>NW_028225399.1:0-507071 GCF_052327205.1 Somniosus microcephalus | reverse complement strand
GAGAAGGTGAGGTCTGGAGGGTGAATCAGAAGAAGCAAAAGAAGGAGAAAGAGAAGGTGAAGTCTGAAGGGTGAATCAGAAGAAGCAGAAGAAGGAGAAGGAGAAGGTGAAGTCTGGAGGGTGAATCAGAAGAAGCAGAAGAAGGAGAAGGAGAAGTTGAAGTCTGGGGAGAGGGGGTGAATCAGAAGAAGCAGAAGAAGGAGAAGGAGAAGGTGAAGTCTGGTGGGTGAATCAGAAGAAGAGAAGAAGGAGAAGGAGAAGTTGAAGTCTGGAGGGTGAATCAGAAGAAGTAGAAGAAGGAGAAGGAGAAGGTGAAGTCAGGAGGGTGAATCAGAAAAAGCAGAAGAAGGAGAAGGAGAAGGTGAAGTCTGGAGGGTAAATCAGAAGAAGCAGAAGAAGGAGAAGGAGAAGATGAAGTCTGGAGGGTGAATCAGAAGAAGTAGATGAAGGAGAAGGAGAAGTCTGGAGGGTGTATCAGAAGAAGCAGAAGAAGGAGAAGGAGAAGGTAAGTCAGGAGGGTGATTCAAAAGAAGCAGAGAAGGAGAAGGAGAAGGTGAAGTCTGGAGGGTGAATCAGAAGAAGCAGAAGAAGGAGAAGGAGAAGGTGAAATCTGGAGGGTGAATGAATCAGAAGAAGCAGAAGAAGGAAAAGGAGAAGGTGAAGTCTGGAGGGTGAATCAGATGAAGCAGAAGGAGTAGCAGGAGAAGGTGAAGTCTGGAGGGTGAATCAGAAGAAGTAGAAGAAGGAGAAGGAGAAGGTGAAGTCTGGAGGGTGAATCAGAAGAAGCAGAAGAAGGAGAAGGAGAAGATGAAGACTGGAGGGTGAATCAGAAGAAGTAGAAGAAGGAGAAGGAGAAGGTGAAGTCTGGAGGGTGAATCAGAAGAAGTAGAAGAAGGAGAAGGAGAAGGCGAAGTCTGGAGGTTGAATCAGAAGAAGCAGAAGAAGGAGAAGGAGAAGGTGAAGTCTGGAGGGTCAATCAGAAGAAGCAAAAGAAGGAGAAGGAGAAGATGAAGTCTGGAGGGTGAATCAGAAGAAGTAGAAGAAGGAGAAGGAGAAGGTGAGGTCTGGAGGGTGAATCAGAAGAAGCAAAAGAAGGAGAAGGAGAAGGTGAAGTCTGAAGGGTGAATCAAAAGAAGCAGAAGAAGGAGAAGGAGAAGGTGAAGTCTGGAGGGTGAATCAGAAGAAGCAGAAGAAGGAGAAGGAGAAGGTGAAGTCTGGAGGGTGAATCAGAAGAAGCAGAAGAAGGAGAAGGAGAAGGTGAAGTCTGGTGGGTGAATCAGAAGAAGTAGAAGCAGGAGAAGGAGAAGGTGAAGTCTGGAGGGTGAATCAGAAGAAGTAGAAGAAGGAGAAGGAGAAGGTGAAGTCAGGAGGGTGAATCAGAAAAAGCAGAAGAAGGAGAAGGAGAAGGTGAAGTCTGGAGGGTAAATCAGAAGAAGCAGAAGAAGGAGAAGGAGAAGATGAAGTCTGGAGGGTGAATCAGAAGAAGTAGATGAAGGAGAAGGAGAAGTTGAAGTCTGGAGGGTGAATCAGAAGAAGCAGAAGAAGGAGAAGGAGAAGGTAAGTCAGGAGGGTGATTCAAAAGAAGCAGAAGAAGGAGAAGGAGAAGGTGAAGTCTGGAGGGTGAATCAGGAGAAGCAGAATAAGGAGAAGGAGAAGGTGAAGTCTGGCGGGTGAATCAGAAGAAGCAGAAGAAGGAGAAGGAGAAGGGGAAGTCTGGAGGGTGAATCAGAAGAAGTAGAAGAAGGAGAAGGAGAAGGTGAAGTCTGGAGGGTGAAGCAGAAGAAGTAGAAGAAGGAGAAGGAGAAGGTGAAGTCAGGAGGGTGAATCAGAAGAAGTAGAAGAAGGAGAAGGAGAAGTTGAAGTCAGGAGGGTGAATCAGAAGAAGCAGAAGAAGGAGAAGGAGAAGGTGAAGTCTGGAGGGTGAATCAAAAGAATCAGAAGAAGGAGAAGGAGAAGGTGAAGTCTGGAGGGTGAATCAGAAGAAGCAGAAGAAAGAGAAGGAGAAGGTGAAATCTGGAGGGTGAAGCAGAAGGAGCAGAAGAAGGAGAAGGAGAAGGTGAAGTCAGGAGGGTGAATCATAAGAAGTAGAAGAAGGAGAAGGAGAAGGTGAAGTCTGGAGGGTGAATCAGAAGAAGTAGAAGAAGGAGAAGGAGAAGGTGAAGTCTGGAGGGTGAATCAGGAGAAGTAGAAGAAGGAGAAGGAGAAGGTGAAGTCTGGAGGGTGAATCAGAAGAAGCAGAAGAAGGAGAAGGAGAAGGTGAAGTCTGGAGGGAGAAGCAGAAGAAGTAGAAGAAGGAGAAGGAGAAGGTGAAGTCTGGATGGTGAATCAGAAGAAGTAGAAGAAGGAGAAGGAGAAGGTGAAGTCTGGAGGGTGAATCAGAAGAAGTAGAAGAAGGAGAAGGAGAAGGTGAAGTCTGGAGGGTGAATCAGAAGAAGCAGAAGAAGGAGAAGGAGAAGGTGAAGTCTGGAGGGTGAATCAGAAGAAGTAGAAGAAAGAGAAGGAGAAGGTGAAGTCTGGAGGGTGAATCAGAAGAAGCAGGAGAAGTAGCAGGAGAAGGTGAAGTCTGGAGGGTGAGTCAGAAGAAGCAGAAGAAGGAGAAGGAGAAGGTGAAGTCTGGAGGGTGAATCAGAAGAAGTAGAAGAAGGAGAAGGAGAAGGTGTAGTCTGGAGGGTGAATCAGAAGAAGCAGAAGAAGGAGAAGGAGAAGGTGAAGTGTGGAGGGTGAATCAGAAGAAGCAGAAGAAGGAGAAGGAGAAGATGAAGTCTGGAGGGTGAATCAGAAGAAGTAGAAGAAGGAGAAGGAGAAGGTGAAGTCTGGAGGGTGAATCAGAAGAAGCAGAAGAAGGAGAAGGAGAAGGTGAAATCTGGAGGGTGAATCAGAAGAAGCAGAAGAAGGAAAAAGAGAAGGTGAAGTCTGGAGGGTGAATCAGAAGAAGCAGAAGAAGTAGAAGGAGAAGGTGAAGTCTGGAGGGTGAATCAGAAGAAGTAGAAGAAGGAGAAGGAGAAGGTGAAGTCTGGAGGGTGAATCAGAAGAAGCAGAATAAGGAGAAGGAGAAGGTGAAGTCAGGAGGGTGAATCAGGAGAAGCAGAAGAAGGAGAAGGAGAAGGTGAAGTCTGGAGGGTGAATCAGAAGACGCAGAAGAAGGAGAAGGAGAAGGTGAAGACTGGAGGGTGAATCAGAAGAAGTTGATGAAGGAGAAGGAGAAGGTGAGGTCTGGAGGGTGAATCAGAAGAAGCAGAAGAAGGAGAAGAAGATGGTGAAGTCTGAAGGGTGAATCAGAAGAAGCAGAAGAAGGAGAAGGAGAAGGTGAAGACTGGAGGGTGAATCAGAAGAAGTAGAAGAAGGAGAAGGAGAAGGTGAAGTCAGGAGGGTGAATCAGAAGAAGCAGAAGAAGGAGAAGGAGAAGGTGAAGTCTGGAGGGTGAATCAAAAGAATCAGAAGAAGGAGAAGGAGAAGGTGAAGTCTGGAGGGTGAATCAGAAGAAGCAGAAGAAAGAGAAGGAGAAGGTGAAATCTGGAGGGTGAAGCAGAAGAAGCAGAAGAAGGAGAAGGAGAAGGTGAAGTCAGGAGGGTGAATCATAAGAAGTAGAAGAAGGAGAAGGAGAAGGTGAAGTCTGGAGGGTGAATCAGAAGCAGTAGAAGAAGGAAAAGGAGAAGGTGAAGTCTGGAGGGTGAATCAGGAGAAGTAGAAGAAGGAGAAGGAGAAGGTGAAGTCTGGAGGGTGAATCAGAAGAAGCAGAAGAAGGAGAAGGAGAAGGTGAAGTCTGGAGGGAGAAGCAGAAGAAGTAGAAGAAGGAGAAGGAGAAGGTGAAGTCTGGATGGTGAATCAGAAGAAGTAGAAGAAGGAGAAGGAGAAGGAGAAGTCTGGAGGGTGAATCAGAAGAAGTAGAAGAAGGAGAAGGAGAAGGTGAAGTCTGGAGGGTGAATCAGAAGAAGCAGAAGAAGGAGAAGGAGAAGGTGAAGTGTGGAGGGTGAATCAGAAGTAGTAGAAGAAGTAGAACGAGAAGGTGAAGTCTGGAGGGTGAATCAGAAGAAGCAGGAGAAGTAGCAGGAGAAGGTGAAGTCTGGAGGGTGAGTCAGAAGAAGCAGAAGAAGGAGAAGGAGAAGGTGAAGTCTGGAGGGTGAATCAGAAGAAGTAGAAGAAGGAGAAGGAGAAGGTGTAGTCTGGAGGGTGAATCAGAAGAAGCAGAAGAAGGAGAAGGAGAAGGTGAAGTGTGGAGGGTGAATCAGAAGAAGCAGAAGAAGGAGAAGGAGAAGATGAAGTCTGGAGGATGAATCAGAAGAAGTAGAAGAAGGAGAAGGAGAAGGTGAAGTCTGGAGGGTGAATCAGAAGAAGCAGAAGAAGGAGAAGGAGAAGGTGAAATCTGGAGGGTGAATCAGAAGAAGCAGAAGAAGGAAAAAGGGAAGGTGAAGTCTGGAGGGTGAATCAGAAGAAGCAGAAGAAGTAGAAGGAGAAGGTGAAGTCTGGAGGGTGAATAAAAGAAGTAGAAGAAGGAGAAGGAGAAGGTGAAGTCTGGAGGGTGAATCAGAAGAAGCAGAATAAGGAGAAGGAGAAGGTGAAGTCAGGAGGGTGAATCAGGAGAAGCAGAAGAAGGAGAAGGAGAAGGTGAAGTCTGGAGGGTGAATCAGAAGACGCAGAAGAAGGAGAAGGAGAAGGTGAAGACTGGAGGGTGAATCAGAAGAAGTAGAAGAAGGAGAAGGAGAAGGTGAAGTCTGGAGGGTGAATCAGAAGAAGTAGAAGAAGGAGAAGGAGAAGGTGAAGTCTGGAGGGTGAATCAGAAGAAGCAGAAGAAGGAGAAGGAGAAGGTGAAGTCTGGAGGATGAATCAGAAGAAGTAGAAGAAGGAGAAGGAGAAGGTGTAGTCTGGAGGGTGAATCAGAAGAAGTAGACGAAGGAGAAGGAGAAGGTGAAGTCTGGAGGGTGAATCAGAAGAAGCAGAAGAAGGAGAAGGAGAAGGTGAAGTCTGGAGGGTGAATCAGAAGAAGTAGAAGAAGGTGAAGGAGAAGGTGAAGTCTGGAGGGTGAATCAGAAGAAGCAGAAGAAGGAGAAGGAGAAGGTGAAGTCTGGAGGGTGAATCAGAAGAAGTAGACGAAGGAGAAGGAGAAGGTGAAGTCTGGAGGGTGAATCAGAAGAAGTAGACGAAGGAGAAGGAGAAGGTGAAGTCTGGAGGGTGAATCAGAAGAAGCAGAAGAAGGAGAAGGAGAAGGTGAATTCTGGAGGGTGAATCAGAAGAAGTAGAAGAAGGTGAAGGAGAAGGTGAAGTCTGGAGGGTGAATCAGAAGAAGCAGAAGAAGGAGAAGGAGAAGCTGAAGTCTGGAGGGTGAATCAGAAGAAGCAGAAGAAGGAGAAGGAGAAGGTGAAATCTGGAGGGTGAATCAGAAGAAGCAGAAGAAGGAAAAGGAGAAGGTGAAGTCTGGAGGGTGAATCAGATGAAGCAGAAGGAGTAGCAGGAGAAGGTGAAGTCTGGAGGGTGAATCAGAAGACGTAGAAGAAGGAGAAGGAGAAGGTGAAGTCTGGAGGGTGAATCAGAAGAAGCAGAAGAAGGAGAAGGAGAAGGTGAAGTCTGGAGGGTGAATCAGAAGAAGCAGAAGAAGGAGAAGGAGAAGATGAAGACTGGAGGGTGAATCAGAAGAAGTAGAAGAAGGAGAAGTAGAAGGTGAAGTCTGGAGGGTGAATCAGAAGAAGTAGAAGAAGGAGAAGGAGAAGGCGAAGTCTGGAGGTTGAATCAGAAGAAGCAGAAGAAGGAGAAGGAGAAGGTGAAGTCTGGAGGGTCAATCAGAAGAAGCAAAAGAAGGAGAAGGAGAAGATGAAGTCTGGAGGGTGAATCAGAAGAAGTAGAAGAAGGAGAAGGAGAAGGTGAGGTCTGGAGGGTGAATCAGAAGAAGCAAAAGAAGGAGAAGGAGAAGGTGAAGTCTGAATGGTGAATAAAAAGAAGCAGAAGAAGGAGAAGGAGAAGGTGAAGTCTGGAGGGTGAATCAGAAGAAGCAGAAGAAGGAGAAGGAGAAGGTGAAGTCTGGAGGGTGAATCAGAAGAAGCAGAAGAAGGAGAAAGAGAAGGTGAAGTCTGGTGGGTGAATCAGAAGAAGTAGAAGCAGGAGAAGGAGAAGGTGAAGTCTGGAGGGTGAATCAGAAGAAGTAGAAGAAGGAGAAGGAGAAGGTGAAGTCAGGAGGGTGAATCAGAAAAAGCAGAAGAAGGAGAAGGAGAAGGTGAAGTCTGGAGGGTAAATCAGAAGAAGCAGAAGAAGGAGAAGGAGAAGATGAAGTCTGGAGGGTGAATCAGAAGAAGTAGATGAAGGAGAAGGAGAAGTTGAAGTCTGGAGGGTGAATCAGAAGAAGCAGAAGAAGGAGAAGGAGAAGGTAAGTCAGGAGGGTGATTCAAAAGAAGCAGAAGAAGGAGAAGGAGAAGGTGAAGTCTGGAGGGTGAATCAGGAGAAGCAGAATAAGGAGAAGGAGAAGGTGAAGTCTGGCGGGTGAATCAGAAGAAGCAGAAGAAGGAGAAGGAGAAGGGGAAGTCTGGAGGGTGAATCAGAAGAAGCAGAAGAAAGAGAAGGAGAAGGTGAAATCTGGAGGGTGAAGCAGAAGGAGCAGAAGAAGGAGAAGGAGAAGGTGAAGTCAGGAGGGTGAATCATAAGAAGTAGAAGAAGGAGAAGGAGAAGGTGAAGTCTGGAGGGTGAATCAGAAGAAGTAGAAGAAGGAGAAGGAGAAGGTGAAGTCTGGAGGGTGAATCAGGAGAAGTAGAAGAAGGAGAAGGAGAAGGTGAAGTCTGGAGGGTGAATCAGAAGAAGCAGAAGAAGGAGAAGGAGAAGGTGAAGTCTGGAGGGAGAAGCAGAAGAAGTAAAAGAAGGAGAAGGAGAAGGTGAAGTCTGGATGGTGAATCAGAAGAAGTAGAAGAAGGAGAAGGAGAAGGTGAAGTCTGGAGGGTGAATCAGAAGAAGTAGAAGAAGGAGAAGGAGAAGGTGAAGTCTGGAGGGTGAATCAGAAGAATCAGAAGAAGGAGAAGGAGAAGGTGAAGTCTGGAGGGTGAATCAGAAGAAGTAGAAGAAAGAGAAGGAGAAGGTGAAGTCTGGAGGGTGAATCAGAAGAAGCAGGAGAAGTAGCAGGAGAAGGTGAAGTATGGAGGGTGAGTCAGAAGAAGCAGAAGAAGGAGAAGGAGAAGGTGAAGTCTGGAGGGTGAATCAGAAGAAGTAGAAGAAGGAGAAGGAGAAGGTGTAGTCTGGAGGGTGAATCAGAAGAAGCAGAAGAAGGAGAAGGAGAAGGTGAAGTGTGGAGGGTGAATCAGAAGAAGCAGAAGAAGGAGAAGGAGAAGATGAAGTCTGGAGGGTGAATCAGAAGAAGTAGAAGAAGGAGAAGGAGAAGGTGAAGTCTGGAGGGTGAATCAGAAGAAGCAGAAGAAGGAAAAGGAGAAGGTGAAATCTGGAGGGTGAATCAGAAGAAGCAGAAGAAGGAAAAAGAGAAGGTGAAGTCTGGAGGGTGAATCAGAAGAAGCAGAAGAAGTAGAAGGAGAAGGTGAAGTCTGGAGGGTGAATCAGAAGAAGTAGAAGAAGGAGAAGGAGAAGGTGAAGTCTGGAGGGTGAATCAGAAGAAGCAGAATAAGGAGAAGGAGAAGGTGAAGTCAGGAGGGTGAATCAGGAGAAGCAGAAGAAGGAGAAGGAGAAGGTGAAGTCTGGAGGGTGAATCAGAAGACGCAGAAGAAGGAGAAGGAGAAGGTGAAGACTGGAGGGTGAATCAGAAGAAGTTGATGAAGGAGAAGGAGAAGGTGAGGTCTGGAGGGTGAATCAGAAGAAGCAGAAGAAGGAGAAGAAGAAGGTGAAGTCTGAAGGGTGAATCAGAAGAAGCAGAAGAAGGAGAAGGAGAAGGTGAAGACTGGAGGGTGAATCAGAAGAAGTAGAAGAAGGAGAAGGAGAAGGTGAAGTCTGGAGGGTGAATCAGAAGAAGTAGAAGAAGGAGAAGGAGAAGGTGAAGTCTGGAGAGTGAATCAGAAGAAGCAGAAGAAGGAGAAGGAGAAGATGAAGTCTGGAGGGTGAATCAGAAGAAGTAGAAGAAGGAGAAGGAGAAGGTGAAGTCTGGAGGGTGAATCAGAAGAAGCAGAAGAAGGAGAAGGAGAAGGTGAAGTCTGGAGGATGAATCAGAAGAAGCAGAAGAAGGAGAAGGAGAAGGTGAAGTCTGGAGGATGAATCAGAAGAAGTAGAAGAAGGAGAAGGAGAAGGTGTAGTCTGGAGGGTGAATCAGAAGAAGTAGACGAAGGAGAAGGAGAAGGTGAAGTCTGGAGGGTGAATCAGAAGAAGTAGAAGAAGGTGAAGGAGAAGGTGAAGTCTGGAGGGTGAATCAGAAGAAGCAGAAGAAGGAGAAGGAGAAGGTGAAGTCTGGAGGGTGAATCAGAAGAAGTAGAAGAAGGTGAAGGAGAAGGTGAAGTCTGGAGGGTGAATCAGAAGAAGCAGAAGAAGGAGAAGGAGAAGGTGAAGTCTGGAGGGTGAATCAGAAGAAGTAGACGAAGGAGAAGGAGAAGGTGAAGTCTGGAGGGTGAATCAGAAGAAGTAGACGAAGGAGAAGGAGAAGGTGAAGTCTGGAGGGTGAATCAGAAGAAGCAGAAGAAGGAGAAGGAGAAGGTGAAGTCTGGAGGGTGAATCAGAAGAAGTAGAAGAAGGTGAAGGAGAAGGTGAAGTCTGGAGGGTGAATCAGAAGAAGCAGAAGAAGGAGAAGGAGAAGGTGAAGTCTGGAGGGTGAATCAGAAGAAGTAGACGAAGGAGAAGGAGAAGGTGAAGTCTGGAGGGTGAATCAGAAGAAGTAGACGAAGGAGAAGGAGAAGGTGAAGTCTGGAGGGTGAATCAGAAGAAGCAGAAGAAGGAGAAGGAGAAGGTGAATTCTGGAGGGTGAATCAGAAGAAGCAGAAGAAGGAGAAGGAGAAGCTGAAGTCTGGAGGGTGAATCAGAAGAAGCAGAAGAAGGAGAAGGAGAAGGTGAAATCTGGAGGGTGAATCAGAAGAAGCAGAAGAAGGAAAAGGAGAAGGTGAAGTCTGGAGGGTGAATCAGATGAAGCAGAAGGAGTAGCAGGAGAAGGTGAAGTCTGGAGGGTGAATCAGAAGACGTAGAAGAAGGAGAAGGAGAAGGTGAAGTCTGGAGGGTGAATCAGAAGAAGCAGAAGAAGGAGAAGGAGAAGGTGAAGTCTGGAGGGTGAATCAGAAGAAGCAGAAGAAGGAGAAGGAGAAGATGAAGACTGGAGGGTGAATCAGAAGAAGTAGAAGAAGGAGAAGGAGAAGGTGAAGTCTGGAGGGTGAATCAGAAGAAGTAGAAGAAGGAGAAGGAGAAGGCGAAGTCTGGAGGTTGAATCAGAAGAAGCAGAAGAAGGAGAAGGAGAAGGTGAAGTCTGGAGGGTCAATCAGAAGAAGCAAAAGAAGGAGAAGGAGAAGATGAAGTCTGGAGGGTGAATCAGAAGAAGTAGAAGAAGGAGAAGGAGAAGGTGAGGTCTGGAGGGTGAATCAGAAGAAGCAAAAGAAGGAGAAGGAGAAGGTGAAGTCTGAATGGTGAATAAAAAGAAGCAGAAGAAGGAGAAGGAGAAGGTGAAGTCTGGAGGGTGAATCAGAAGAAGCAGAAGAAGGAGAAGGAGAAGGTGAAGTCTGGAGGGTGAATCAGAAGAAGCAGAAGAAGGAGAAGGAGAAGGTGAAGTCTGGTGGGTGAATCAGAAGAAGTAGAAGCAGGAGAAGGAGAAGGTGAAGTCTGGAGGGTGAATCAGAAGAAGTAGAAGAAGGAGAAGGAGAAGGTGAAGTCAGGAGGGTGAATCAGAAAAAGCAGAAGAAGGAGAAGGAGAAGGTGAAGTCTGGAGGGTAAATCAGAAGAAGCAGAAGAAGGAGAAGGAGAAGATGAAGTCTGGAGGGTGAATCAGAAGAAGTAGATGAAGGAGAAGGAGAAGTTGAAGTCTGGAGGGTGAATCAGAAGAAGCAGAAGAAGGAGAAGGAGAAGGTAAGTCAGGAGGGTGATTCAAAAGAAGCAGAAGAAGGAGAAGGAGAAGGTGAAGTCTGGAGGGTGAATCAGGAGAAGCAGAATAAGGAGAAGGAGAAGGTGAAGTCTGGCGGGTGAATCAGAAGAAGCAGAAGAAGGAGAAGGAGAAGGGGAAGTCTGGAGGGTGAATCAGAAGAAGCAGAAGAAAGAGAAGGAGAAGGTGAAATCTGGAGGGTGAAGCAGAAGGAGCAGAAGAAGGAGAAGGAGAAGGTGAAGTCAGGAGGGTGAATCATAAGAAGTAGAAGAAGGAGAAGGAGAAGGTGAAGTCTGGAGGGTGAATCAGAAGAAGTAGAAGAAGGAGAAGGAGAAGGTGAAGTCTGGAGGGTGAATCAGGAGAAGTAGAAGAAGGAGAAGGAGAAGGTGAAGTCTGGAGGGTGAATCAGAAGAAGCAGAAGAAGGAGAAGGAGAAGGTGAAGTCTGGATGGTGAATCAGAAGAAGTAGAAGAAGGAGAAGGAGAAGGAGAAGTCTGGAGGGTGAATCAGAAGAAGCAGAAGAAGTAGAAGGAGAAGGTGAAGTCTGGAGGGTGAATCAGAAGAAGTAGAAGAAGGAGAAGGAGAAGGTGAAGTCTGGAGGGTGAATCAGAAGAAGTAGAAGAAGGAGAAGGAGAAGGTGAAGTCTGGAGGGTGAATCAGAAGAATCAGAAGAAGGAGAAGGAGAAGGTGAAGTCTGGAGGGTGAATCAGAAGAAGTAGAAGAAAGAGAAGGAGAAGGTGAAGTCTGGAGGGTGAATCAGAAGAAGCAGGAGAAGTAGCAGGAGAAGGTGAAGTATGGAGGGTGAGTCAGAAGAAGCAGAAGAAGGAGAAGGAGAAGGTGAAGTCTGGAGGGTGAATCAGAAGAAGTAGAAGAAGGAGAAGGAGAAGGTGTAGTCTGGAGGGTGAATCAGAAGAAGCAGAAGAAGGAGAAGGAGAAGGTGAAGTGTGGAGGGTGAATCAGAAGAAGCAGAAGAAGGAGAAGGAGAAGATGAAGTCTGGAGGGTGAATCAGAAGAAGTAGAAGAAGGAGAAGGAGAAGGTGAAGTCTGGAGGGTGAATCAGAAGAAGCAGAAGAAGGAGAAGGAGAAGGTGAAATCTGGAGGGTGAATCAGAAGAAGCAGAAGAAGGAAAAAGAGAAGGTGAAGTCTGGAGGGTGAATCAGAAGAAGCAGAAGAAGTAGAAGGAGAAGGTGAAGTCTGGAGGGTGAATCAGAAGAAGTAGAAGAAGGAGAAGGAGAAGGTGAAGTCTGGAGGGTGAATCAGAAGAAGCAGAATAAGGAGAAGGAGAAGGTGAAGTCAGGAGGGTGAATCAGGAGAAGCAGAAGAAGGAGAAGGAGAAGGTGAAGTCTGGAGGGTGAATCAGAAGACGCAGAAGAAGGAGAAGGAGAAGGTGAAGACTGGAGGGTGAATCAGAAGAAGTTGATGAAGGAGAAGGAGAAGGTGAGGTCTGGAGGGTGAATCAGAAGAAGCAGAAGAAGGAGAAGAAGAAGGTGAAGTCTGAAGGGTGAATCAGAAGAAGCAGAAGAAGGAGAAG
Source organism: Somniosus microcephalus (assembly GCF_052327205.1). Classification (NCBI taxonomy): domain Eukaryota; kingdom Metazoa; phylum Chordata; class Chondrichthyes; order Squaliformes; family Somniosidae; genus Somniosus; species Somniosus microcephalus. Next base: position 495,574 of record NW_028225399.1, on the reverse strand, counting down.
GAGAAGGTGAAGACTGGAGGGTGAATCAGAAGAAGTAGAAGAAGGAGAAGGAGAAGGTGAAGTCTGGAGGGTGAATCAGAAGAAGTAGAAGAAGGAGAAGGAGAAGGTGAAGTCTGGAGAGTGAATCAGAAGAAGCAGAAGAAGGAGAAGGAGAAGATGAAGTCTGGAGGGTGAATCAGAAGAAGTAGAAGAAGGAGAAGGAGAAGGTGAGGTCTGGAGGGTGAATCAGAAGAAGCAGAAGAAGGAGAAGGAGAAGGTGAAGTCTGGAGGGTGAATCAGAAGAAGTAGAAGAAGGAGAAGGAGAAGGTGAGGTCTGGAGGGTGAATCAGAAGAAGCAGAAGAAGGAGAAGGAGAAGGTGAAGTCTGGAGGGTGAATCAGAAGAAGCAGAAGAAGGAGAAGGAGAAGGTGAAGTCTGGAGGGTGAATCAGAAGAAGCAGAAGAAGGAGAAGGAGAAGGTGAAGTCAGGAGGGTGAATCAGAAGAAGCAGAAGAAGGAGAAGGAGAAGGTGAAGTCAGGAGGGTGAAGCAGAAGAAGGAGAAGGAGAAGGTGAAGTCTGGAGGGTGAATCAGAAGAAGTAGAAGAAGGAGAAGGAGAAGGTGAAGTCAGGAGGGAGAAGCAGAAGAAGCAGAAGAAGGAGAAGGAGAAGGTGAAGTCTGGAGGGTGAAGCAGAAGAAGCAGAAGAAGGAGAAGAAGAAGGTGAAGTCTGGAGGGTGGAGCAGAAGAAGCAGAAGAAGGAGAAGGAGAAGGTGAAGTCAGGAGGGTGAATCATAAGAAGAAGAAGAAGGAGAAGGAGAAGGTGAAGTCTGGAGGGTGAATCAGAAGAAGTAGAAGAAGGAGAAGGAGAAGGTGAAGTCTGGAGGGTGAATCAGAAGAAGTAGAAGAAGGAGAAGGAGAAGGTGAAGTCTGGAGGGTGAATCAGAAGAAGCAGAAGAAGGAGAAGGAGAAGGTGAAGTCTGGAGGGAGAAGCAGAAGAAGTAGAAGAAGGAGAAGGAGAAGGTGAAGTCTGGAGGGTGAATCAGAAGAAGCAGAAGAAGGAGAAGGAGAAGGTGAACTCTGGAGGGTGAATCAGAAGAAGCAGAAGAAGGAGAAGGAGAAGGTGAAGTATGGAGGGTGAATCAGAAGAAGCAGAAGAAGGAGAAGGAGAAGGTGAAGTCTGGAGTGTGAATCAGAAGAAGCAGAAGAAGTAGAAGGAGAAGGAGAAGTCTGGAGGGTGAATCAGAAGAAGTAGAAGAAGGAGAAGGAGAAGGTGAAGTCTGGAGGGTGAATCAGAAGAAGCAGAAGAAGGAGAAGGAGAAGGTGAAGTCAGGAGGGTGAATCAGAAGAAGCAGAAGAAGGAGAAGGAGAAGGTGAAGTCTGGAGGGTGAATCAGAAGAAGCAGAAGAAGGAGAAGGAGAAGGTGAAGACTGGAGGGTGAATCAGAAGAAGTAGAAGAAGGAGAAGGAGAAGGTGAAGTCTGGAGGGTGAATCAGAAGAAGGAGAAGAAGGAGAAGGAGAAGGCGAAGTCTGGAGGGTGAATCAGAAGAAGCAGAAGAAGGAGAAGGAGAAGATGAAATCTGGAGGGTGAATCAGAAGAAGCAGAAGAAGGAGAAGGAGAAGATGAAGTCTGGAGGGTGAATCAGAAGAAGTAGAAGAAGGAGAAGGAGAAGGTAAGATCTGGAGGGTGAATCAGAAGAAGCAGAAGAAGGAGAAGGAGAAGGTGAAGTCTGAAGGGTGAATCAGAAGAAGCAGAAAAAGGAGAAGGAGAAGGTGAAGTCTGGAGGGTGAATCAGAAGAAGCAGAAGAAGGAGAAGTAGAAGCTGAAGTCTGGAGGGTGAATCAGAAGAAGCAGAAGAAGGAGAAGGAGAAGGTGAAGTCCGGAGGGTGAATCAGAAGAAGTAGAAGAAGGAGAGGAGAAGGTGAAGTCTGGAGGGTGAATCAGAAGAAGTAGAAGAAGGAGAAGGAGAAGGTGAAGTCTGGAGGGTGAATCAGAAGAAGCAGAAGAAGGAGAAGGAGAAGGTGAAGTCTGGAGGGTGAATCAGAAGAAGCAGAAGAAGAAGGAGAAGATGAAGTCTGGAGGGTGAATCAGAAGAAGTAGAAGAAGGAGAAGGAGAAGGTGAAGTCTGGAGGGTGAATCAGAAGAAGCAGAAGAAGGAGAAGGAGAAGGTGAAGTCTGGAGGGTGAATCAGAAGAAGCAGAAGAAGGAGAAGGAGAAGGTGAAGTCTGGAGGGTGAATCAGAAGAAGCAGAATAAGGAGAAGGAGAAGGTGAAGTCTGGAGGGTGAATCAGAAGAAGCAGAAGAAGGAGAAGGAGAAGGTGAAGTCTGGAGGGTGAATCAGAAGAAGTAGAAGAAGGAGAAGGAGAAGGTGAAGTCTGGAGGGTGAAGCAGAAGAAGTAGAAGAAGGAGAAGGAGAAGGTGAAGTCAGGAGGGTGAATCAGAAGAAGTAGAAGAAGGAGAAGGAGAAGGTGAAGTCAGGAGGGTGAACCAGAAGAAGCAGAAGAAGGAGAAGGAGAAGGTGAAGTCTGGAGGGTGAACCAGAAGAATCAGAAGAAGGAGAAGGAGAAGGTGAAGTCTGGAGGGTGAATCAGGAGAAGCAGAAGAAAGAGAAGGAGAAGGTGAAGTCTGGAGGGTGAAGCAGAAGAAGCAGAAGAAGGAGAAGGAGAAGGTGAAGACTGGAGGGTGAATCAGAAGAAGTAGAAGAAGGAGAAGAGGAAGGTGAAGTCTGGAGGGTGAATCAGAAGAAGTAGAAGAAGGAGAAGGAGAAGGTGAAGTCTGGAGGGTGAATCAGAAGAAGCAGAAGAAGGAGAAGGAGAAGGTGAAGTCTGGAGGGTGAATCAGAAGAAGTAGAAGAAGGAGAAGGAGAAGGTGAGGTCTGGAGGGTGAATCAGAAGAAGCAGAAGAAGGAGAAGTAGAAGGTGAAGTCTGGAGGGTGGATCAGAAGAAGCAGAAGAAGGAGAAGGAGAAGGTGAGGTCAGGAGGGTGAATCAGAAGATGCAGAAGAAGGAGAAGGAGAAGGTGAAGTTAGGAGGGTGAATCAGAAGAAGCAGAAGAAGGAGAAGGAGAAGGTGAAGTCAGGGGGGTGAAGCAGAAGAAGTAGAAGAAGGAGAAGGAGAAGGTGAAGTCAGGAGGGTGAAGCAGAAGAAGCAGAAGAAGGAGAAGGAGAAGGTCAAGTCTGGAGGGCGCAGCAGAAGAAGCAGAAGAAGGAGAAGGAGAAGGTGAAGTCTGGAGGGTGAAGCCGTAGAAGCAGAAGAAGGAGAAGGAGAAGGTGAAGTCTGGAGGGTGAATCAGAAGAAGTAGAAGAAGGAGAAGGAGAAGGTGAAGTCAGGAGGGTGAAGCAGAAGAAGCAGAAGAAGGAGAAGGAGAAGGTGAAGTCTGGAGGGTGAAGCAGAAGAAGCAGAAGAAGGAGAAGGAGAAGGTGAAGTCTGGAGGGCGAAGCAGAAGAAGCAGAAGAAGGAGAAGGAGAAGGTGAATTCTGGAGGGTGAAGCAGAAAAAGCAGATGAAGGACAAGGAGAAGGTGAAGTCTGGAGGGTGAATCAGAAGAAGTAGAAGAAGGAGTAGCAGAAGGAGAAGTCAGGAGGGTGAAGCAGAAGAAGCAGAAGAAGGATAAGGAGAAGGTGAAGTCTGGAGGGTGAAGCAGAAGAAGCAGAAGAAGGAGAAGGAGAAGGTGAAGTCTGGAGGGTGAAGCAGAAGAAGCAGAAGAAGGAGAAGGAGAAGGTGAAGTGAGGAGGGTGAATCAGAAGAATCAGAAGAAGGAGAAGGAGAAGGTGAAGTCTGGAGGGTGAATCAGAAGAAGTAGAAGAAGGAGAAGGAGAAGGTGAAGTCTGGAGGGTGAATCAGAAAAAGTAGAAGAAGGAGAAGGAGAAGGTGAAGTCTGGAGGGTGAATCAGAAGAAGCAGAAGAAGGAGAAGGAGAAGGTGAAGTCTGGAGGGAGAAGCAGAAGAAGTAGAAGAAGGAGAAGGAGAAGGTGAAGTCTGGAGGGTGAATCAGAAGAAGTAGAAGAAGGAGAAGGAGAAGGTGAAGTTTGGAGTGTGAATCAGAAGAAGTAGAAGAAGGAGAAGGAGAAGGTGAAGTCTGGAGGGTGAATCAGAAGAAGCAGAAGAAGGAGAAGGAGAAGGTGAAGTCTGGAGGGTGAATCAGAAGAAGTAGAAGAAGGAGAAGGAGAAGGTGTAGTCTGGAGGGTGAATCAGAAGAAGTAGACGAAGGAGAAGGAGAAGGTGAAGTCTGGAGGGTGAATCAGAAGAAGCAGAAGCAGGAGAAGGAGAAGGTGAAGTCTGGAGGGTGAAACAGAAGAAGTAGAAGAAGGAGAAGGATAAGTTAAAGTCTGGAGGGTGAATCAGAAGAAGCAGAAGAAGGAGAAGGAGAAGGTGAATTCTGGAGGTTGAATCAGAAGTAGCAGAAGAAGGAGAAGGAGAAGGTGAAGTCTGGAGGGTGAATCAGAAGAAGCAGAAGAAGGAGAAGGAGAAGGTGAAGTCTGGAGGGCGAATCAGAAGAAGCAGAAGAAGTAGAAGGAGAAGGTGAATTCTGGAGGGTGAATCAGAAGAAGTAGAAGAAGGAGAAGGAGAAGGTGAAGTCTGGAGGGTGAATCAGAAGAAGCAGAAGAAGGAGAAGGAGAAGGTGAAGTCAGGAGGGTGAATCAGAAGAAGCGGAAGAAGGAGAAGGAGAAGGTGAAGTCTGGAGGGTGAATCAGAAGAAGCAGAAGAAGGAGAAGGAGAAGGTGAAGACTGGAGGGTGAATCAGAAGAAGTAGAAGAAGGAGAAGGAGAAGGTGAAGTCTGGAGGGTGAATCAGAAGAAGTAGAAGAAGGAGAATGCGAAGTCTGGAGGGTGATTCAGAAGAAGTAGAAGAAGGAGAAGGAGAAGGTGAAGTCATGAGGGAGAAGCAGAAGAAGCAGAAGAAGGAGAAGGAGAAGGTGATGCCTGGAGGGTGAAGCAGAAGAAGCAGAAGAAGGAGAAGGAGAAGGTGAAGTCTGGAGGGCGAAGCAGAAGAAGCAGAAGAAGGAGAAAGAGAAGGTGACGTCTGGAGGGTGAAGAAGAAGAAGCAGAAGAAGGAGAAGGAGAAGGTGAAGTCTGGAGGGTGAATCAGAAGAAGTAGAAGAAGGAGAAGGAGAAGGTGAAATCTGGAGGGTGAATCAGAAGAAGTAGAAGAAGGAGAAGGAGAAGGTGAAGTCAGGAGGGTGAAGCAGAAGAAGCCGAAGAAGGAGAAGGAGAAGGTGAAGTCTGGAGGGTGAAGCAGAAGAAGCAGAAGAAGGAGAAGGAGAAGGTGAAGTCTGGAGGGTGAAGCAGAAGAAGCAGAAGAAGGAGAAGGAGAAGGTGAAGTCTGGAGGGAGAAGCAGAAGAAGTAGAAGAAAGAGAAGGAGAAGGTGAAGTCTGGAGGGTGAATCAGAAGAAGTAGAAGAAGGAGAAGGAGAAGGTGACGTCTGGAGGGTGAATCAGAAGAAGTAGAAGAAGGAGAAGGAGAAGGTGAAGTCTGGAGGGTGAATCAGAAGAAGCAGAAGAAGGAGAAGGAGAAGGAGAAGTCTGGAGGGTGAATCAGAAGAAGTAGAAGAAGGAGAAGGAGAAGGTGTAGTCTGGAGGGTGAATCAGAAGAAGTAGACGAAGGAGAAGGAGAAGGTGAAGTCTGGAGGGTGAATCAGAAGAAGTAGAAGAAGGAGAAGGAGAAGGTGAAGTCTGGAGGGTGAATCAGAAGAAGCAGAAGAAGGAGAAGGAGAAGGTGAAGTCTGGAGGGTGAATCAGAAGAAGCAGAAGAAGGAGAAGGAGAAGGTGAAGTCTGGAGGGTGAATCAGAAGAAGCAGAAGAAGGAGAAGGAGAAGGTGGAGTCTGGAGGGTGAATCAGAAGAAGCAGAAGAAGTAGAAGGAGAAGGTGAGGTCTGGAGGGTGAATCAGAAGAAGGAGAAGAAGGAGAAGGAGAAGGTGAAGTCTGGAGGGTGAATCAGAAGAAGCAGAAGAAGGAGAAGGAGAAGGTGAAGTCAGGAGGGTGAATCAGAAGAAGCAGAAGAAGGAGAAGGAGAAGGTGAAGTCTGGAGGGTGAATCAGAAGAAGCAGAAGAAGGAGAAGGAGAAGGTTAAGTCTGGAGGGTGAATCAGAAGAAGTAGAAGAAGCAGAAGGAGAAGGCGAAGTCTGGAGGGTGAATCAGAAGAAGCAGAAGAAGGAGAAGGAGAAGGTTAAGTCTGGAGGGTGAATCAGAAGAAGCAGAAGAAGGAGAAGGAGAAGGTGAAGTCTGGAGGGTGAATCATAAGAAGTAGAAGAAGGAGAAGGAGAAGGTGAGGTCTGGAGGGTGAATCAGTAGAAGTAGAAGAAGGAGAAGGAGAAGGTGAAGTCTGGAGGGTGAATCAGAAGAAGTAGAAGAAGGAGAAGGAGAAGGACAAGTCTGGAGGGTGAATCAGAAGAAGCAGAAGAAGGAGAAGGAGAAGGTGAAGTCTGGAGGGTGAATCAGAAGAAGCAGAAGAAGGAGAATGAGAAGATGAAGTCTGGAGGGTGTATCAGAAGAAGTAGAAGAAGGAGAAGGAGAAGGTGAAGTCTGGAGGGTGAATCAGAAGAAGCAGAAGAAGGAGAAGGAGAAGGTGAAGTCTGGAGGGTGAATCAGAAGAAGCAGAAGAAGGAGAAGGAGAAGGTGAAGTCTGGAGGGTGAATCAGAAGAAGCAGAATAAGGAGAAGGAGAAGGTGAAGTCTGGAGGGTGAATCAGGAGAAGCAGAAGAAGGAGAAGGAGAAGGTGAAGTCTGGAGGGTGAATCAGAAGAAGTAGAAGAAGGAGAAGGATAAAGTGAAGTCTGGAGGGTGAAGCAGAAGAAGTAGAAGAAGGAGAAGGAGAAGGTGAAGTCAGGAGGGTGAATCAGAAGAAGTAGAAGAAGGAGAAGGAGAAGGTGAAGTCTGGAGGGTGAATCAGAAGAAGCAGAAGAAGGAGAAGGAGAAGGTGAAGTTTGGAGGGTGAAAATAGAAGAAGCAAAAGAATGAGAAGGAGAAGATGAAGTCTGGAGGGTGAATCAGAAGAAGTAGAAGAAGGAGAAGGAGAAGGTGAGGTCTGGAGGGTGAATCAGAAGAAGCAGAAGAAGGAGAAGGAGAAGATGAAGTCTGGAGTGTGAATCAGAAGAAGCAGAAGAAGGAGAAGGAGAAGGTGAAGTCTGGAGGGTGAATCAGAAGAAGCAGAAGAAGGAGAAGGAGAAGGTGAAGTCAGGAGGGTGAATCAGAAGAAGCAGAAGAAGGAGAAGGAGAAGGTGAAGTTAGGAGGGTGAATCAGAAGAAGTAGAAGAAGGAGAAGGAGAAGGTGAAGTCAGGGGGGTGAAGCAGAAGAAGTAGAAGAAGGAGAAGGAGATGGTGAAGTCAGGAGGATGAAGCAGAAGAAGCAGAAGAAGGAGAAGGAGAAGGTGAAGTCTGGAGGGTGAAGCAGAAGAAGCAGAAGAAGGAGAAGGTGAAGGTGAAGTCTGGAGGGTGAAGCAGAAGAAGCAGAAGAAGGAGAAGGAGAAGGTGAAGTCTGGAGGGCGAAGCAGAAGAAGCAGAAGAAGGAGAAGGTGAAGGTGAAGTCTGGAGGGTGAAGCAGAAGAAGCAGAAGAAGGAGAAGGAGAAGGTGAAGTCTGGAGGGTGAATCAGAAGAAGTAGAAGAAGGAGAAGGAGAAGGTGAAGTCAGGAGGGTGAAGCAGAAGAAGGAGACGGAGAAGGTGAAGTCTGGAGGGTGAAGCAGAAGAAGCAGAAGAAGGAGAAGGAGAAGGTGAAGTCTGGAGGGTGAAGCAGAAGAAGCAGAAGAAGGAGAAGGAGAAGGTGAAGTCAGGAGGGTGAATCAGAAGAAGTAGAAGAAGGAGAAGGAGAAGGTGAAGTCTGGAGGGTGAATCAGAAGAAGTAGAAGAAGGAGAAGGAGAAGGTGAAGTCTGGAGGGTGAATCAGAAGAAGTAGAAGAAGGAGAAGGAGAAGGTGAGGTCTGGAGAATGAATCAGAAGAAGCAGAAGAAGGAGAAGGAGAAGGTGAAGTCTGGAGGGAGAAGCAGAAGAAGCAGAAGATGGAGAAGGAGAAGATGAAGTCTGGAGGGTGAATCAGAAGAAGTAGAAGAAGGAGAAGGAGAAGGTGAGATCTGGAGGGTGAATCAGAAGAAGCAGAAGAAGGAGAAGGAGAAGGTGAAGTCTGAAGGGTGAATCAGAAGAAGCAGAAAAAGGAGAAGGAGAAGGTGAAGTCTGGAGGGTGAATCAGAAGAACCAGAAGAAGGAGAAGGAGAAGGTGAAGTCTGGAGGGTGAATCAGAAGAAGCAGAAGAAGGAGAAGGAGAAGGTGAAGTCCGGAGGGTGAATCAGAAGAAGTAGAAGAAGGAGAAGGAGAAGGTGAAGTCTGGAGGGTGAATCAGAAGAAGTAGAAGAAGGAGAAGGAGAAGGTGAAGTCTGGAGGGTGAATCAGAAGAAGCAGAAGAAGGAGAAGGAGAAGGTGAAGTCTGGAGGGTGAATCAGAAGAAGCAGAAGAAGGAGAAGGAGAAGATGAAGTCTGGAGGGTGAAGCAGAAGAAGGAGACGGAGAAGGTGAAGTCTGGAGGGTGAAGCAGAAGAAGCAGAAGAAGGAGAAGGAGAAGGTGAAGTCTGGAGGGTGAAGCAGAAGAAGCAGACGAAGGAGAAGGAGAAGGTGAAGTCAGGAGGGTGAATCAGAAGAAGTAGAAGAAGGAGAAGGAGAAGGTGAAGTCTGGAGGGTGAATCAGAAGAAGTAGAAGAAGGAGAAGGAGAAGGTGAAGTCTGGAGGGTGAATCAGAAGAAGTAGAAGAAGGAGAAGGAGAAGGTGAAGTCTGGAGGGTGAATCAGAAGAAGCAGAAGAAGGAGAAGGTGAAGTCTGGAGGGAGAAGCAGAAGAAGTAGAAGAAGGAGAAGGAGAATGTAAAGTCTGGAGGGTGAATCAGAAGAAGTAGAAGAAGGAGAAGGGGAAGGTAAAGTCTGGAGGGTGAATCAGAAGAAGTAGAAGAAGGAAAAGGAGAAGGTGAAGTCTGGAGGGTGAATCAGAAGAAGCAGAAGAAGGAGAAGGAGAAAGTGAAGTCTGGAGGGTGAATCAGAAGAAGTAGAAGAAGGAGAAGGAGAAGGTGTAGTTTGGAGGGTGAATCAGGAGAAGTAGACGAAGGAGAAGGAGAAGGTGAAGTCTGGAGGGTGAATCAGAAGAAGCAGAAGAAGGAGAAGGAGAAGGTGAAGTCTGGAGGGTGAATCAGAAGAAGTAGAAGAAGCAGAAGGAGAAGGTGAAGTCTGGAGGGTGAATCAGAAGAAGCAGAAGAAGGAGAAGGAGAAGGTGAAGTCTGGAGGGTGAATCAGAAGAAGCAGAAGAAGGAGAAGGAGAAGGTGGAAGTATGGAGGGTGAATCAGAAGAAGCAGAAGAAGGAGAAGGAGAAGGTGAAGTCTGGAGGGTGAATCAGAAGAAGCAGAAGAAGTAGAAGGAGAAGGTGAAGTCTGGAGGGTGAATCAGAAGAAGTAGAAGAAGGAGAAGGAGAAGGTGAAGTCTGGAGGGTGAATCAGAAGAAGCAGAAGAAGGAGAAGGAGAAGGTGAAGTCAGGAGGGTGAATCAGAAGAAGCAGAAGAAGGAGAAGGAGAAGGTGAAGTCTGGAGGGTGAATCCGAAGAAGCAGAAGAAGGAGAAGGAGAAGGTGAAGACTGGAGGGTGAATCAGAAGAAGTAGAAGAAGGAGAAGGAGAAGGTGAAGTCTGGAGAGTGAATCAGAAGAAGTAGAAGAAGGAGAAGGAGAAGGCGAAGTCTGGAGGGTGAATCAGAAGAAGCAGAAGAAGGAGAAGGAGAAGGTGAAATCTGGAGGGTGAATCAGAAGAAGCAGAAGAAGGAGAAGGAGAAGATGAAGTCTGGAGGGTGAATCAGAAGAAGTAGAAGAAGGAGAAGGAGAAGGTGAGATCTGGAGGGTGAATCAGAAGAAGCAGAAGAAGGAGAAGGAGAAGGTGAAGTCTGAAGGGTGAATCAGAAGAAGCAGAAAAAGGAGAAGGAGAAGGTGAAGTCTGGAGGGTGAATCAGAAGAAGCAGAAGAAGGAGAAGGAGAAGGTGAAGTCTGGAGGGTGAATCAGAAGAAGCAGAAGAAGGAGAAGGAGAAGGTGAAGTCCGGAGGGTGAATCAGAAGAAGTAGAAGAAGGAGAAGGAGAAGGTGAAGTCTGGAGGGTGAATCAGAAGAAGTAGAAGAAGGAGAAGGAGAAGGTGAAGTCTGGAGGGTGAATCAGAAGAAGCAGAAGAAGGAGAAGGAGAAGGTGAAGTCAGGAGGGTGAATCAGAAGAAGCAGAAGAAGGAGAAGGAGAAGGTGAAGTCTGGAGGGTGAATCAAAGAAGCAGAAGAAGGAGAAGGAGAAGGTGAAGACTGGAGGGTGAATCAGAAGAAGTAGAAGAAGGAGAAGGAGAAGGTTAAGTCTGGAGGGTGAATCAGAAGAAGTAGAAGAAGGAGAAGCAGAAGGCGAAGTCTGGAGGGTGAATCAGAAGAAGCAGAAGAAGGAGAAGGAGAAGGTGAAATCTGGAGGGTGAATCAGAAGAAGCAGAAGAAGGAGAAGGAGAAGATGAAGTCTGGAGGGTGAATCAGAAGAAGCAGAAGAAGGAGAAGGAGAAGGTGAAGTCTGGAGGGTGAATCAGAAGAAGCAGAAGAAGGAGAAGGAGAAGGTGAAGTCCGGAGGGTGAATCAGAAGAAGTAGAAGAAGGAGAAGGAGAAGGTGAAGTCTGGAGGGTGAATCAGAAGAAGTAGAAGAAGGAGAAGGAGAAGGTGAAGTCTGGAGGGTGAATCAGAAGAAGCAGAAGAAGGAGAAGGAGAAGGTGAAGTCTGGAGGGTGAATCAGAAGAAGCAGAAGAAGGAGAAGGAGAAGGTGAAGTCTGGAGGGTGAATCAGAAGAAGCAGAATAAGGAGAAGGAGAAGGTGAAGTCTGGAGGGTGAATCAGAAGAAGCAGAAGAAGGAGAAGGAGAAGGTGAAGTCTGGAGGGTGAATCAGAAGAAGTAGAAGAAGGAGAAGGAGAAGGTGAAGTCTGGAGGGTGAAGCAGAAGAAGTAGAAGAAGGAGAAGGAGAAGGTGAAGTCAGGAGGGTGAATCAGAAGAAGTAGAAGAAGGAGAAGGAGAAGGTGAAGTCAGGAGGGTGAATCAGAAGAAGCAGAAGAAGGAGAAGGAGAAGGTGAAGTCTGGAGGGTAAACCAGAAGAATCAGAAGAAGGAGAAGGAGAAGGTGAAGTCTGGAGGGTGAATCAGAAGAAGCAGAAGAAAGAGAAGGAGAAGGTGAAGTCTGGAGGGTGAATCAGAAGAAGCAGAAGAAGGAGAAGGAGAAGGTGAAATCTGGAGGGTGAATCAGAAGAAGCAGAAGAAGGAGAAGGAGAAGGTGAAGTCTGGAGGGTGAATCAGAAGAAGTAGAAGAAGGAGAAGGATAAGGTGAAGTCTGGAGGGTGAAGCAGAAGAAGTAGAAGAAGGAGAAGGAGAAGGTGAAGTCAGGAGGGTGAATCAGAAGAAGTAGAAGAAGGAGAAGGAGAAGGTGAAGTCTGGAGGGTGAATCAGAAGAAGCAGAAGAAGGAGAAGGAGAAGGTGAAGTCTGGAGGGTGAAAATAGAAGAAGCAAAAGAATGAGAAGGAGAAGATGAAGTCTGGAGGGTGAATCAGAAGAAGTAGAAGAAGGAGAAGGAGAAGGTGAGGTCTGGAGGGTGAATGAGAAGAAGCAGAAGAAGGAGAAGTAGAAGATGAAGTCTGGAGTGTGAATCAGAAGAAGCAGAAGAAGGAGAAGGAGAAGGTGAAGTCTGGAGGGTGAATCAGAAGAAGTAGAAGAAGGAGAAGGAGAAGGTGAAGTCTGGAGGGTGAATCAGAAGAAGCAGAAGAAGGAGAAGGAGAAGGTGAAGTCTGGAGGGAGAAGCAGAAGAAGCAGAAGAAGGAGAAGGAGAAGATGAAGTCTGGAGGGTGAATCAGAAGAAGTAGAAGAAGGAGAAGGAGAAGGTGAGATCTGGAGGGTGAATCAGAAGAAGTAGAAGAAGGAGAAGGAGAAGGTGAAGTCTGGAGGGTGAATCAGAAGAAGCAGAAGAAGGAGAAGGAGAAGGTGAAGTCTGGAGGGTGAATCAGAAGAAGCAGAAGAAGGAGAAGGAGAAGATGAAGTCTGGAGGGTGAAGCAGAAGAAGGAGACGGAGAAGGTGAAGTCTGGAGGGTGAAGCAGAAGAAGCAGAAGAAGGAGAAGGAGAAGGTGAAGTCTGGAGGGTGAAGCAGAAGAAGCAGAAGAAGGAGAAGGAGAAGGTGAAGTCAGGAGGGTGAATCAGAAGAAGTAGAAGAAGGAGAAGGAGAAGGTGAAGTCTGGAGGGTGAATCAGAAGAAGTAGAAGAAGGAGAAGGAGAAGGTGAAGTCTGGAGGGTGAATCAGAAGAAGTAGAAGAAGGAGAAGGAGAAGGTGAAGTCTGGAGGGTGAATCAGAAGAAGCAGAAGAAGGAGAAGGAGAAGGTGAAGTCTGGAGGGAGAAACAGAAGAAGTAGAAGAAGGAGAAGGAGAATGTAAAGTCTGGAGGGTGAATCAGAAGAAGTAGAAGAAGGAGAAGGAGAAGGTAAAGTCTGGAGGGTGAATCAGAAGAAGTAGAAGAAGGAAAAGGAGAAGGTGAAGTCTGGAGGGTGAATCAGAAGAAGCAGAAGAAGGAGAAGGAGAAAGTGAAGTCTGGAGGGTGAATCAGAAGAAGTAGAAGAAGGAGAAGGAGAAGGTGTAGTTTGGAGGGTGAATCAGGAGAAGTAGACGAAGGAGAAGGAGAAGGTGAAGTCTGGAGGGTGAATCAGAAGAAGCAGAAGAAGGTGAAGGAGAAGGTGAAGTCTGGAGGGTGAATCAGAAGAAGTAGAAGAAGCAGAAGGAGAAGGTGAAGTCTGGAGGGTGAATCAGAAGAAGCAGAAGAAGGAGAAGGAGAAGGTGAAGTCTGGAGGGTGAATCAGAAGAAGCAGAAGAAGGAGAAGGAGAAGGTGAAGTATGGAGGGTGAATCAGAAGAAGCAGAAGAAGGAGAAGGAGAAGGTGAAGTCTGGAGGGTGAATCAGAAGAAGCAGAAGAAGTAGAAGGAGAAGCTGAAGTCTGGAGGGTGAATCAGAAGAAGTAGAAGAAGGAGAAGGAGAAGGTGAAGTCTGGAGGGTGAATCAGAAGAAGCAGAAGAAGGAGAAGGAGAAGGTGAAGTCAGGAGGGTGAATCAGAAGAAGCAGAAGAAGGAGAAGGAGAAGGTGAAGTCTGGAGGGTGAATCAGAAGAAGCAAAAGAAGGAGAAGGAGAAGGTGAAGACTGGAGGGTGAATCAGAAGAAGTAGAAGAAGGAGAAGGAGAAGGTGAAGTCTGGAGAGTGAATCAGAAGAAGTAGAAGAAGGAGAAGGAGAAGGCGAAGTCTGGAGGGTGAATCAGAAGAAGCAGAAGAAGGAGAAGGAGAAGGTGAAATCTGGAGGGTGAATCAGAAGAAGCAGAAGAAGGAGAAGGAGAAGATGAAGTCTGGAGGGTGAATCAGAAGAAGTAGAAGAAGGAGAAGGAGAAGGTGAGATCTGGAGGGTGAATCAGAAGAAGCAGAAGAAGGAGAAGGAGAAGGTGAAGTCTGAAGGGTGAATCGGAAGAAGCAGAAAAAGGAGAAGGAGAAGGTGAAGTCTGGAGGGTGAATCAGAAGAAGCAGAAGAAGGAGAAGGAGAAGGTGAAGTCTGGAGGGTGAATCAGAAGAAGCAGAAGAAGGAGAAGGAGAAGGTGAAGTCCGGAGGGTGAATCAGAAGAACTAGAAGAAGGAGAAGGAGAAGGTGAAGTCTGGAGGGTGAATCAGAAGAAGTAGAAGAAGGAGAAGGAGAAGGTGAAGTCTGGAGGGTGAATCAGAAGAAGCAGAAGAAGGAGAAGGAGAAGGTGAAGTCAGGAGGGTGAATCAGAAGAAGCAGAAGAAGGAGAAGGAGAAGGTGAAGTCTGGAGGGTGAATCAGAAGAAGCAGAAGAAGGAGAAGGAGAAGGTGAAGACTGGAGGGTGAATCAGAAGAAGTAGAAGAAGGAGAAGGAGAAGGTGAAGTCTGGAGGGTGAATCAGAAGAAGTAGAAGAAGGAGAAGGAGAAGGCGAAGTCTGGAGGGTGAATCAGAAGAAGCAGAAGAAGGAGAAGGAGAAGGTGAAATCTGGAGGGTGAATCAGAAGAAGCAGAAGAAGGAGAAGGAGAAGATGAAGTCTGGAGGGTGAATCAGAAGAAGTAGAAGAAGGAGAAGGAGAAGGTGAGATCTGGAGGGTGAATCAGAAGAAGCAGAAGAAGGAGAAGGAGAAGGTGAAGTCTGAAGGGTGAATCAGAAGAAGCAGAAAAAGGAGAAGGAGAAGGTGAAGTCTGGAGGGTGAATCAGAAGAAGCAGAAGAAGGAGAAGGAGAAGGTGAAGTCTGGAGGGTGAATCAGAAGAAGCAGAAGAAGGAGAAGGAGAAGGTGAAGTCCGGAGGGTGAATCAGAAGAAGTAGAAGAAGGAGAAGGAGAAGGTGAAGTCTGGAGGGTGAATCAGAAGAAGTAGAAGAAGGAGAAGGAGAAGGTGAAGTCTGGAGGGTGAATCAGAAGAAGCAGAAGAAGGAGAAGGAGAAGGTGAAGTCTGGAGGGTGAATCAGAAGAAGCAGAAGAAGGAGAAGGAGAAGATGAAGTCTGGAGGGTGAATCAGAAGAAGTAGAAGAAGGAGAAGGAGAAGGTGAAGTCTGGAGGGTGAATCAGAAGAAGCAGAAGAAGGAGAAGGAGAAGGTGAAGTCTGGAGGGTGAATCAGAAGAAGCAGAAGAAGGAGAAGGAGAAGGTGAAGTCTGGAGGGTGAATCAGAAGAAGCAGAATAAGGAGAAGGAGAAGGTGAAGTCTGGAGGGTGAATCAGAAGAAGCAGAAGAAGGAGAAGGAGAAGGTGAAGTCTGGAGGGTGAATCAGAAGAAGTAGAAGAAGGAGAAGGAGAAGGTGAAGTCTGGAGGGTGAAGCAGAAGAAGTAGAAGAAGGAGAAGGAGAAGGTGAAGTCAGGAGGGTGAATCAGAAGAAGTAGAAGAAGGAGAAGGAGAAGGTGAAGTCAGGAGGGTGAATCAGAAGAAGCAGAATAAGGAGAAGGAGAAGGTGAAGTCTGGAGGGTAAACCAGAAGAATCAGAAGAAGGAGAAGGAGAAGGTGAAGTCTGGAGGGTGAATCAGAAGAAGCAGAAGAAAGAGAAGGAGAAGGTGAAGTCTGGAGGGTGAAGCAGAAAAAGCAGAAGAAGGAGAAGGAGAAGGTGAAGACTGGAGGGTGAATCAGAAGAAGTAGAAGAAGGAGAAGAAGAAGGTGAAGTCTGGAGGGTGAATCAGAAGAATAGAAGAAGGAGAAGGAGAAGGTGAAGTCTGGAGGGTGAATCAGAAGAAGCAGAAGAAGGAGAAGGAGAAGGTGAAGTCTGGAGGGTGAATCAGAAGAAGCAGAAGAAGGAGAAGGAGAAGGTGAAGTCTGGAGGGTGAATCAGAAGAAGCAGAAGAAGGAGAAGGAGAAGATGAAGTCTGGAGGGTGAATCAGAAGAAGTAGAAGAAGGAGAAGGAGAAGGTGAAGTCTGGAGGGTGAATCAGAAGAAGCAGAAGAAGGAGAAGGAGAAGGTGAAGTCTGGAGGGTGAATCAGAAGAAGCAGAAGAAGGAGAAGGAGAAGGTGAAGTCTGGAGGGTGAATCAGAAGAAGCAGAATAAGGAGAAGGAGAAGGTGAAGTCTGGAGGGTGAATCAGAAGAAGCAGAAGAAGGAGAAGGAGAAGGTGAAGTCTGGAGGGTGAATCAGAAGAAGTAGAAGAAGGAGAAGGAGAAGGTGAAGTCTGGAGGGTGAAGCAGAAGAAGTAGAAGAAGGAGAAGGAGAAGGTGAAGTCAGGAGGGTGAATCAGAAGAAGTAGAAGAAGGAGAAGGAGAAGGTGAAGTCAGGAGGGTGAATCAGAAGAAGCAGAATAAGGAGAAGGAGAAGGTGAAGTCTGGAGGGTAAACCAGAAGAATCAGAAGAAGGAGAAGGAGAAGGTGAAGTCTGGAGGGTGAATCAGAAGAAGCAGAAGAAAGAGAAGGAGAAGGTGAAGTCTGGAGGGTGAAGCAGAAAAAGCAGAAGAAGGAGAAGGAGAAGGTGAAGACTATAGGGTGAATCAGAAGAAGTAGAAGAAGGAGAAGAAGAAGGTGAAGTCTGGAGGGTGAATCAGAAGAATAGAAGAAGGAGAAGGAGAAGGTGAAGTCTGGAGGGTGAATCAGAAGAAGCAGAAGAAGGAGAAGGAGAAGGTGAAGTCTGGAGGGTGAATCAGAAGAAGCAGAAGAAGGAGAAGGAGAAGATGAAGTCTGGAGGGTGAATCAGAAGAAGTAGAAGAAGGAGAAGGAGAAGGTGAGGTCTGGAGGGTGAATCAGAAGAAGCAGAAGAAGGAGAAGGAGAAGGTGAAGTCAGGAGGGTGAATCAGAAGAAGCAGAAGAAGGAGAAGGAGAAGGTGAAGTTAGGAGGGTGAATCAGAAGAAGCAGAAGAAGGAGAAGGAGAAGGTGAAGTCAGGGGGGTGAAGCAGAAGAAGTAGAAGAAGGAGAAGGAGAAGGTGAAGTCAGGAGGGTGAAGCAGAACAAGCAGAAGAAGGAGAAGGAGAAGGTCAAGTCTGGAGGGCGCAGCAGAAGAAGCAGAAGAAGGAGAAGGAGAAGGTGAAGTCTGGAGGGTGAAGCCGTAGAAGTAGAAGAAGGAGAAGGAGAAGGTGAAGTCAGGAGGGTGAAGCAGAAGAAGCAGAAGAAGGAGAAGGAGAAGGTGAAGTCTGGAGAGTGAAGCAGAAGAAGCAGAAGAAGGAGAAGGAGAAGGTGAAGTCTGGAGGGCGAAGCAGAAGAAGCAGAAGAAGGAGAAGGAGAAGGTGAATTCTGGAGGGTGAATCAGAAGAAGCAGAAGAAGGAGAAGGAGAAGGTGAAGTCTGGAGGGTGAAAATAGAAGAAGCAAAAGAATGAGAAGGAGAAGATGAAGTCTGGAGGGTGAATCAGAAGAAGTAGAAGAAGGAGAAGGAGAAGGTGAGGTCTGGAGGGTGAATGAGAAGAAGCAGAAGAAGGAGAAGTAGAAGATGAAGTCTGGAGTGTGAATCAGAAGAAGCAGAAGAAGGAGAAGGAGAAGGTGAAGTCTGGAGGGTGAATCAGAAGAAGTAGAAGAAGGAGAAGGAGAAGGTGAAGTCTGGAGGGTGAATCAGAAGAAGCAGAAGAAGGAGAAGGAGAAGGTGAAGTCTGGAGGGAGAAGCAGAAGAAGCAGAAGAAGGAGAAGGAGAAGATGAAGTCTGGAGGGTGAATCAGAAGAAGTAGAAGAAGGAGAAGGAGAAGGTGAGATCTGGAGGGTGAATCAGAAGAAGCAGAAGAAGGAGAAGGAGAAGGTGAAGTCTGAAGGGTGAATCAGAAGAAGCAGAAAAAGGAGAAGGAGAAGGTGAAGTCTGGAGGGTGAATCAGAAGAACCAGAAGAAGGAGAAGGAGAAGGTGAAGTCTGGAGGGTGAATCAGAAGAAGCAGAAGAAGGAGAAGGAGAAGGTGAAGTCCGGAGGGTGAATCAGAAGAAGTAGAAGAAGGAGAAGGAGAAGGTGAAGTCTGGAGGGTGAATCAGAAGAAGTAGAAGAAGGAGAAGGAGAAGGTGAAGTCTGGAGGGTGAATCAGAAGAAGCAGAAGAAGGAGAAGGAGAAGGTGAAGTCTGGAGGGTGAATCAGAAGAAGCAGAAGAAGGAGAAGGAGAAGATGAAGTCTGGAGGGTGAAGCAGAAGAAGGAGACGGAGAAGGTGAAGTCTGGAGGGTGAAGCAGAAGAAGCAGAAGAAGGAGAAGGAGAAGGTGAAGTCTGGAGGGTGAAGCAGAAGAAGCAGAAGAAGGAGAAGGAGAAGGTGAAGTCAGGAGGGTGAATCAGAAGAAGTAGAAGAAGGAGAAGGAGAAGGTGAAGTCTGGAGGGTGAATCAGAAGAAGTAGAAGAAGGAGAAGGAGAAGGTGAAGTCTGGAGGGTGAATCAGAAGAAGTAGAAGAAGGAGAAGGAGAAGGTGAAGTCTGGAGGGTGAATCAGAAGAAGCAGAAGAAGGAGAAGGAGAAGGTGAAGTCTGGAGGGAGAAACAGAAGAAGTAGAAGAAGGAGAAGGAGAATGTAAAGTCTGGAGGGTGAATCAGAAGAAGTAGAAGAAGGAGAAGGAGAAGGTAAAGTCTGGAGGGTGAATCAGAAGAAGTAGAAGAAGGAAAAGGAGAAGGTGAAGTCTGGAGGGTGAATCAGAAGAAGCAGAAGAAGGAGAAGGAGAAAGTGAAGTCTGGAGGGTGAATCAGAAGAAGTAGAAGAAGGAGAAGGAGAAGGTGTAGTTTGGAGGGTGAATCAGGAGAAGTAGACGAAGGAGAAGGAGAAGGTGAAGTCTGGAGGGTGAATCAGAAGAAGCAGAAGAAGGAGAAGGAGAAGGTGAAGTCTGGAGGGTGAATCAGAAGAAGTAGAAGAAGCAGAAGGAGAAGGTGAAGTCTGGAGGGTGAATCAGAAGAAGCAGAAGAAGGAGAAGGAGAAGGTGAAGTCTGGAGGGTGAATCAGAAGAAGCAGAAGAAGGAGAAGGAGAAGGTGAAGTATGGAGGGTGAATCAGAAGAAGCAGAAGAAGGAGAAGGAGAAGGAGAAGTCTGGAGGGTGAATCAGAAGAAGCAGAAGAAGTAGAAGGAGAAGCTGAAGTCTGGAGGGTGAATCAGAAGAAGTAGAAGAAGGAGAAGGAGAAGGTGAAGTCTGGAGGGTGAATCAGAAGAAGCAGAAGAAGGAGAAGGAGAAGGTGAAGTCAGGAGGGTGAATCAGAAGAAGCAGAAGAAGGAGAAGGAGAAGGTG
This sequence comes from Somniosus microcephalus, assembly GCF_052327205.1. Lineage (NCBI taxonomy): Eukaryota > Metazoa > Chordata > Chondrichthyes > Squaliformes > Somniosidae > Somniosus > Somniosus microcephalus. Next base: position 476,925 of record NW_028225399.1, on the reverse strand, counting down.
AAGTCTGGAGGGTGAATCAGAAGAAGCAGAAGAAGGAGAAGGAGAAGGTGAAGACTGGAGGGTGAATCAGAAGAAGTAAAAGAAGGAGAAGGAGAAGGTGAAGTCTGGAGAGTGAATCAGAAGAAGTAGAAGAAGGAGAAGGAGAAGGCGAAGTCTGGAGGGTGAATCAGAAGAAGCAGAAGAAGGAGAAGGAGAAGGTGAAATCTGGAGGGTGAATCAGAAGAAGCAGAAGAAGGAGAAGGAGAAGATGAAGTCTGGAGGGTGAATCAGAAGAAGTAGAAGAAGGAGAAGGAGAAGGTGAGATCTGGAGGGTGAATCAGAAGAAGCAGAAGAAGGAGAAGGAGAAGGTGAAGTCTGAAGGGTGAATCGGAAGAAGCAGAAAAAGGAGAAGGAGAAGGTGAAGTCTGGAGGGTGAATCAGAAGAAGCAGAAGAAGGAGAAGGAGAAGGTGAAGTCTGGAGGGTGAATCAGAAGAAGCAGAAGAAGGAGAAGGAGAAGGTGAAGTCCGGAGGGTGAATCAGAAGAAGTAGAAGAAGGAGAAGGAGAAGGTGAAGTCTGGAGGGTGAATCAGAAGAAGTAGAAGAAGGAGAAGGAGAAGGTGAAGTCTGGAGGGTGAATCAGAAGAAGCAGAAGAAGGAGAAGGAGAAGGTGAAGTCAGGAGGGTGAATCAGAAGAAGCAGAAGAAGGAGAAGGAGAAGGTGAAGTCTGGAGGGTGAATCAGAAGAAGCAGAAGAAGGAGAAGGAGAAGGTGAAGACTGGAGGGTGAATCAGAAGAAGTAGAAGAAGGAGAAGGAGAAGGTGAAGTCTGGAGGGTGAATCAGAAGAAGTAGAAGAAGGAGAAGGAGAAGGCGAAGTCTGGAGGGTGAATCAGAAGAAGCAGAAGAAGGAGAAGGAGAAGGTGAAATCTGGAGGGTGAATCAGAAGAAGCAGAAGAAGGAGAAGGAGAAGATGAAGTCTGGAGGGTGAATCAGAAGAAGTAGAAGAAGGAGAAGGAGAAGGTGAGATCTGGAGGGTGAATCAGAAGAAGCAGAAGAAGGAGAAGGAGAAGGTGAAGTCTGAAGGGTGAATCAGAAGAAGCAGAAAAAGGAGAAGGAGAAGGTGAAGTCTGGAGGGTGAATCAGAAGAAGCAGAAGAAGGAGAAGGAGAAGGTGAAGTCTGGAGGGTGAATCAGAAGAAGCAGAAGAAGGAGAAGGAGAAGGTGAAGTCCGGAGGGTGAATCAGAAGAAGTCGAAGAAGGAGAAGGAGAAGGTGAAGTCTGGAGGGTGAATCAGAAGAAGTAGAAGAAGGAGAAGGAGAAGGTGAAGTCTGGAGGGTGAATCAGAAGAAGCAGAAGAAGGAGAAGGGGAAGGTGAAGTCTGGAGGGTGAATCAGAAGAAGCAGAAGAAGGAGAAGGAGAAGATGAAGTCTGGAGGGTGAATCAGAAGAAGTAGAAGAAGGAGAAGGAGAAGGTGAAGTCTGGAGGGTGAATCAGAAGAAGCAGAAGAAGGAGAAGGAGAAGGTGAAGTCTGGAGGGTGAATCAGAAGAAGCAGAAGAAGGAGAAGGAGAAGGTGAAGTCTGGAGGGTGAATCAGAAGAAGCAGAATAAGGAGAAGGAGAAGGTGAAGTCTGGAGGGTGAATCAGAAGAAGCAGAAGAAGGAGAAGGAGAAGGTGAAGTCTGGAGGGTGAATCAGAAGAAGTAGAAGAAGGAGAAGGAGAAGGTGAAGTCAGGAGGGTGAATCAGAAGAAGTAGAAGAAGGAGAAGGAGAAGGTGAAGTCAGGAGGGTGAATCAGAAGAAGCAGAAGAAGGAGAAGGAGAAGGTGAAGTCTGGAGGGTAAACCAGAAGAATCAGAAGAAGGAGAAGGAGAAGGTGAAGTCTGGAGGGTGAATCAGAAGAAGCAGAAGAAAGAGAAGGAGAAGGTGAAGTCTGGAGGGTGAAGCAGAAAAAGCAGAAGAAGGAGAAGGAGAAGGTGAAGACTGGAGGGTGAATCAGAAGAATAGAAGAAGGAGAAGGAGAAGGTGAAGTCTGGAGGGTGAATCAGAAGAAGCAGAAGATGGAGAAGGAGAAGGTGAAGTCTGGAGGGTGAATCAGAAGAAGCAGAAGAAGGAGAAGGAGAAGATGAAGTCTGGAGGGTGAATCAGAAGAAGTAGAAGAAGGAGAAGGAGGAGGTGAGGTCTGGAGGGTGAATCAGAAGAAGCAGAAGAAGGAGAAGGAGAAGGTGAAGTCTGGAGGGTGAATCAGAAGAAGCAGAAGAAGGAGATGGAGAAGGTGAAGTCTGGAGGGTGAATCAGAAGAAGTAGAAGAAGGAGAAGGAGAAGGTGAAGTCTGGAGGGTGAATCAGAAGAAGCAGAAGAAGGAGAAGGAGAAGGTGAAGTCTGGAGGGTGAATCAGAAGAAGTAGAAGAAGGAGAAGGAGAAGGTGAAGTCTGGAGGGAGAATCAGAAGAAGTAGAAGAAGGAGAAGGAGAAGGTGAAGTCTGGAGGGTGAAGCAGAAGAAGTAGAAGAAGGAGAAGGAGAAGGTGAAGTCAGGAGGGTGAATCAGAAGAAGTAGAAGAAGGAGAAGGAGAAGGTGAAGTCAGGAGGGTGAATCAGAAGAAGCAGAAGAAGGAGAAGGAGAAGGTGAAGTCTGGAGGGTGAATCAGAAGAATCAGAAGAAGGAGAAGGAGAAGGTGAAGTCTGGAGGGTGAATCAGAAGAAGCAGAAGAAAGAGAAGGAGAAGGTGAAGTCTGGAGGGTGAATCAGAAGAAGCAGAAGAAGGAGAAGGAGAAGGTGAAGTCAGGAGGGTGAATCAGAAGAAGCAGAAGAAGGAGAAGGAGAAGGTGAAGTTAGGAGGGTGAATCAGAAGAAGCAGAAGAAGGAGAAGGAGCAGGTGATGTCAGGGGGATGAAGCAGAAGAAGTAGAAGAAGGAGAAGGAGAAGGTGAAGTCAGGACGGTGAAGCAGAAGAAGCAGAAGAAGGAGAAGGAGAAGGTGAAGTCTGGAGGGTGAATCAGAAGAAGTAGAAGAAGGAGAAGGAGAAGGTCAAGTCTGGAGGGTGAATCAGAAGAAGTAGAATAAGGAGAAGGAGAAGGTGAAGTCTGGAGGGTGAAGCAGAAGAAGTAGAAGAAGGAGAAGGAGAAGGTGAAGTCAGGAGGGTGAATCAGAAGAAGTAGAAGAAGGAGAAGGAGAAGGTGAAGTCAGGAGGGTGAATCAGAAGAAGCAGAAGAAGGAGAAGGAGAAGGAGAAGTCTGGAGGGTGAATCAGAAGAATCAGAAGAAGGAGAAGGAGAAGGTGAAGTCTGGAGGGTGAATCAGAAGAAGCAGAAGAAAGAGAAGGAGAAGGTGAAGTCTGGAGGGTGAATCAGAAGAAGTAGAAGAAGGAGAAGGAGAAGGTGAAGTCTGGAGTGTGAATCAGAAGAAGCAGAAGAAGGAGAAGGAGAAGGTGAAGTCTAGAGGGTGAATCAGAAGAAGCAGAATAAGGAGAAGGAGAAGGTGAGGTCTGGAGGGTGAATCAGAAGAAGCAGAAGAAGGAGAAGGAGAAGGTGAAGTCTGGAGGGTGAATCAGAAGAAGTAGAAGAAGGAGAAGGAGAAGGTGAAGTCTGGAGGGTGAAGCAGAAGAAGTAGAAGAAGGAGAAGGAGAAGGTGAAGTCAGGAGGGTTAATCAGAAGAAGCAGAAGAAGGAGAAGGAGAAGGTGAAGTCTGGAGGGTGAATCAGAAGAATCAGAAGAAGGAGAAGGAGAAGGTGAAGTCTGGAGGGTGAATCAGAAGAAGCAGAGGAAGGAGAAGGAGAAGGTGAAGTCTGGAGGGTGAATCAGAAGAAGCAGAATAAGGAGAAGGAGAAGGTGAAGTCTGGAGGGTGAATCAGAAGAAGCAGAATAAGGAGAAGGAGAAGGTGAAGTCTGGAGGGTGAATCAGAAGAAGCAGAAGAAGGAGAAGGAGAAGATGAAGTCTGGAGGGTGAATCAGAAGAAGTAGAAGAAGGAGAAGGAGAAGGTGAAGTCTGGAGGGTGAAGCAGAAGAAGTAGAAGAAGGAGAAGGAGAAGGTGAAGTCGGGAGGGTGAATCAGAAGAAGTAGAAGAAGAAGAAGGAGAAGGTGAAGTCAGGAGGGTGAATCAGAAGAAGCAGAAGAAGGAGAAGGAGAAGGTGAAGTCTGGAGGGTGAATCAGAAGAATCAGAAGAAGGAGAAGTAGAAGGTGAAGTCTGGAGGGTGAATCAGAAGAAGCAGAAGAAAGAGAAGGAGAAGGTGAAGTCTGGAGGGTGAAGCAGAAGAAACAGAAGAAGGAGAAGGAGAAGGTGAAGACTGGAGGGTGAATCAGAAGAAGTAGAAGAAGGAGAAGGAGAAGGTGAAGTCTGGAGGGTGAATCAGAAGAAGTAGAAGAAGGAGAAGGAGAAGGTGAAGTCTGGAGGGTGAATCAGAAGAAGCAGAAGAAGGAGAAGGAGAAGGAGAAGTCTGGAGGGTGAATCAGAAGAAGCAGAAGAAGGAGAAGGAGAAGGTGAAGTCTGGAGGGTGAAGCAGAAGAAGTAGAAGAAGGAGAAGGAGAAGGTGAAGTCAGGAGGGTGAATCAGAAGAAGTAGAAGAAGGAGAAGGAGAAGGTGAAGTCAGGAGGGTGAATCAGAAGAAGCAGAAGAAGGAGAAGGAGAAGGTGAAGTCTGGAGGGTGAATCAGAAGAAGCAGAAGAAGGAGAAGGAGAAGGTGAAATCAGGAGGGTGAATCAGAAGAAGCAGAAGAAGGAGAAGGAGAAGGCGAAGTTAGGAGGGTGAATCAGAAGAAGCAGAAGAAGGAGAAGGAGCAGGTGATGTCAGCGGGATGAAGCAGAAGAAGTAGAAGAAGGAGAACGAGAAGGTGAAGTCAGGACGGTGAAGCAGAAGAAGCAGAAGAAGGAGAAGGAGAATGTGAAGTCTGGAGGGTGAATCAGAATAAGTAGAAGAAGGAGAAGGAGAAGGTCAAGTCTGGAGGGTGAATCAGAAGAAGTAGAAGAAGGAGAAGGAGAAGGTGAAGTCTGGAGGGTGAAGCAGAAGAAGTAGAAGAAGGAGAAGGAGAAGGTGAAGTCAGGAGGGTGAATCAGAAGAAGTAGAAGAAGGAGAAGGAGAAGGTGAAGTCAGGAGGGTGAATCAGAAGAAGCAGAAGAAGGAGAAGGAGAAGGTGAAGTCTGGAGGGTGAATCAGAAGAAGTAGAAGAAGGAGAAGGAGAAGGTGTTGTCTGGAGGGTGAATCAGAAGAAGTAGACGAAGAAGAAGGAGAAGGTGAAGTCTGGAGGGTGAATCAGAAGAAGCAGAAGAAGGAAAAGGAGAAGGTGAAGTCTGGAGGGTGAATCAGAAGAAGCAGAAGAAGGAGAAGGAGAAGGTGAAGTCTGGAGGGTGAATCAGAAGAAGCAGAATAAGGTGAAGGAGAAGGTGAAGTCTGGAGGGTGAATCAGAAGAAGCAGAAAAAGGAGAAGGAGAAGGTGAAGTCTGAAGGGTGAATCAGAAGAAGTAGAAGAAGGAGAAGGAGAAGGTGAAGTCTGGAGGGTGAAGCAGAAGAAGTAGAAGAAGGAGAAGGAGAAGGTGAAGTCAGGAGGGTGAATCAGAAGACGTAGAAGAAGGAGAAGGAGAAGGTGAAGTCAGGAGGGTGAATTAGAAGAAGCAGAAGAAGGAGAAGGAGAAGGTGAAGTCTGGAGGGTGAATCAGAAGAATCAGAAGAAGGAGAAGGAGAAGGTGAAGTCTGGAGGGTGAATCAGAAGAAGCAGAAGAAAGAGAAGCAGAAGGTGAAGTCTGGAGGGTGAAGCAGAAGAAACAGAAGAAGGAGAAGGAGAAGGTGAAGACTGGAGGGTGAATCAGAAGAAGTAGAAGAAGGAGAAGGAGAAGGTGAAGTCTGGAGGGTGAATCAGAAGAAGTAGAAGAAGGAGAAGGAGAAGGTGATGTCTGGAGGGTGAATCAGAAGAAGCAGAAGAAGGAGAAGGAGAAGGTGAAGTCTGGAGGGTGAATCAGAAGAAGCAGAAGAAGGAGAAGGAGAAGATGAAGTCTGGAGGGTGAATCAGAAGAAGTAGAAGAAGGAGAAGGAGAAGGTGAGGTCTGCAGGGTGAATCAGAAGAAGCAGAAGAAGGAGAAGGAGAAGGTGAAGTCTGGAGGGTGAATCAGAAGAAGCAGAAGAAGGAGAAGGAGAAGGTGAAGTCTGGAGGGTGAATCAGAAGAAGCAGAAGAAGGAGAAGGAGAAGGTGAAGTCAGGAGGGTGAATCAGAAGAAGCAGAAGAAGGAGAAGGAGAAGGTGAAGTTAGGAGGGTGAATCAGAAGAAGCAGAAGAAGGAGAAGGAGCAGGTGATGTCAGGGGGATGAAGCAGAAGAAGTAGAAGAAGGAGAAGGAGAAGGTGAAGTCTGGAGGGTGAATCAGAAGAAGCAGAAGAAGGAGAAGGAGAAGGTCAAGTCTGGAGGGTGAATCAGAAGAAGTAGAAGAAGGAGAAGGAGAAGGTGAAGTCTGGAGGGTGAAGCAGAAGAAGTAGAAGAAGGAGAAGGAGAAGGTGAAGTCAGGAGGGTGAATCAGAAGAAGTAGAAGAAGGAGAAGGAGAAGGTGAAGTCAGGAGGGTGAATCAGAAGAAGCAGAAGAAGGAGAAGAAGAAGGTGAAGTCTGGAGGCTGAATCAGAAGAATCAGAAGAAGGAGAAGGAGAAGGTGAAGTCTGGAGGGTGAATCAGAAGAAGCAGAAGAAAGAGAAGGAGAAGCTGAAGTCTGGAGGGTGAATCAGAAGAAGTAGAAGAAGGAGAAGGAGAAGGTGAAGTCTGGAGTGTGAATCAGAAGAAGCAGAAGAAGGAGAAGGAGAAGGTGAAGTCTGGAGGGTGAATCAGAAGAAGCAGAATAAGGAGAAGGAGAAGGTGAAGTCTGGAGGGTGAATCAGAAGAAGCAGAAGAAGGAGAAGGTGAAGTCTGGAGGGTGAATCAGAAGAAGTAGAAGAAGGAGAAGGAGAAGGTGAAGTCTGGAGGGTGAAGCAGAAGAAGTAGAAGAAGGAGAAGGAGAAGGTGAAGTCAGGAGGGTGAATCAGAAGAAGTAGAAGAAGGAGAAGGAGAAGGTGAAGTCAGGAGGGTGAATCAGAAGAAGCAGAAGAAGGAGAAGGAGAAGGTGAAGTCTGGAGGGTGAATCAGAAGAATCAGAAGAAGGAGAAGGAGAAGGTGAAGTCTGGAGGGTGAATCAGAAGAAGCAGAGGAAGGAGAAGGAGAAGGTGAAGTCTGGAGGGTGAATCAGAAGAAGCAGAATAAGGAGAAGGAGAAGGTGAAGTCTGAAGGGTGAATCAGAAGAAGCAGAATAACGAGAAGGAGAAGGTGAAGTCTGGAGGGTGAATCAGAAGAAGCAAAAGAAGGAGAAGGAGAAGATGAAGTCTGGAGGGTGAATCAGAAGAAGTAGAAGAAGGAGAAGGAGAAGGTGAAGTCTGGAGGGTGAAGCAGAAGAAGTAGAAGAAGGAGAAGGAGAAGGTGAAGTCAGGAGGGTGAATCAGAAGAAGCAGAAGAAGGAGAAGGAGAAGGTGAAGTCTGGAGGGTGAATCAGAAGAATCAGAAGAAGGAGAAGGAGAAGGTGAAGTCTGGAGGGTGAATCAGAAGAAGCAGAAGAAAGAGAAGGAGAAGGTGAAGTCTGGAGGGTGAAGCAGAAGAAACAGAAGAAGGAGAAGGAGAAGGTGAAGACTGGAGGGTGAATCAGAAGAAGTAGAAGAAGGAGAAGGAGAAGGTGAAGTCTGGAGGGTGAATCAGAAGAAGTAGAAGAAGGAGAAGGAGAAGGTGAAGTCTGGAGGGTGAATCAGAAGAAGCAGAAGAAGGAGAAGGAGAAGGTGAAGTCTGGAGGGTGAATCAGAAGAAGCAGAAGAAGGAGAAGGAGAAGATGAAGTCTGGAGGGTGAATCAGAAGAAGTAGAAGAAGGAGAAGGAGAAGGTGAAGTCTGGAGGGTGAATCAGAAGTAGTAGAAGAAGGAGAAGAAGAAGGTGAAGTCTGGACGGTGAATCAGAAGAAACAGAAGAAGGAGAAGGAGAAGGTGAAGTCTGGAGGGTGAATCAGAAGAAGTAGAAGAAGGAGAAGGAGAAGGTGTAGTCTGGAGGGTGAATCAGAAGAAGTAGACGAAGGAGAAGGAGAAGGAGAAGTCTGGAGGGTGAATCAGAAGAAGCAGAAGAAGGAGAAGGAGAAGGTGAAGTCTGGAGGGTGAAGCAGAAGAAGTAGAAGAAGGAGAAGGAGAAGGTGAAGTCAGGAGGGTGAATCAGAAGAAGGAGAAGGAGAAGGTGAAGTCTGGAGGGTGAATCAGAAGAATCAGAAGAAGGAGAAGGAGAAGGTGAAGTCTGGAGGGTGAATCAGAAGAAGCAGAAGAAGGAGAAGGAGAAGGTGAAGTCTGGAGGGTGAATCAGAAGAAGCAGAAGAAGGAGAAGGAGAAGGTGAAGTCAGGAGGGTGAATCAGAAGAAGCAGAAGAAGGAGAAGGAGAAGGTGAAGTTAGGAGGGTGAATCAGAAGAAGCAGAAGAAGGAGAAGGAGCAGGTGATGTCAGCGGGATGAAGCAGAAGAAGTAGAAGAAGGAGAAGGAGAAGGTGAAGTCAGGACGGTGAAGCAGAAGAAGCAGAAGAAGGAGAAGGAGAAGGTGAAGTCTGGAGGGTGAATCAGAATAAGTAGAAGAAGGAGAAGGAGAAGGTCAAGTCTGGAGGGTGAATCAGAAGAAGTAGAAGAAGGAGAAGGAGAAGGTGAAGTCAGGAGGGTGAATCAGAAGAAGCAGAAGAAGGAGAAGGAGAAGGTGAAGTCTGGAGGGTGAATCAGAAGAATCAGAAGAAGGAGAAGGAGAAGGTGAAGTCTGGAGGGTGAATCAGAAGAAGCAAAAGAAGGAGAAGGAGAAGATGAAGTCTGGAGGGTGAATCAGAAGAAGTAGAAGAAGGAGAAGGAGAAGGTGAAGTCTGGAGGGTGAAGCAGAAGAAGTAGAAGAAGGAGAAGGAGAAGGTGAAGTCAGGAGGGTGAATCAGAAGAAGCAGAAGAAGGAGAAGGAGAAGGTGAAGTCTGGAGGGTGAATCAGAAGAATCAGAAGAAGGAGAAGGATGAGGTGAAGTCTGGAGGGTGAATCAGAAGAAGCAGAAGAAAGAGAAGGAGAAGGTGAAGTCTGGAGGGTGAAGCAGAAGAAACAGAAGAAGGAGAAGGAGAAGGTGAAGACTGGAGGGTGAATCAGAAGAAGTAGAAGAAGGAGAAGGAGAAGGTGAAGTCTGGAGGGTGAATCAGAAGAAGTAGAAGAAGGAGAAGGAGAAGGTGAAGTCTGGAGGGTGAATCAGAAGAAGCAGAAGAAGGAGAAGGAGAAGGTGAAGTCTGGAGGGTGAATCAGAAGAAGCAGAAGAAGGAGAAGGAGAAGATGAAGTCTGGAGGGTGAATCAGAAGAAGTAGAAGAAGGAGAAGGAGAAGGTGAAGTCTGGAGGGTGAATCAGAAGTAGTAGAAGAAGGAGAAGGAGAAGGTGAAGTCTGGACGGTGAATCAGAAGAAACAGAAGAAGGAGAAGGAGAAGGTGAAGTCTGGAGGGTGAATCAGAAGAAGTAGAAGAAGGAGAAGGAGAAGGTGTAGTCTGGAGGGTGAATCAGAAGAAGTAGACGAAGGAGAAGGAGAAGGAGAAGTCTGGAGGGTGAATCAGAAGAAGCAGAAGAAGGAGAAGGAGAAGGTGAAGTCTGGAGGGTGAAGCAGAAGAAGTAGAAGAAGGAGAAGGAGAAGGTGAAGTCAGGAGGGTGAATCAGAAGAAGCAGAAGAAGGAGAAGGAGAAGGTGAAGTCTGGAGGGTGAATCAGAAGAATCAGAAGAAGGAGAAGGAGAAGGTGAAGTCTGGAGGGTGAATCAGAAGAAGCAGAAGAAGGAGAAGGAGAAGGTGAAGTCTGGAGGGTGAATCAGAAGAAGCAGAAGAAGGAGAAGGAGAAGGTGAAGTCAGGAGGGTGAATCAGAAGAAGCAGAAGAAGGAGAAGGAGAAGGTGAAGTTAGGAGGGTGAATCAGAAGAAGCAGAAGAAGGAGAAGGAGCAGGTGATGTCAGCGGGATGTAGCAGAAGAAGTAGAAGAAGGAGAAGGAGAAGGTGAAGTCAGGACGGTGAAGCAGAAGAAGCAGAAGAAGGAGAAGGAGAAGGTGAAGTCTGGAGGGTGAATCAGAATAAGTAGAAGAAGGAGAAGGAGAAGGTCAAGTCTGGAGGGTGAATCAGAAGAAGTAGAAGAAGGAGAAGGAGAAGGTGAAGTCAGGAGGGTGAATCAGAAGAAGCAGAAGAAGGAGAAGGAGAAGGTGAAGTCTGGAGGGTGAATCAGAAGAATCAGAAGAAGGAGAAGGAGAAGGTGAAGTCTGGAGGGTGAATCAGAAGAAGCAGAAGAAAGAGAAGGAGAAGGTGAAGTCTGGAGGGTGAATCAGAAGAATCAGAAGAAGGAGAAGGAGAAGGTCAAGTCTGGAGGGTGAATCAGAAGAAGTAGAAGAAGGAGAAGGAGAAGGTGAAGTCAGGAGGGTGAATCAGAAGAAGCAGAAGAAGGAGAAGGAGAAGGTGAAGTCTGGAGGGTGAATCAGAAGAATCAGAAGAAGGAGAAGGAGAAGGTGAAGTCTGGAGGGTGAATCAGAAGAAGCAGAAGAAAGAGAAGGAGAAGGTGAAGTCTGGAGGGTGAATCAGAAGAATCAGAAGAAGGAGAAGGAGAAGGTGAAGTCTGGAGGGTGAATCAGAAGAAGCAGAAGAAGGAGAAGGAGAAGATGAAGTCTGGAGGGTGAATCAGAAGAAGTAGACGAAGGAGAAGGAGAAGGTGAAGTCTGGAGGGTGAATCAGAAGAAGCAGAAGAAGGAGAAGGAGAAGGTGAAGTCTGGAGGGTGAATCAGAAGAAGCAGAAGAAGGAGAAGGAGAAGGTGAAGTCTGGAGGGTGAATCAGAAGAAGCAGAATAAGGAGAAGGAGAAGGTGAAGTCTGGAGGGTGAATCAGAAGAAGCAGAAAAAGGAGAAGGAGAAGGTGAAGTCTGAAGGGTGAATCAGAAGAAGTAGAAGAAGGAGAAGGAGAAGGTGAAGTCTGGAGGGTGAAGCAGAAGAAGTAGAAGAAGGAGCAGGAGAAGGTGAAGTCAGGAGGGTGAATCAGAAGAAGTAGAAGAAGGAGAAGGAGAAGATGAAGTCAGGAGGGTGAATCATAAGAAGCAGAAGAAGGAGTAGGAGAAGGTGAAGTCTGGAGGGTGAATCAGAAGAATCAGAAGAAGAAGAAGGAGAAGGTGAAGTCTGGAGGGTGAATCAGAAGAAGCAGAAGAAGGAGAAGGAGAAGGTGAAGTCTGGAGGGAGAAGCAGAAGAAGTAGAAGAAGGAGAAGGAGAAGGTGAAGTCTGGAGGGTGAATCAGAAGAAGTAGAAGAAGGAGAAGGAGAAGGTGAAGTCTGGAGGGTGAATCAGAAGAAGCAGAAGAAGGAGAAGGAGAAGGTGAAGTCTGGAGGGTGAATCAGAAGAAGCAGAAGAAGGAGAAGGAGAAGGTGAAGTCTGGAGGGTGAAACAGAAGAAGCAGAATAAGGAGAAGGAGAAGGTGAAGTCAGGAGGGTGAATCAGAAGAAGCAGAAGAAGGAGAAGGAGAAGGTGAAGTAAGGAGGGTGAATCAGAAGAAGCAGAAGAAGGAGAAGGAGAAGGTGAAGTCTGGAGTGTGAAGCAGAAGAAGCAAAAGAAGGAGAAGGAGAAGGTGAAGTCTGGAGGGTGAATCAGAAGAAGTAGAAGAAGGAGAAGGAGAAGGTGAAGTCTGGAGGGTGAAGCAGAAGAAGTAGAAGAAGGAGAAGGAGAAGGTGAAGTCAGGAGGGTGAATCAGAAGAAGTAGAAGAAGGAGAAGGAGAAGGTGAAGTCAGGAGGGTGAATCAGAAGAAGCAGAAGAAGGAGAAGGAGAAGGTGAAGTCTGGAGGGTGAATCAGAAGAATCAGAAGAAGGAGAAGGAGAACTTGAAGTCTGGAGGGTGAATCAGAAGAAGCAGAAGAAAGAGAAGGAGAAGGTGAAGTCTGGAGGGTGAATCAGAAGAAGCAGAAGAAGGAGAAGGAGAAGGTGAAGTCTGGAGGGAGAAGCAGAAGAAGTAGAAGAAGGAGAAGGAGAAGGTGAAGTCTGGAGGGTGAATCAGAAGAAGCAGAAGAAGGAGAAGGAGAAGGTGAAGTCTGGAGGGTGAATCAGAAGAAGTAGAAGAAGGAGAAGGAGAAGGTGAAGTCAGGAGGGTGAATCAGAAGAAGTAGAAGAAGGAGAAGGAGAAGGTGAAGTCTGGAGGGTGAATCAGAAGAATCAGAAGAAGGAGAAGGAGAAGGTGAAGTCTGGAGGGTGAATCAGAAGAAGCAGAAGAAAGAGAAGGAGAAGGTGAAGTCTGGAGGGTGAAGCAGAAGAAATAGAAGAAGGAGAAGGAGAAGGTGAAGACTGGAGGGTGAATCAGAAGAAGTAGAAGAAGGAGAAGGAGAAGGTGAAGTCTGGAGTGTGAATCAGAAGAAGTAGAAGAAGGAGAAGGAGAAGGTGAAGTCTGGAGGGTGACTCAGAAGAAGCAGAAGAAGGAGAAGGAGAAGGTGAAGTCTGGAGGGTGAATCAGAAGAAGCAGAAGAAGGAGAAGGAGAAGATGAAGTCTGGAGGGTGAATCAGAAGAAGTAGAAGAAGGAGAAGGAGAAGGTGAGGTCTGGAGGGTGAATCAGAAGAAGCAGAAGAAGGAGAAGGAGAAGGTGAAGTCTGGAGGGTGAATCAGAAGAAGCAGAAGAAGGAGAAGGAGAAGGTGAAGTCTGGAGGGTGAATCAGAAGAAGCAGAAGAAGGAGAAGGAGAAGGTGAAGTCAGGAGGGTGAATCAGAAGAAGCAGAAGAAGGAGAAGGAGAAGGTGAAGTTAGGAGGGTGAATCAGAAGAAGCAGAAGAAGGAGAAGGAGCAGGTGATGTCAGGGGGATGAAGCAGAAGAAGTAGAAGAAGGAGAAGGAGAAGGTGAAGTCAGGACGGTGAAGCAGAAGAAGCAGAAGAAGGAGAAGGAGAAGGTGAAGTCTGGAGGGTGAATCAGAAGAAGTGGAAGAAGGAGAAGGAGAAGGTCAAGTCTGGAGGGTGAATCAGAAGAAGTAGAATAAGGAGAAGGAGACGGTGAAGTTTGGAGGGTGAATCAGAAGAAGTAGAAGAAGGAGAAGGAGAAGGTGAAGTCTGGAGTGTGAATCAGAAGAAGTAGAAGAAGGAGAAGGAGAAGGTGAAGTCAGGAGGGTGAATCAGAAGAAGTAGAAGAAGGAGAAGGAGAAGGTGAAGTCAGGAGGGTGAATCAGAACAAGCAGAAGAAGGAGAAGGAGAAGGTGAAGTCTGGAGGGTGAATCAGAAGAATCAGAAGAAGGAGAAGGAGAAGGTGAAGTCTGGAGGGTGAATCAGAAGAAGCAGAAGAAAGAGAAGGAGAAGGTGAAGTCTGGAGGGTGAATCAGAAGAAGTAGAAGAAGGAGAAGGAGAAGGTGAAGTCTGGAGTGTGAATCAGAAGAAGCAGAAGAAGGAGAAGGAGAAGGTGAAGTCTAGAGGGTGAATCAGAAGAAGCAGAATCAGGAGAAGGAGAAGGTGGAGTCTGGAGGGTGAATCAGAAGAAGCAGAAGAAGGAGAAGGAGAAGGTGAAGTCTGGAGGGTGAATCAGAAGAAGTAGAAGAAGGAGAAGGAGAAGGTGAAGTCTGGAGGGTGAAGCAGAAGAAGTAGAAGAAGGAGAAGGAGAAGGTGAAGTCAGGAGGGTGAATCAGAAGAAGTAGAAGAAGGAGAAGGAGAAGGTGAAGTCAGGAGGGTGAATCAGAAGAAGCAGAAGAAGGAGAAGGAGAAGGTGAAGTCTGGAGGGTGAATCAGAAGAATCAGAAGAAGGAGAAGGAGAAGGTGAAGTCTGGAGGGTGAATCAGAAGAAGCAGAGGAAGGAGAAGGAGAAGGTGAAGTCTGGAGGGTGAATCAGAAGAAGCAGTATAAGGAGAAGGAGAAGGTGAAGTCTGGAGGGTGAATCAGAAGAAGCAGAATAAGGAGAAGGAGAAGGTGAAGTCTGGAGGGTGAATCAGAAGAAGCAGAAGAAGGAGAAGGAGAAGATGAAGTCTGGAGGGTGAATCAGAAGAAGTAGAAGAAGGAGAAGGAGAAGGTGAAGTCTGGAGGGTGAAGCAGAAGAAGTAGAAGAAGGAGAAGGAGAAGGTGAAGTCAGGAGGGTGAATCAGAAGAAGTAGAAGAAGAAGAAGGAGAAGGTGAAGTCAGGAGGGTGAATCAGATGAAGCAGAAGAAGGAGAAGGAGAAGGTGAAGTCTGGAGGGTGAATCAGAAGAATCAGAAGAAGGAGAAGTAGAAGGTGAAGTCTGGAGGGTGAATCAGAAGAAGCAGAAGAAAGAGAAGGAGAAGGTGAAGTCTGGAGGGTGAAGCAGAAGAAACAGAAGAAGGAGAAGGTGAAGACTGGAGGGTGAATCAGAAGAAGTAGAAGAAGGAGAAGGAGAAGGTGAAGTCTGAAGGGTGAATCAGAAGAAGTAGAAGAAGGAGAAGGAGAAGGTGAAGTCTGGGGGGTGAATCAGAAGAAGCAGAAGAAGGAGAAGGAGAAGGTGAAGTCTGGAGGGTGAATCAGAAGAAGCAGAAGAAGGAGAAGTAGAAGATGAAGTCTGGAGGGTGAATCAGAAGAAGTAGAGGAAGGAGAAGGAGAAGGTGAAGTCTGGAGGGTGAATCAGAAGTAGTAGAAGAAGGAGAAGGAGAAGGTGAAGTCTGGACGGTGAATCAGAAGAAACAGAAGAAGGAGAAGGAGAAGGTGAAGTCTGGAGGGTGAATCAGAAGAAGTAGAAGAAGGAGAAGGAGAAGGTGTAGTCTGGAGGGTGAATCAGAAGAAGTAGACGAAGGAGAAGGAGAAGGTGAAGTCTGGAGGGTGAATCAGAAGAAGCAGAAGAAGGAGAAGGAGAAGGTGAAGTCTGGAGGGTGAATCAGAAGAAGCAGAAGAAGGAGAAGGAGAAGGTGAAGTCTGGAGGGTGAATCAGAAGAAGCAGAATAAGGAGAAGGAGAAGGTGAAGTCTGGAGGGTGAATCAGAAGAAGCAGAAAAAGGAGAAGGAGAAGGTGAAGTCTGAAGGGTGAATCAGAAGAAGTAGAAGAAGGAGAAGGAGAAGGTGAAGTCTGGAGGGTGAAGCAGAAGAAGTAGAAGAAGGAGCAGGAGAAGGTGAAGTCAGGAGGGTGAATCAGAAGAAGTAGAAGAAGGAGAAGGAGAAGATGAAGTCAGGAGGGTGAATCATAAGAAGCAGAAGAAGGAGAAGGAGAAGGTGAAGTCTGGAGGGTGAATCAGAAGAATCAGAAGAAGGAGAAGGAGAAGGTGAAGTCTGGAGGGTGAATCAGAAGAAGCAGAAGAAGGAGAAGGAGAAGGTGAAGTCTGGAGGGAGAAGCAGAAGAAGTAGAAGAAGGAGAAGGAGAAGTTGAAGTCTGGAGGGTGAATCAGAAGAAGTAGAAGAAGGAGAAGGAGAAGGTGAAGTCTGGAGGGTGAATCAGAAGAAGCAGAAGAAGGAGAAGGAGAAGGTGAAGTCTGGAGGGTGAATCAGAAGAAGCAGAAGAAGGAGAAGGAGAAGGTGAAGTCTGGAGGGTGAAACAGAAGAAGCAGAATAAGGAGAAGGAGAAGGTGAAGTCTGGAGGGTGAAGCAGAAGAAGTAGAAGAAGGAGAAGGAGAAGGTGAAGTCAGGAGGGTGAATCAGAAGAAGTAGAAGAAGGAGAAGGAGAAGGTGAAGTCAGGAGGGTGAATCAGAAGAAGCAGAAGAAGGAGAAGGAGAAGGTGAAGTCTGGAGGGTGAATCAGAAGAATCAGAAGAAGGAGAAGGAGAACTTGAAGTCTGGAGGGTGAATCAGAAGAAGCAGAAGAAAGAGAAGGAGAAGGTGAAGTCTGGAGGGTGAATCAGAAGAAGCAGAAGAAGGAGAAGGAGAAGGTGAAGTCTGGAGGGAGAAGCAGAAGAAGTAGAAGAAGGAGAAGGAGAAGGTGAAGTCTGGAGGGTGAATCAGAAGAAGTAGAAGAAGGAGAAGGAGAAGGTGAAGTCTGGAGGGTGAATCAGAAGAAGTAGAAGAAGGAGAAGGAGAAGGTGAAGTCTGGAGGGTGAATCAGAAGAAACAGAAGAAGGAGAAGGAGAAGGTGAAGTCTGGAGGGTGAATCAGAAGAAGTAGAAGAAGGAGAAGGAGAAGGTGTAGTCTGGAGGGTGAATCAGAAGAAGTAGACGAAGGAGAAGGAGAAGGTGAAGTCTGGAGGGTGAACCAGAAGAAGCAGAAGAAGGAGAAGGAGAAGGTGAAGTCTGGAGGGTGAATCAGAAGAAGTAGAAGAAGGAGAAGGAGAAGGTTAAGTCTGGAGGGTGAATCAGAAGAAGCAGAAGAAGGAGAAGGAGAAGGTGAAGTCTGGAGGGTGAATCAGAAGAAGCAGAAGAAGGAGAAGGAGATGGTGAAGTCTGGAGGGTGAAACAGAAGAAGCAGAATAAGGAGAAGGAGAAGGTGAAGTCAGGAGGGTGAATCAGAAGAAGCAGAAGAAGGAGAAGGAGAAGGTGAAGTAAGGAGGGTGAATCAGAAGAAGCAGAAGAAGGAGAAGGAGAAGATGAAGTCTGGAGTGTGAAGCAGAAGAAGCAAAAGAAGGAGAAGGAGAAGGTGAAGTCTGGAGGGTGAATCAGAAGAAGTAGAAGAAGGAGAAGGAGAAGGTGAAGTCTGGAGGGTGAAGCAGAAGAAGTAGAAGAAGGAGAAGGAGAAGGTGAAGTCAGGAGGGTGAATCAGAAGAAGTAGAAGAAGGAGAAGGAGAAGGTGAAGTCAGGAGGGTGAATCAGAAGAAGCAGAAGAAGGAGAAGGAGAAGGTGAAGTCTGGAGGGTGAATCAGAAGAATCAGAAGAAGGAGAAGGAGAAGGTGAAGTCTGGAGGGTGAATCAGAAGAAGCAGAAGAAAGAGAAGGAGATGGTGAAGTCTGGAGGGTGAATCAGAAGAAGCAGAAGAAGGAGAAGGAGAAGGTGAAGTCAGGAGGGTGAATCAGAAGAAGCAGAAGAAGGAGAAGGAGAAGGTGAAGTTAGGAGGGTGAATCAGAAGAAGCAGGAGAAGGAGAAGGAGCAGGTGATGTCAGGGGGATGAAGCAGAAGAAGTAGAAGAAGGAGAAGGAGAAGGTGAAGTCAGGACGGTGAAGCAGAAGAAGCAGAAGAAGGAGAAGGAGAAGGTGAAGTCAGGAGGGTGAATCAGAAGAAGCAGAAGAAGGAGAAGGAGAAGGTGAAGTCTGGAGGGTGAATCAGAAGAATCAGAAGAAGGAGAAGGAGAAGGTGAAGTCTGGAGGGTGAATCAGAAGAAGCAGAAGAAGGAGAAGGAGAAGGTGAAGTCTGGAGGGTGAAGCAGAAGAAATAGAAGAAGGAGAAGGAGAAGGTGAAGACTGGAGGGTGAATCAGAAGAAGCAGAAGAAGGAGAAGGAGAAGGTGAAGTTTGGAGGGTGAATCAGAAGAAGCAGAAGAAGGAGAAGGAGAAGGTGAAGTCTGGAGGGTGAATCAGAAGAATCAGAATAAGGAGAAGGAGGAGGTGAAGTCTGGAGGGTGAATCACAAGAAGCAGAAAAAGGAGAAGGAGAAGGTGAAGTCTGAAGGGTGAATCAGAAGAAGTAGAAGAAGGAGAAGGAGAAGGTGAAGTCTGGAGGGTGAAGCAGAAGAAGTAGAAGAAGGAGAAGGAGAAGGTGAAGTCAGGAGGGTGAATCAGAAGAAGTAGAAGAAGGAGAAGGAGAAGGTGAAGTCAGGAGGGTGAATCAGAAGAAGCAGAAGAAGGAGAAGGAGAAGGTGAAGTCTGGAGGGTGAATCAGAAGAATCAGAAGAAGGAGAAGGAGAAGGTGAAGTCTGGAGGGTGAATCAGAAGAAGCAGAAGAAAGAGAAGGAGAAGGTGAAGTCTGGAGGGTGAAGCAGAAGAAATAGAAGAAGGAGAATGAGAAGGTGAAGACTGGAGGGTGAATCAGAAGAAGTAGAAGAAGGAGAAGGAGAAGGTGAAGTCTGGAGGGTGAATCAGAAGAAGTAGAAGAAGGAGAAGGAGAAGGTGAAGTCTGGAGGTTGAATCAGAAGAAGCAGAAGAAGGAGAAGGAGAAGGTGAAGTCTGGAGGGTGAATCAGAAGAAGCAGAAGAAGGAGAAGGAGAAGATGAAGTCTGGAGGATGAATCAGAAGAAGTAGAAGAAGGAGAAGGAGAAGGTGAGGTCTGGAGGGTGAATCAGAAGAAGCAGAAGAAGGAGAAGGAGAAGGTGAAGTCTGGAGGGTGAATCAGAAGAAGCAGAAGAAGGAGAAGGAGAAGGTGAAGTCTGGAGGGTGAATCAGAAGAAGCAGAAGAAGGAGAAGGAGAAGGTGAAGTCAGGAGGGTGAATCAGAAGAAGCAGAAGAAGGAGAAGGAGAAGGTGAAGTTAGGAGGGTGAATCAGAAGAAGCAGAAGAAGGAGAAGGAGCAGGTGATGTCAGGGGGATGAAGCAGAAGAAGTAGAAGAAGGAGAAGGAGAAGGTGAAGTCTGGAGTGTGAATCAGAAGAAGCAGAAGAAGGAGAAGGAGAAGGTGAAGTCTAGAGGGTGAATCAGAAGAAGCAGAATCAGGAGAAGGAGAAGGTGGAGTCTGGAGGGTGAATCAGAAGAAGCAGAAGAAGGAGAAGGAGAAGGTGAAGTCTGGAGGGTGAATCAGAAGAAGTAGAAGAAGGAGAAGGAGAAGGTGAAGTCTGGAGGGTGAAGCAGAAGAAGTAGAAGAAGGAGAAGGAGAAGGTGAAGTCAGGAGGGTGAATCAGAAGAAGTAGAAGAAGGAGAAGGAGAAGGTGAAGTCAGGAGGGTGAATCAGAAGAAGCAGAAGAAGGAGAAGGAGAAGGTGAAGTCTGGAGGGTGAATCAGAAGAATCAGAAGAAGGAGAAGGAGAAGGTGAAGTCTGGAGGGTGAATCAGAAGAAGCAGAGGAAGGAGAAGGAGAAGGTGAAGTCTGGAGGGTGAATCAGAAGAAGCAGTATAAGGAGAAGGAGAAGGTGAAGTCTGGAGGGTGAATCAGAAGAAGCAGAATAAGGAGAAGGAGAAGGTGAAGTCTGGAGGGTGAATCAGAAGAAGCAGAAGAAGGAGAAGGAGAAGATGAAGTCTGGAGGGTGAATCAGAAGAAGTAGAAGAAGGAGAAGGAGAAGGTGAAGTCTGGAGGGTGAAGCAGAAGAAGTAGAAGAAGGAGAAGGAGAAGGTGAAGTCAGGAGGGTGAATCAGAAGAAGTAGAAGAAGAAGAAGGAGAAGGTGAAGTCAGGAGGGTGAATCAGATGAAGCAGAAGAAGGAGAAGGAGAAGGTGAAGTCTGGAGGGTGAATCAGAAGAATCAGAAGAAGGAGAAGTAGAAGGTGAAGTCTGGAGGGTGAATCAGAAGAAGCAGAAGAAAGAGAAGGAGAAGGTGAAGTCTGGAGGGTGAAGCAGAAGAAACAGAAGAAGGAGAAGGTGAAGACTGGAGGGTGAATCAGAAGAAGTAGAAGAAGGAGAAGGAGAAGGTGAAGTCTGGAGGGTGAATCAGAAGAAGTAGAAGAAGGAGAAGGAGAAGGTGAAGTCTGGGGGGTGAATCAGAAGAAGCATAAGAAGGAGAAGGAGAAGGTGAAGTCTGGAGGGTGAATCAGAAGAAGCAGAAGAAGGAGAAGGAGAAGATGAAGTCTGGAGGGTGAATCAGAAGAAGTAGAGGAAGGAGAAGGAGAAGGTGAAGTCTGGAGGGTGAATCAGAAGTAGTAGAAGAAGGAGAAGGAGAAGGTGAAGTCTGGACGGTGAATCAGAAGAAACAGAAGAAGGAGAAGGAGAAGGTGAAGTCTGGAGGGTGAATCAGAAGAAGTAGAAGAAGGAGAAGGAGAAGGTGTAGTCTGGAGGGTGAATCAGAAGAAGTAGACGAAGGAGAAGGAGAAGGTGAAGTCTGGAGGGTGAATCAGAAGAAGCAGAAGAAGGAGAAGGAGAAGGTGAAGTCTGGAGGGTGAATCAGAAGAAGCAGAAGAAGGAGAAGGAGAAGGTGAAGTCTGGAGGGTGAATCAGAAGAAGCAGAATAAGGAGAAGGAGAAGGTGAAGTCTGGAGGGTGAATCAGAAGAAGCAGAAAAAGGAGAAGGAGAAGGTGAAGTCTGAAGGGTGAATCAGAAGAAGTAGAAGAAGGAGAAGAAGAAGGTGAAGTCTGGAGGGTGAAGCAGAAGAAGTAGAAGAAGGAGCAGGAGAAGGTGAAGTCAGGAGGGTGAATCAGAAGAAGTAGAAGAAGGAGAAGGAGAAGATGAAGTCAGGAGGGTGAATCATAAGAAGCAGAAGAAGGAGAAGGAGAAGGTGAAGTCTGGAGGGTGAATCAGAAGAATCAGAAGAAGGAGAAGGAGAAGGTGAAGTCTGGAGGGTGAATCAGAAGAAGCAGAAGAAGGAGAAGGAGAAGGTGAAGTCTGGAGGGAGAAGCAGAAGAAGTAGAAGAAGGAGAAGGAGAAGGTGAAGTCTGGAGGGTGAATCAGAAGAAGTAGAAGAAGGAGAAGGAGAAGGTGAAGTCTGGAGGGTGAATCAGAAGAAGCAGAAGAAGGAGAAGGAGAAGGTGAAGTCTGGAGGGTGAATCAGAAGAAGCAGAAGAAGGAGAAGGAGAAGGTGAAGTCTGGAGGGTGAAACAGAAGAAGCAGAATAAGGAGAAGGAGAAGGTGAAGTCAGGAGGGTGAATCAGAAGAAGCAGAAGAAGGAGAAGGAGAAGGTGAAGTAAGGAGGGTGAATCAGAAGAAGCAGAAGAAGGAGAAGGAGAAGGTGAAGTCTGGAGTGTGAAGCAGAAGAAGCAAAAGAAGGAGAAGGAGAAGGTGAAGTCTGGAGGGTGAATCAGAAGAAGTAGAAGAAGGAGAAGGAGAAGGTGAAGTCTGGAGGGTGAAGCAGAAGAAGTAGAAGAAGGAGAAGGAGAAGGTGAAGTCAGGAGGGTGAATCAGAAGAAGTAGAAGAAGGAGAAGGAGAAGGTGAAGTCAGGAGGGTGAATCAGAAGAAGCAGAAGAAGGAGAAGGAGAAGGTGAAGTCTGGAGGGTGAATCAGAAGAATCAGAAGAAGGAGAAGGAGAACTTGAAGTCTGGAGGGTGAATCAGAAGAAGCAGAAGAAAGAGAAGGAGAAGGTGAAGTCTGGAGGGTGAATCAGAAGAAGCAGAAGAAGGAGAAGGAGAAGGTGAAGTCTGGAGGGAGAAGCAGAAGAAGTAGAAGAAGGAGAAGGAGAAGGTGAAGTCTGGAGGGTGAATCAGAAGAAGTAGAAGAAGGAGAAGGAGAAGGTGAAGTCTGGAGGGTGAATCAGAAGAAGTAGAAGAAGGAGAAGGAGAAGGTGAAGTCTGGAGGGTGAATCAGAAGAAACAGAAGAAGGAGAAGGAGAAGGTGAAGTCTGGAGGGTGAATCAGAAGAATTAGAAGAAGGAGAAGGAGAAGGTGTAGTCTGGAGGGTGAATCAGAAGAAGTAGACGAAGGAGAAGGAGAAGGTGAAGTCTGGAGGGTGAACCAGAAGAAGCAGAAGAAGGAGAAGGAGAAGGTGAAGTCTGGAGGGTGAATCAGAAGAAGTAGAAGAAGGAGAAGGAGAAGGTGAAGTCTGGAGGGTGAATCAGAAGAAGCAGAAGAAGGAGAAGGAGAAGGTGAAGTCTGGAGGGTGAATCAGAAGAAGCAGAAGAAGGAGAAGGAGAAGGTGAAGTCTGGAGGGTGAAACAGAAGAAGCAGAATAAGGAGAAGGAGAAGGTGAAGTCAGGAGGGTGAATCAGAAGAAGCAGAAGAAGGAGAAGGAGAAGGTGAAGTAAGGAGGGTGAATCAGAAGAAGCAGAAGAAGGAGAAGGAGAAGATGAAGTCTGGAGTGTGAAGCAGAAGAAGCAAAAGAAGGAGAAGGAGAAGGTGAAGTCTGGAGGGTGAATCAGAAGAAGTAGAAGAAGGAGAAGGAGATGGTGAAGTCTGGAGGGTGAAGCAGAAGAAGTAGAAGAAGGAGAAGGAGAAGGTGAAGTCAGGAGGGTGAATCAGAAGAAGTAGAAGAAGGAGAAGGAGAAGGTGAAGTCAGGAGGGTGAATCAGAAGAAGCAGAACAAGGAGAAGGAGAAGGTGAAGTCTGGAGGGTGAATCAGAAGAATCAGAAGAAGGAGAAGGAGAAGGTGAAGTCTGGAGGGTGAATCAGAAGAAGCAGAAGAAAGAGAAGGAGAAGGTGAAGTCTGGAGGGTGAATCAGAAGAAGCAGAAGAAGGAGAAGGAGAAGGTGAAGTCAGGAGGGTGAATCAGAAGAAGCAGAAGAAGGAGAAGGAGAAGGTGAAGTTAGGAGGGTGAATCAGAAGAAGCAGAAGAAGGAGAAGGAGCAGGTGATGTCAGGGGGATGAAGCAGAAGAAGTAGAAGAAGGAGAAGGAGAAGGTGAAGTCAGGACGGTGAAGCAGAAGAAGCAGAAGAAGGAGAAGGAGAAGGTGAAGTCTGGAGGGTGAATCAGAAGAAGTAGAAGAAGGAGAAGGAGAAGGTCAAGTCTGGAGGGTGAATCAGAAGAAGTAGAATAAGGAGAAGGAGAAGGTGAAGTCTGGAGGGTGAAGCAGAAGAAGTAGAAGAAGGAGAAGGAGAAGGTGAAGTCAGGAGGGTGAATCAGAAGAAGTAGAAGAAGGAGAAGGAGAAGGTGAAGTCAGGAGGGTGAATCAGAAGAAGCAGAAGAAGGAGAAGGAGAAGGAGAAGTCTGGAGGGTGAATCAGAAGAAGTAGAAGAAGGAGAAGGAGAAGGTGAAGTCAGGAGGGTGAATCAGAAGAAGTAGAAGAAGGAGAAGGAGAAGGTGAAGTCAGGAGGGAGAAGCAGAAGAAGTAGAAGAAGGAGAAGGAGAAGGTGAAGTCTGGAGGGTGAATCAGAAGAAGTAGAAGAAGGAGAAGGAGAAGGTGAAGTCTGGAGGGTGAATCAGAAGAAGTAGAAGAAGGAGAAGGAGAAGGTGAAGTCTGGAGGGTGAATCAGAAGAAACAGAAGAAGGAGAAGGAGAAGGTGAAGTCTGGAGGGTGAATCAGAAGAATTAGAAGAAGGAGAAGGAGAAGGTGTAGTCTGGAGGGTGAATCAGAAGAAGTAGACGAAGGAGAAGGAGAAGGTGAAGTCTGGAGGGTGAACCAGAAGAAGCAGAAGAAGGAGAAGGAGAAGGTGAAGTCTGGAGGGTGAATCAGAAGAAGTAGAAGAAGGAGAAGGAGAAGGTGAAGTCTGGAGGGTGAATCAGAAGAAGCAGAAGAAGGAGAAGGAGAAGGTGAAGTCTGGAGGGTGAATCAGAAGAAGCAGAAGAAGGAGAAGGAGAAGGTGAAGTCTGGAGGGTGAAACAGAAGAAGCAGAATAAGGAGAAGGAGAAGGTGAAGTCAGGAGGGTGAATCAGAAGAAGCAGAAGAAGGAGAAGGAGAAGGTGAAGTAAGGAGGGTGAATCAGAAGAAGCAGAAGAAGGAGAAGGAGAAGATGAAGTCTGGAGTGTGAAGCAGAAGAAGCAAAAGAAGGAGAAGGAGAAGGTGAAGTCTGGAGGGTGAATCAGAAGAAGTAGAAGAAGGAGAAGGAGATGGTGAAGTCTGGAGGGTGAAGCAGAAGAAGTAGAAGAAGGAGAAGGAGAAGGTGAAGTCAGGAGGGTGAATCAGAAGAAGTAGAAGAAGGAGAAGGAGAAGGTGAAGTCAGGAGGGTGAATCAGAAGAAGCAGAACAAGGAGAAGGAGAAGGTGAAGTCTGGAGGGTGAATCAGAAGAATCAGAAGAAGGAGAAGGAGAAGGTGAAGTCTGGAGGGTGAATCAGAAGAAGCAGAAGAAAGAGAAGGAGAAGGTGAAGTCTGGAGGGTGAATCAGAAGAAGCAGAAGAAGGAGAAGGAGAAGGTGAAGTCAGGAGGGTGAATCAGAAGAAGCAGAAGAAGGAGAAGGAGAAGGTGAAGTTAGGAGGGTGAATCAGAAGAAGCAGAAGAAGGAGAAGGAGCAGGTGATGTCAGGGGGATGAAGCAGAAGAAGTAGAAGAAGGAGAAGGAGAAGGTGAAGTCAGGACGGTGAAGCAGAAGAAGCAGAAGAAGGAGAAGGAGAAGGTGAAGTCTGGAGGGTGAATCAGAAGAAGTAGAAGAAGGAGAAGGAGAAGGTCAAGTCTGGAGGGTGAATCAGAAGAAGTAGAATAAGGAGAAGGAGAAGGTGAAGTCTGGAGGGTGAAGCAGAAGAAGTAGAAGAAGGAGAAGGAGAAGGTGAAGTCAGGAGGGTGAATCAGAAGAAGTAGAAGAAGGAGAAGGAGAAGGTGAAGTCAGGAGGGTGAATCAGAAGAAGCAGAAGAAGGAGAAGGAGAAGGAGAAGTCTGGAGGGTGAATCAGAAGAATCAGAAGAAGGAGAAGGAGAAGGTGAAGTCTGGAGGGTGAATCAGAAGAAGCAGAAGAAAGAGAAGGAGAAGGTGAAGTCTGGAGGGTGAATCAGAAGAAGTAGAAGAAGGAGAAGGAGAAGGTGAAGTCTGGAGTGTGAATCAGAAGAAGCAGAAGAAGGAGAAGGAGAAGGTGAAGTCTAGAGGGTGAATCAGAAGAAGCAGAATAAGGAGAAGGAGAAGGTGAAGTCTGGAGGGTGAATCAGAAGAAGCAGAAGAAGGAGAAGGAGAAGGTGAAGTCTGGAGGGTGAATCAGAAGAAGTAGAAGAAGGAGAAGGAGAAGGTGAAGTCTGGAGGGTGAAGCAGAAGAAGTAGAAGAAGGAGAAGGAGAAGGTGAAGTCAGGAGGGTTAATCAGAAGAAGCAGAAGAAGGAGAAGGAGAAGGTGAAGTCTGGAGGGTGAATCAGAAGAATCAGAAGAAGGAGAAGGAGAAGGTGAAGTCTGGAGGGTGAATCAGAAGAAGCAGAGGAAGGAGAAGGAGAAGGTGAAGTCTGGAGGGTGAATCAGAAGAAGCAGAATAAGGAGAAGGAGAAGGTGAAGTCTGGAGGGTGAATCAGAAGAAGCAGAATAAGGAGAAGGAGAAGGTGAAGTCTGGAGGGTGAATCAGAAGAAGCAGAAGAAGGAGAAGGAGAAGATGAAGTCTGGAGGGTGAATCAGAAGAAGTAGAAGAAGGAGAAGGAGAAGGTGAAGTCTGGAGGGTGAAGCAGAAGAAGTAGAAGAAGGAGAAGGAGAAGGTGAAGTCGGGAGGGTGAATCAGAAGAAGTAGAAGAAGAAGAAGGAGAAGGTGAAGTCAGGAGGGTGAATCAGAAGAAGCAGAAGAAGGAGAAGGAGAAGGTGAAGTCTGGAGGGTGAATCAGAAGAATCAGAAGAAGGAGAAGTAGAAGGTGAAGTCTGGAGGGTGAATCAGAAGAAGCAGAAGAAAGAGAAGGAGAAGGTGAAGTCTGGAGGGTGAAGCAGAAGAAACAGAAGAAGGAGAAGGAGAAGGTGAAGACTGGAGGGTGAATCAGAAGAAGTAGAAGAAGGAGAAGGAGAAGGTGAAGTCTGGAGGGTGAATCAGAAGAAGTAGAAGAAGGAGAAGGAGAAGGTGAAGTCTGGAGGGTGAATCAGAAGAAGCAGAAGAAGGAGAAGGAGAAGGAGAAGTCTGGAGGGTGAATCAGAAGAAGCAGAAGAAGGAGAAGGAGAAGGTGAAGTCTGGAGGGTGAAGCAGAAGAAGTAGAAGAAGGAGAAGGAGAAGGTGAAGTCAGGAGGGTGAATCAGAAGAAGTAGAAGAAGGAGAAGGAGAAGGTGAAGTCAGGAGGGTGAATCAGAAGAAGCAGAAGAAGGAGAAGGAGAAGGTGAAGTCTGGAGGGTGAATCAGAAGAATCAGAAGAAGGAGAAGGAGAAGGTGAAGTCTGGAGGGTGAATCAGAAGAAGCCGAAGTAGGAGAAGGAGAAGGTGAAGTCTGGAGGGTGAATCAGAAGAAGCAGAAGAAGGAGAAGGAGAAGGTGAAATCAGGAGGGTGAATCAGAAGAAGCAGAAGAAGGAGAAGGAGAAGGCGAAGTTAGGAGGGTGAATCAGAAGAAGCAGAAGAAGGAGAAGGAGAAGGTGAAATCAGGAGGGTGAATCAGAAGAAGCAGAAGAAGGAGAAGGAGAAGGCGAAGTTAGGAGGGTGAATCAGAAGAAGCAGAAGAAGGAGAAGGAGCAGGTGATGTCAGCGGGATGAAGCAGAAGAAGTAGAAGAAGGAGAACGAGAAGGTGAAGTCAGGACGGTGAAGCAGAAGAAGCAGAAGAAGGAGAAGGAGAATGTGAAGTCTGGAGGGTGAATCAGAATAAGTAGAAGAAGGAGAAGGAGAAGGTCAAGTCTGGAGGGTGAATCAGAAGAAGTAGAAGAAGGAGAAGGAGAAGGTGAAGTCTGGAGGGTGAAGCAGAAGAAGTAGAAGAAGGAGAAGGAGAAGGTGAAGTCAGGAGGGTGAATCAGAAGAAGTAGAAGAAGGAGAAGGAGAAGGTGAAGTCAGGAGGGTGAATCAGAAGAAGCAGAAGAAGGAGAAGGAGAAGGTGAAGTCTGGAGGGTGAATCAGAAGAAGTAGAAGAAGGAGAAGGAGAAGGTTTTGTCTGGAGGGTGAATCAGAAGAAGTAGACGAAGAAGAAGGAGAAGGTGAAGTCTGGAGGGTGAATCAGAAGAAGCAGAAGAAGGAAAAGGAGAAGGTGAAGTCTGGAGGGTGAATCAGAAGAAGCAGAAGAAGGAGAAGGAGAAGGTGAAGTCTGGAGGGTGAATCAGAAGAAGCAGAATAAGGTGAAGGAGAAGGTGAAGTCTGGAGGGTGAATCAGAAGAAGCAGAAAAAGGAGAAGGAGAAGGTGAAGTCTGAAGGGTGAATCAGAAGAAGTAGAAGAAGGAGAAGGAGAAGGTGAAGTCTGGAGGGTGAAGCAGAAGAAGTAGAAGAAGGAGAAGGAGAAGGTGAAGTCAGGAGGGTGAATCAGAAGAAGTAGAAGAAGGAGAAGGAGAAGGTGAAGTCAGGAGGGTGAATTAGAAGAAGCAGAAGAAGGAGAAGGAGAAGGTGAAGTCTGGAGGGTGAATCAGAAGAATCAGAAGAAGGAGAAGGAGAAGTTGAAGTCTGGAGGGTGAATCAGAAGAAGCAGAAGAAAGAGAAGCAGAAGGTGAAGTCTGGAGGGTGAAGCAGAAGAAACAGAAGAAGGAGAAGGAGAAGGTGAAGACTGGAGGGTGAATCAGAAGAAGTAGAAGAAGGAGAAGGAGAAGGTGAAGTCTGGAGGGTGAATCAGAAGAAGTAGAAGAAGGAGAAGGAGAAGCTGATGTCTGGAGGGTGAATCAGAAGAAGCAGAAGAAGGAGAAGGAGAAGGTGAAGTCTGGAGGGTGAATCAGAAGAAGCAGAAGAAGGAGAAGGAGAAGATGAAGTCTGGAGGGTGAATCAGAAGAAGTAGAAGAAGGAGAAGGAGAAGGTGAGGTCTGGAGGGTGAATCAGAAGAAGCAGAAGAAGGAGAAGGAGAAGGTGAAGTCTGGAGGGTGAATCAGAAGAAGCAGAAGAAGGAGAAGGAGAAGGTGAAGTCTGGAGGGTGAATCAGAAGAAGCAGAAGAAGGAGAAGGAGAAGGTGAAGTC
This sequence comes from Somniosus microcephalus, assembly GCF_052327205.1. Classification (NCBI taxonomy): domain Eukaryota; kingdom Metazoa; phylum Chordata; class Chondrichthyes; order Squaliformes; family Somniosidae; genus Somniosus; species Somniosus microcephalus. The sequence goes on along the minus strand of NW_028225399.1, from coordinate 449,698 downwards.
AGGAGGGTGAATCAGAAGAAGCAGAAGAAGGAGAAGGAGAAGGTGAAGTTAGGAGGGTGAATCAGAAGAAGCAGAAGAAGGAGAAGGAGCAGGTGATGTCAGGGGGATGAAGCAGAAGAAGTAGAAGAAGGAGAAGGAGAAGGTGAAGTCTGGAGGGTGAATCAGAAGAAGCAGAAGAAGGAGAAGGAGAAGGTCAAGTCTGGAGGGTGAATCAGAAGAAGTAGAAGAAGGAGAAGGAGAAGGTGAAGTCTGGAGGGTGAAGCAGAAGAAGTAGAAGAAGGAGAAGGAGAAGGTGAAGTCAGGAGGGTGAATCAGAAGAAGTAGAAGAAGGAGAAGGAGAAGGTGAAGTCAGGAGGGTGAATCAGAAGAAGCAGAAGAAGGAGAAGAAGAAGGTGAAGTCTGGAGGCTGAATCAGAAGAATCAGAAGAAGGAGAAGGAGAAGGTGAAGTCTGGAGGGTGAATCAGAAGAAGCAGAAGAAAGAGAAGGAGAAGGTGAAGTCTGGAGGGTGAATCAGAAGAAGTAGAAGAAGGAGAAGGAGAAGGTGAAGTCTGGAGTGTGAATCAGAAGAAGCAGAAGAAGGAGAAGGAGAAGGTGAAGTCTGGAGGGTGAATCAGAAGAAGCAGAATAAGGAGAAGGAGAAGGTGAAGGCTGGAGGGTGAATCAGAAGAAGCAGAAGAAGGAGAAGGTGACGTCTGGAGGGTGAATCAGAAGAAGTAGAAGAAGGAGAAGGAGAAGGTGAAGTCTGGAGGGTGAAGCAGAAGAAGTAGAAGAAGGAGAAGGAGAAGGTGAAGTCAGGAGGGTGAATCAGAAGAAGTAGAAGAAGGAGAAGGAGAAGGTGAAGTCAGGAGGGTGAATCAGAAGAAGCAGAAGAAGGAGAAGGAGAAGGTGAAGTCTGGAGGGTGAATCAGAAGAATCAGAAGAAGGAGAAGGAGAAGGTGAAGTCTGGAGGGTGAATCAGAAGAAGCAGAGGAAGGAGAAGGAGAAGGTGAAGTCTGGAGGGTGAATCAGAAGAAGCAGAATAAGGAGAAGGAGAAGGTGAAGTCTGAAGGGTGAATCAGAAGAAGCAGAATAACGAGAAGGAGAAGGTGAAGTCTGGAGGGTGAATCAGAAGAAGCAAAAGAAGGAGAAGGAGAAGATGAAGTCTGGAGGGTGAATCAGAAGAAGTAGAAGAAGGAGAAGGAGAAGGTGAAGTCTGGAGGGTGAAGCAGAAGAAGTAGAAGAAGGAGAAGGAGAAGGTGAAGTCAGGAGGGTGAATCAGAAGAAGCAGAAGAAGGAGAAGGAGAAGGTGAAGTCTGGAGGGTGAATCAGAAGAATCAGAAGAAGGAGAAGGAGAAGGTGAAGTCTGGAGGGTGAATCAGAAGAAGCAGAAGAAAGAGAAGGAGAAGGTGAAGTCTGGAGGGTGAAGCAGAAGAAACAGAAGAAGGAGAAGGAGAAGGTGAAGACTGGAGGGTGAATCAGAAGAAGTAGAAGAAGGAGAAGGAGAAGTTGAAGTCTGGAGGGTGAATCAGAAGAAGTAGAAGAAGGAGAAGGAGAAGGTGAAGTCTGGAGGGTGAATCAGAAGAAGCAGAAGAAGGAGAAGGAGAAGGTGAAGTCTGGAGGGTGAATCAGAAGAAGCAGAAGAAGGAGAAGGAGAAGATGAAGTCTGGAGGGTGAATCAGAAGAAGTAGAAGAAGGAGAAGGAGAAGGTGAAGTCTGGAGGGTGAATCAGAAGTAGTAGAAGAAGGAGAAGAAGAAGGTGAAGTCTGGACGGTGAATCAGAAGAAACAGAAGAAGGAGAAGGAGAAGGTGAAGTCTGGAGGGTGAATCAGAAGAAGCAGAAAAAGGAGAAGGAGAAGGTGAAGTCTGAAGGGTGAATCAGAAGAAGTAGAAGAAGGAGAAGGAGAAGGTGAAGTCTGGAGGGTGAAGCAGAAGAAGTAGAAGAAGGAGAAGGAGAAGGTGAAGTCAGGAGGGTGAATCAGAAGAAGTAGAAGAAGGAGAAGGAGAAGGTGAAGTCAGGAGGGTGAATTAGAAGAAGCAGAAGAAGGAGAAGGAGAAGGTGAAGTCTGGAGGGTGAATCAGAAGAATCAGAAGAAGGAGAAGGAGAAGGTGAAGTCTGGAGGGTGAATCAGAAGAAGCAGAAGAAAGAGAAGCAGAAGGTGAAGTCTGGAGGGTGAAGCAGAAGAAACAGAAGAAGGAGAAGGAGAAGGTGAAGACTGGAGGGTGAATCAGAAGAAGTAGAAGAAGGAGAAGGAGAAGGTGAAGTCTGGAGGGTGAATGAGAAGAAGTAGAAGAAGGAGAAGGAGAAGGTGATGTCTGGAGGGTGAATCAGAAGAAGCAGAAGAAGGAGAAGGAGAAGGTGAAGTCTGGAGGGTGAATCAGAAGAAGCAGAAGAAGGAGAAGGAGAAGATGAAGTCTGGAGGGTGAATCAGAAGAAGTAGAAGAAGGAGAAGGAGAAGGTGAGGTCTGGAGGGTGAATCAGAAGAAGCAGAAGAAGGAGAAGCAGAAGGTGAAGTCTGGAGGGTGAATCAGAAGAAGCAGAAGAAGGAGAAGGAGAAGGTGAAGTCTGGAGGGTGAATCAGAAGAAGCAGAAGAAGGAGAAGGAGAAGGTGAAGTCAGGAGGGTGAATCAGAAGAAGCAGAAGAAGGAGAAGGAGAAGGTGAAGTTAGGAGGGTGAATCAGAAGAAGCAGAAGAAGGAGAAGGAGCAGGTGATGTCAGGGGGATGAAGCAGAAGAAGTAGAAGAAGGAGAAGGAGAAGGTGAAGTCTGGAGGGTGAATCAGAAGAAGCAGAAGAAGGAGAAGGAGAAGGTCAAGTCTGGAGGGTGAATCAGAAGAAGTAGAAGAAGGAGAAGGAGAAGGTGAAGTCTGGAGGGTGAAGCAGAAGAAGTAGAAGAAGGAGAAGGAGAAGGTGAAGTCAGGAGGGTGAATCAGAAGAAGTAGAAGAAGGAGAAGGAGAAGGTGAAGTCAGGAGGGTGAATCAGAAGAAGCAGAAGAAGGAGAAGAAGAAGGTGAAGTCTGGAGGCTGAATCAGAAGAATCAGAAGAAGGAGAAGGAGAAGGTGAAGTCTGGAGGGTGAATCAGAAGAAGCAGAAGAAAGAGAAGGAGAAGGTGAAGTCTGGAGGGTGAATCAGAAGAAGTAGAAGAAGGAGAAGGAGAAGGTGAAGTCTGGAGTGTGAATCAGAAGAAGCAGAAGAAGGAGAAGGAGAAGGTGAAGTCTGGAGGGTGAATCAGAAGAAGCAGAATAAGGAGAAGGAGAAGGTGAAGTCTGGAGGGTGAATCAGAAGAAGCAGAAGAAGGAGAAGGTGACGTCTGGAGGGTGAATCAGAAGAAGTAGAAGAAGGAGAAGGAGAAGGTGAAGTCTGGAGGGTGAAGCAGAAGAAGTAGAAGAAGGAGAAGGAGAAGGTGAAGTCAGGAGGGTGAATCAGAAGAAGTAGAAGAAGGAGAAGGAGAAGGTGAGGTCAGGAGGGTGAATCAGAAGAAGCAGAAGAAGGAGAAGGAGAAGGTGAAGTCTGGAGGGTGAATCAGAAGAATCAGAAGAAGGAGAAGGAGAAGGTGAAGTCTGGAGGGTGAATCAGAAGAAGCAGAGGAAGGAGAAGGAGAAGGTGAAGTCTGGAGGGTGAATCAGAAGAAGCAGAATAAGGAGAAGGAGAAGGTGAAGTCTGAAGGGTGAATCAGAAGAAGCAGAATAACGAGAAGGAGAAGGTGAAGTCTGGAGGGTGAATTAGAAGAAGCAAAAGAAGGAGAAGGAGAAGATGAAGTCTGGAGGGTGAATCAGAAGAAGTAGAAGAAGGAGAAGGAGAAGGTGAAGTCTGGAGGGTGAAGCAAAAGAAGTAGAAGAAGGAGAAGGAGAAGGTGAAGTCAGGAGGGTGAATCAGAAGAAGCAGAAGAAGGAGAAGAAGAAGGTGAAGTCTGGAGGCTGAATCAGAAGAATCAGAAGAAGGAGAAGGAGAAGGTGAAGTCTGGAGGGTGAATCAGAAGAAGCAGAAGAAAGAGAAGGAGAAGGTGAAGTCTGGAGGGTGAATCAGAAGAAGTAGAAGAAGGAGAAGGAGAAGGTGAAGTCTGGAGTGTGAATCAGAAGAAGCAGAAGAAGGAGAAGGAGAAGGTGAAGTCTGGAGGGTGAATCAGAAGAAGCAGAATAAGGAGAAGGAGAAGGTGAAGTCTGGAGGGTGAATCAGAAGAAGCAGAAGAAGGAGAAGGTGACGTCTGGAGGGTGAATCAGAAGAAGTAGAAGAAGGAGAAGGAGAAGGTGAAGTCTGGAGGGTGAAGCAGAAGAAGTAGAAGAAGGAGAAGGAGAAGGTGAAGTCAGGAGGGTGAATCAGAAGAAGTAGAAGAAGGAGAAGGAGAAGGTGAGGTCAGGAGGGTGAATCAGAAGAAGCAGAAGAAGGAGAAGGAGAAGGTGAAGTCTGGAGGGTGAATCAGAAGAATCAGAAGAAGGAGAAGGAGAAGGTGAAGTCTGGAGGGTGAATCAGAAGAAGCAGAGGAAGGAGAAGGAGAAGGTGAAGTCTGGAGGGTGAATCAGAAGAAGCAGAATAAGGAGAAGGAGAAGGTGAAGTCTGAAGGGTGAATCAGAAGAAGCAGAATAACGAGAAGGAGAAGGTGAAGTCTGGAGGGTGAATTAGAAGAAGCAAAAGAAGGAGAAGGAGAAGATGAAGTCTGGAGGGTGAATCAGAAGAAGTAGAAGAAGGAGAAGGAGAAGGTGAAGTCTGGAGGGTGAAGCAAAAGAAGTAGAAGAAGGAGAAGGAGAAGGTGAAGTCAGGAGGGTGAATCAGAAGAAGCAGAAGAAGGAGAAGGAGAAGGTGAAGTCTGGAGGGTGAATCAGAAGAATCAGAAGAAGGAGAAGGAGAAGGTGAAGTCTGGAGGGTGAATCAGAAGAAGCAGAAGAAAGAGAAGGAGAAGGTGAAGTCTGGAGGGTGAAGCAGAAGAAACAGAAGAAGGAGAAGGAGAAGGTGAAGACTGGAGGGTGAATCAGAAGAAGTAGAAGAAGGAGAAGGAGAAGGTGAAGTCTGGAGGGTGAATCAGAAGAAGTAGAAGAAGGAGAAGGAGAAGGTGAAGTCTGGAGGGTGAATCAGAAGAAGCAGAAGAAGGAGAAGGAGAAGGTGAAGTCTGGAGGGTGAATCAGAAGAAGCAGAAGAAGGAGAAGGAGAAGATGAAGTCTGGAGGGTGAATCAGAAGAAGTAGAAGAAGGAGAAGGAGAAGGTGAAGTCTGGAGGGTGAATCAGAAGTAGTAGAAGAAGGAGAAGAAGAAGGTGAAGTCTGGACGGTGAATCAGAAGAAACAGAAGAAGGAGAAGGAGAAGGTGAAGTCTGGAGGGTGAATCAGAAGAAGTAGAAGAAGGAGAAGGAGAAGGTGTAGTCTGGAGGGTGAATCAGAAGAAGTAGACGAAGGAGAAGGAGAAGGAGAAGTCTGGAGGGTGAATCAGAAGAAGCAGAAGAAGGAGAAGGAGAAGGTGAAGTCTGGAGGGTGAAGCAGAAGAAGTAGAAGAAGGAGAAGGAGAAGGTGAAGTCAGGAGGGTGAATCAGAAGAAGCAGAAGAAGGAGAAGGAGAAGGTGAAGTCTGGAGGGTGAATCAGAAGAATCAGAAGAAGGAGAAGGAGAAGGTGAAGTCTGGAGGGTGAATCAGAAGAAGCAGAAGAAGGAGAAGGAGAAGGTGAAGTCTGGAGGGTGAATCAGAAGAAGCAGAAGAAGGAGAAGGAGAAGGTGAAGTCAGGAGGGTGAATCAGAAGAAGCAGAAGAAGGAGAAGGAGAAGGTGAAGTTAGGAGGGTGAATCAGAAGAAGCAGAAGAAGGAGAAGGAGCAGGTGATGTCAGCGGGATGAAGCAGAAGAAGTAGAAGAAGGAGAAGGAGAAGGTGAAGTCAGGACGGTGAAGCAGAAGAAGCAGAAGAAGGAGAAGGAGAAGGTGAAGTCTGGAGGGTGAATCAGAATAAGTAGAAGAAGGAGAAGGAGAAGGTCAAGTCTGGAGGGTGAATCAGAAGAAGTAGAAGAAGGAGAAGGAGAAGGTGAAGTCAGGAGGGTGAATCAGAAGAAGCAGAAGAAGGAGAAGGAGAAGGTGAAGTCTGGAGGGTGAATCAGAAGAATCAGAAGAAGGAGAAGGAGAAGGTGAAGTCTGGAGGGTGAATCAGAAGAAGCAAAAGAAGGAGAAGGAGAAGATGAAGTCTGGAGGGTGAATCAGAAGAAGTAGAAGAAGGAGAAGGAGAAGGTGAAGTCTGGAGGGTGAAGCAGAAGAAGTAGAAGAAGGAGAAGGAGAAGGTGAAGTCAGGAGGGTGAATCAGAAGAAGCAGAAGAAGGAGAAGGAGAAGGTGAAGTCTGGAGGGTGAATCAGAAGAATCAGAAGAAGGAGAAGGATAAGGTGAAGTCTGGAGGGTGAATCAGAAGAAGCAGAATAAGGAGAAGGAGAAGGTGAAGTCTGGAGGGTGAATCAGAAGAAGCAGAAGAAGGAGAAGGTGACGTCTGGAGGGTGAATCAGAAGAAGTAGAAGAAGGAGAAGGAGAAGGTGAAGTCTGGAGGGTGAAGCAGAAGAAGTAGAAGAAGGAGAAGGAGAAGGTGAAGTCAGGAGGGTGAATCAGAAGAAGTAGAAGAAGGAGAAGGAGAAGGTGAAGGCTGGAGGGTGAATCAGAAGAAGCAGAAGAAGGAGAAGGTGACGTCTGGAGGGTGAATCAGAAGAAGTAGAAGAAGGAGAAGGAGAAGGTGAAGTCTGGAGGGTGAAGCAGAAGAAGTAGAAGAAGGAGAAGGAGAAGGTGAAGTCAGGAGGGTGAATCAGAAGAAGTAGAAGAAGGAGAAGGAGAAGGTGAAGTCAGGAGGGTGAATCAGAAGAAGCAGAAGAAGGAGAAGGAGAAGGTGAAGTCTGGAGGGTGAATCAGAAGAATCAGAAGAAGGAGAAGGAGAAGGTGAAGTCTGGAGGGTGAATCAGAAGAAGCAGAGGAAGGAGAAGGAGAAGGTGAAGTCTGGAGGGTGAATCAGAAGAAGCAGAATAAGGAGAAGGAGAAGGTGAAGTCTGAAGGGTGAATCAGAAGAAGCAGAATAACGAGAAGGAGAAGGTGAAGTCTGGAGGGTGAATCAGAAGAAGCAAAAGAAGGAGAAGGAGAAGATGAAGTCTGGAGGGTGAATCAGAAGAAGTAGAAGAAGGAGAAGGAGAAGGTGAAGTCTGGAGGGTGAAGCAGAAGAAGTAGAAGAAGGAGAAGGAGAAGGTGAAGTCAGGAGGGTGAATCAGAAGAAGCAGAAGAAGGAGAAGGAGAATGTGAAGTCTGGAGGGTGAATCAGAAGAATCAGAAGAAGGAGAAGGAGAAGGTGAAGTCTGGAGGGTGAATCAGAAGAAGCAGAAGAAAGAGAAGGAGAAGGTGAAGTCTGGAGGGTGAAGCAGAAGAAACAGAAGAAGGAGAAGGAGAAGGTGAAGACTGGAGGGTGAATCAGAAGAAGTAGAAGAAGGAGAAGGAGAAGTTGAAGTCTGGAGGGTGAATCAGAAGAAGTAGAAGAAGGAGAAGGAGAAGGTGAAGTCTGGAGGGTGAATCAGAAGAAGCAGAAGAAGGAGAAGGAGAAGGTGAAGTCTGGAGGGTGAATCAGAAGAAGCAGAAGAAGGAGAAGGAGAAGATGAAGTCTGGAGGGTGAATCAGAAGAAGTAGAAGAAGGAGAAGGAGAAGGTGAAGTCTGGAGGGTGAATCAGAAGTAGTAGAAGAAGGAGAAGAAGAAGGTGAAGTCTGGACGGTGAATCAGAAGAAACAGAAGAAGGAGAAGGAGAAGGTGAAGTCTGGAGGGTGAATCAGAAGAAGCAGAAAAAGGAGAAGGAGAAGGTGAAGTCTGAAGGGTGAATCAGAAGAAGTAGAAGAAGGAGAAGGAGAAGGTGAAGTCTGGAGGGTGAAGCAGAAGAAGTAGAAGAAGGAGAAGGAGAAGGTGAAGTCAGGAGGGTGAATCAGAAGAAGTAGAAGAAGGAGAAGGAGAAGGTGAAGTCAGGAGGGTGAATTAGAAGAAGCAGAAGAAGGAGAAGGAGAAGGTGAAGTCTGGAGGGTGAATCAGAAGAATCAGAAGAAGGAGAAGGAGAAGGTGAAGTCTGGAGGGTGAATCAGAAGAAGCAGAAGAAAGAGAAGCAGAAGGTGAAGTCTGGAGGGTGAAGCAGAAGAAACAGAAGAAGGAGAAGGAGAAGGTGAAGACTGGAGGGTGAATCAGAAGAAGTAGAAGAAGGAGAAGGAGAAGGTGAAGTCTGGAGGGTGAATGAGAAGAAGTAGAAGAAGGAGAAGGAGAAGGTGATGTCTGGAGGGTGAATCAGAAGAAGCAGAAGAAGGAGAAGGAGAAGGTGAAGTCTGGAGGGTGAATCAGAAGAAGCAGAAGAAGGAGAAGGAGAAGATGAAGTCTGGAGGGTGAATCAGAAGAAGTAGAAGAAGGAGAAGGAGAAGGTGAGGTCTGGAGGGTGAATCAGAAGAAGCAGAAGAAGGAGAAGCAGAAGGTGAAGTCTGGAGGGTGAATCAGAAGAAGCAGAAGAAGGAGAAGGAGAAGGTGAAGTCTGGAGGGTGAATCAGAAGAAGCAGAAGAAGGAGAAGGAGAAGGTGAAGTCAGGAGGGTGAATCAGAAGAAGCAGAAGAAGGAGAAGGAGAAGGTGAAGTTAGGAGGGTGAATCAGAAGAAGCAGAAGAAGGAGAAGGAGCAGGTGATGTCAGGGGGATGAAGCAGAAGAAGTAGAAGAAGGAGAAGGAGAAGGTGAAGTCTGGAGGGTGAATCAGAAGAAGCAGAAGAAGGAGAAGGAGAAGGTCAAGTCTGGAGGGTGAATCAGAAGAAGTAGAAGAAGGAGAAGGAGAAGGTGAAGTCTGGAGGGTGAAGCAGAAGAAGTAGAAGAAGGAGAAGGAGAAGGTGAAGTCAGGAGGGTGAATCAGAAGAAGTAGAAGAAGGAGAAGGAGAAGGTGAAGTCAGGAGGGTGAATCAGAAGAAGCAGAAGAAGGAGAAGAAGAAGGTGAAGTCTGGAGGCTGAATCAGAAGAATCAGAAGAAGGAGAAGGAGAAGGTGAAGTCTGGAGGGTGAATCAGAAGAAGCAGAAGAAAGAGAAGGAGAAGGTGAAGTCTGGAGGGTGAATCAGAAGAAGTAGAAGAAGGAGAAGGAGAAGGTGAAGTCTGGAGTGTGAATCAGAAGAAGCAGAAGAAGGAGAAGGAGAAGGTGAAGTCTGGAGGGTGAATCAGAAGAAGCAGAATAAGGAGAAGGAGAAGGTGAAGTCTGGAGGGTGAATCAGAAGAAGCAGAAGAAGGAGAAGGTGACGTCTGGAGGGTGAATCAGAAGAAGTAGAAGAAGGAGAAGGAGAAGGTGAAGTCTGGAGGGTGAAGCAGAAGAAGTAGAAGAAGGAGAAGGAGAAGGTGAAGTCAGGAGGGTGAATCAGAAGAAGTAGAAGAAGGAGAAGGAGAAGGTGAGGTCAGGAGGGTGAATCAGAAGAAGCAGAAGAAGGAGAAGGAGAAGGTGAAGTCTGGAGGGTGAATCAGAAGAATCAGAAGAAGGAGAAGGAGAAGGTGAAGTCTGGAGGGTGAATCAGAAGAAGCAGAGGAAGGAGAAGGAGAAGGTGAAGTCTGGAGGGTGAATCAGAAGAAGCAGAATAAGGAGAAGGAGAAGGTGAAGTCTGAAGGGTGAATCAGAAGAAGCAGAATAACGAGAAGGAGAAGGTGAAGTCTGGAGGGTGAATTAGAAGAAGCAAAAGAAGGAGAAGGAGAAGATGAAGTCTGGAGGGTGAATCAGAAGAAGTAGAAGAAGGAGAAGGAGAAGGTGAAGTCTGGAGGGTGAAGCAAAAGAAGTAGAAGAAGGAGAAGGAGAAGGTGAAGTCAGGAGGGTGAATCAGAAGAAGCAGAAGAAGGAGAAGAAGAAGGTGAAGTCTGGAGGCTGAATCAGAAGAATCAGAAGAAGGAGAAGGAGAAGGTGAAGTCTGGAGGGTGAATCAGAAGAAGCAGAAGAAAGAGAAGGAGAAGGTGAAGTCTGGAGGGTGAATCAGAAGAAGTAGAAGAAGGAGAAGGAGAAGGTGAAGTCTGGAGTGTGAATCAGAAGAAGCAGAAGAAGGAGAAGGAGAAGGTGAAGTCTGGAGGGTGAATCAGAAGAAGCAGAATAAGGAGAAGGAGAAGGTGAAGTCTGGAGGGTGAATCAGAAGAAGCAGAAGAAGGAGAAGGTGACGTCTGGAGGGTGAATCAGAAGAAGTAGAAGAAGGAGAAGGAGAAGGTGAAGTCTGGAGGGTGAAGCAGAAGAAGTAGAAGAAGGAGAAGGAGAAGGTGAAGTCAGGAGGGTGAATCAGAAGAAGTAGAAGAAGGAGAAGGAGAAGGTGAGGTCAGGAGGGTGAATCAGAAGAAGCAGAAGAAGGAGAAGGAGAAGGTGAAGTCTGGAGGGTGAATCAGAAGAATCAGAAGAAGGAGAAGGAGAAGGTGAAGTCTGGAGGGTGAATCAGAAGAAGCAGAGGAAGGAGAAGGAGAAGGTGAAGTCTGGAGGGTGAATCAGAAGAAGCAGAATAAGGAGAAGGAGAAGGTGAAGTCTGAAGGGTGAATCAGAAGAAGCAGAATAACGAGAAGGAGAAGGTGAAGTCTGGAGGGTGAATTAGAAGAAGCAAAAGAAGGAGAAGGAGAAGATGAAGTCTGGAGGGTGAATCAGAAGAAGTAGAAGAAGGAGAAGGAGAAGGTGAAGTCTGGAGGGTGAAGCAAAAGAAGTAGAAGAAGGAGAAGGAGAAGGTGAAGTCAGGAGGGTGAATCAGAAGAAGCAGAAGAAGGAGAAGGAGAAGGTGAAGTCTGGAGGGTGAATCAGAAGAATCAGAAGAAGGAGAAGGAGAAGGTGAAGTCTGGAGGGTGAATCAGAAGAAGCAGAAGAAAGAGAAGGAGAAGGTGAAGTCTGGAGGGTGAAGCAGAAGAAACAGAAGAAGGAGAAGGAGAAGGTGAAGACTGGAGGGTGAATCAGAAGAAGTAGAAGAAGGAGAAGGAGAAGGTGAAGTCTGGAGGGTGAATCAGAAGAAGTAGAAGAAGGAGAAGGAGAAGGTGAAGTCTGGAGGGTGAATCAGAAGAAGCAGAAGAAGGAGAAGGAGAAGGTGAAGTCTGGAGGGTGAATCAGAAGAAGCAGAAGAAGGAGAAGGAGAAGATGAAGTCTGGAGGGTGAATCAGAAGAAGTAGAAGAAGGAGAAGGAGAAGGTGAAGTCTGGAGGGTGAATCAGAAGTAGTAGAAGAAGGAGAAGAAGAAGGTGAAGTCTGGACGGTGAATCAGAAGAAACAGAAGAAGGAGAAGGAGAAGGTGAAGTCTGGAGGGTGAATCAGAAGAAGTAGAAGAAGGAGAAGGAGAAGGTGTAGTCTGGAGGGTGAATCAGAAGAAGTAGACGAAGGAGAAGGAGAAGGAGAAGTCTGGAGGGTGAATCAGAAGAAGCAGAAGAAGGAGAAGGAGAAGGTGAAGTCTGGAGGGTGAAGCAGAAGAAGTAGAAGAAGGAGAAGGAGAAGGTGAAGTCAGGAGGGTGAATCAGAAGAAGCAGAAGAAGGAGAAGGAGAAGGTGAAGTCTGGAGGGTGAATCAGAAGAATCAGAAGAAGGAGAAGGAGAAGGTGAAGTCTGGAGGGTGAATCAGAAGAAGCAGAAGAAGGAGAAGGAGAAGGTGAAGTCTGGAGGGTGAATCAGAAGAAGCAGAAGAAGGAGAAGGAGAAGGTGAAGTCAGGAGGGTGAATCAGAAGAAGCAGAAGAAGGAGAAGGAGAAGGTGAAGTTAGGAGGGTGAATCAGAAGAAGCAGAAGAAGGAGAAGGAGCAGGTGATGTCAGCGGGATGAAGCAGAAGAAGTAGAAGAAGGAGAAGGAGAAGGTGAAGTCAGGACGGTGAAGCAGAAGAAGCAGAAGAAGGAGAAGGAGAAGGTGAAGTCTGGAGGGTGAATCAGAATAAGTAGAAGAAGGAGAAGGAGAAGGTCAAGTCTGGAGGGTGAATCAGAAGAAGTAGAAGAAGGAGAAGGAGAAGGTGAAGTCAGGAGGGTGAATCAGAAGAAGCAGAAGAAGGAGAAGGAGAAGGTGAAGTCTGGAGGGTGAATCAGAAGAATCAGAAGAAGGAGAAGGAGAAGGTGAAGTCTGGAGGGTGAATCAGAAGAAGCAAAAGAAGGAGAAGGAGAAGATGAAGTCTGGAGGGTGAATCAGAAGAAGTAGAAGAAGGAGAAGGAGAAGGTGAAGTCTGGAGGGTGAAGCAGAAGAAGTAGAAGAAGGAGAAGGAGAAGGTGAAGTCAGGAGGGTGAATCAGAAGAAGCAGAAGAAGGAGAAGGAGAAGGTGAAGTCTGGAGGGTGAATCAGAAGAATCAGAAGAAGGAGAAGGATAAGGTGAAGTCTGGAGGGTGAATCAGAAGAAGCAGAAGAAAGAGAAGGAGAAGGTGAAGTCTGGAGGGTGAAGCAGAAGAAACAGAAGAAGGAGAAGGAGAAGGTGAAGACTGGAGGGTGAATCAGAAGAAGTAGAAGAAGGAGAAGGAGAAGGTGAAGTCTGGAGGGTGAATCAGAAGAAGTAGAAGAAGGAGAAGGAGAAGGTGAAGTCTGGAGGGTGAATCAGAAGAAGCAGAAGAAGGAGAAGGAGAAGGTGAAGTCTGGAGGGTGAATCAGAAGTTGCAGAAGAAGGAGAAGGAGAAGATGAAGTCTGGAGGGTGAATCAGAAGAAGTAGAAGAAGGAGAAGGAGAAGGTGAAGTCTGGAGGGTGAATCAGAAGTAGTAGAAGAAGGAGAAGGAGAAGGTGAAGTCTGGACGGTGAATCAGAAGAAACAGAAGAAGGAGAAGGAGAAGGTGAAGTCTGGAGGGTGAATCAGAAGAAGTAGAAGAAGGAGAAGGAGAAGGTGTAGTCTGGAGGGTGAATCAGAAGAAGTAGACGAAGGAGAAGGAGAAGGAGAAGTCTGGAGGGTGAATCAGAAGAAGCAGAAGAAGGAGAAGGAGAAGGTGAAGTCTGGAGGGTGAAGCAGAAGAAGTAGAAGAAGGAGAAGGAGAAGCTGAAGTCAGGAGGGTGAATCAGAAGAAGCAGAAGAAGGAGAAGGAGAAGGTGAAGTCTGGAGGGTGAATCAGAAGAATCAGAAGAAGGAGAAGGAGAAGGTGAAGTCTGGAGGGTGAATCAGAAGAAGCAGAAGAAGGAGAAGGAGAAGGTGAAGTCTGGAGGGTGAATCAGAAGAAGCAGAAGAAGGAGAAGGAGAAGGTGAAGTCAGGAGGGTGAATCAGAAGAAGCAGAAGAAGGAGAAGGAGAAGGTGAAGTTAGGAGGGTGAATCAGAAGAAGCAGAAGAAGGAGAAGGAGCAGGTGATGTCAGCGGGATGAAGCAGAAGAAGTAGAAGAAGGAGAAGGAGAAGGTGAAGTCAGGACGGTGAAGCAGAAGAAGCAGAAGAAGGAGAAGGAGAAGGTGAAGTCTGGAGGGTGAATCAGAATAAGTAGAAGAAGGAGAAGGAGAAGGTCAAGTCTGGAGGGTGAATCAGAAGAAGTAGAAGAAGGAGAAGGAGAAGGTGAAGTCAGGAGGGTGAATCAGAAGAAGCAGAAGAAGGAGAAGGAGAAGGTGAAGTCTGGAGGGTGAATCAGAAGAATCAGAAGAAGGAGAAGGAGAAGGTGAAGTCTGGAGGGTGAATCAGAAGAAGCAGAAGAAAGAGAAGGAGAAGGTGAAGTCTGGAGGGTGAATCAGAAGAATCAGAAGAAGGAGAAAGAGAAGGTCAAGTCTGGAGGGTGAATCAGAAGAAGTAGAAGAAGGAGAAGGAGAAGGTGAAGTCAGGAGGGTGAATCAGAAGAAGCAGAAGAAGGAGAAGGAGAAGGTGAAGTCTGGAGGGTGAATCAGAAGAATCAGAAGAAGGAGAAGGAGAAGGTGAAGTCTGGAGGGTGAATCAGAAGAAGCAGAAGAAAGAGAAGGAGAAGGTGAAGTCTGGAGGGTGAATCAGAAGAATCAGAAGAAGGAGAAGGAGAAGGTGAAGTCTGGAGGGTGAATCAGAAGAAGCAGAAGAAGGAGAAGGAGAAGATGAAGTCTGGAGGGTGAATCAGAAGAAGTAGACGAAGGAGAAGGAGAAGGTGAAGTCTGGAGGGTGAATCAGAAGAAGCAGAAGAAGGAGAAGGAGAAGGTGAAGTCTGGAGGGTGAATCAGAAGAAGCAGAAGAAGGAGAAGGAGAAGGTGAAGTCTGGAGGGTGAATCAGAAGAAGCAGAATAAGGAGAAGGAGAAGGTGAAGTCTGGAGGGTGAATCAGAAGAAGCAGAAAAAGGAGAAGGAGAAGGTGAAGTCTGAAGGGTGAATCAGAAGAAGTAGAAGAAGGAGAAGGAGAAGGTGAAGTCTGGAGGGTGAAGCAGAAGAAGTAGAAGAAGGAGCAGGAGAAGGTGAAGTCAGGAGGGTGAATCAGAAGAAGTAGAAGAAGGAGAAGGAGAAGATGAAGTCAGGAGGGTGAATCATAAGAAGCAGAAGAAGGAGTAGGAGAAGGTGAAGTCTGGAGGGTGAATCAGAAGAATCAGAAGAAGGAGAAGGTGAAGGTGAAGTCTGGAGGGTGAATCAGAAGAAGCAGAAGAAGGAGAAGGAGAAGGTGAAGTCTGGAGGGTGAATCAGAAGAAGCAGAAGAAGGAGAAGGAGAAGGTGAAGTCTGGAGGGTGAATCAGAAGAAGTAGAAGAAGGAGAAGGAGAAGGTGAAGTCTGGAGGGTGAAGCAGAAGAAGTAGAAGAAGGAGAAGGAGAAGGTGAAGTCAGGAGGGTGAATCAGAAGAAGTAGAAGAAGGAGAAGGAGAAGGTGAAGTCAGGAGGGTGAATCAGAAGAAGCAGAAGAAGGAGAAGGAGAAGGTGAAGTCTGGAGGGTGAATCAGAAGAATCAGAAGAAGGAGAAGGAGAACTTGAAGTCTGGAGGGTGAATCAGAAGAAGCAGAAGAAAGAGAAGGAGAAGGTGAAGTCTGGAGGGTGAATCAGAAGAAGCAGAAGAAGGAGAAGGAGAAGGTGAAGTCTGGAGGGAGAAGCAGAAGAAGTAGAAGAAGGAGAAGGAGAAGGTGAAGTCTGGAGGGTGAATCAGAAGAAGTAGAAGAAGGAGAAGGAGAAGGTGAAGTCTGGAGGGTGAATCAGAAGAAGTAGAAGAAGGAGAAGGAGAAGGTGAAGTCTGGAGGGTGAATCAGAAGAAACAGAAGAAGGAGAAGGAGAAGGTGAAGTCTGGAGGGTGAATCAGAAGAAGTAGAAGAAGGAGAAGGAGAAGGTGTAGTCTGGCGGGTGAATCAGAAGAAGTAGACGAAGGAGAAGGAGAAGGTGAAGTCTGGAGGGTGAACCAGAAGAAGCAGAAGAAGGAGAAGGAGAAGGTCAAGTCTGGAGGGTGAATCAGAAGAAGTAGAAGAAGGAGAAGGAGAAGGTGAAGTCTGGAGGGTGAATCAGAAGAAGCAGAAGAAGGAGAAGGAGAAGGTGAAGTCTGGAGGGTGAATCAGAAGAAGCAGAAGAAGGAGAAGGAGAAGGTGAAGTCTGGAGGGTGAAACAGAAGAAGCAGAATAAGGAGAAGGAGAAGGTGAAGTCAGGAGGGTGAATCAGAAGAAGCAGAAGAAGGAGAAGGAGAAGGTGAAGTAAGGAGGGTGAATCAGAAGAAGCAGAAGAAGGAGAAGGAGAAGATGAAGTCTGGAGTGTGAAGCAGAAGAAGCAAAAGAAGGAGAAGGAGAAGGTGAAGTCTGGAGGGTGAAGCAGAAGAAGTAGAAGAAGGAGAAGGAGAAGGTGAAGTCTGGAGGGTGAAGCAGAAGAAGTAGAAGAAGGAGAAGGAGAAGGTGAAGTCAGGAGGGTGAATCAGAAGAAGTAGAAGAAGGAGAAGGAGAAGGTGAAGTCAGGAGGGTGAATCAGAAGAAGCAGAAGAAGGAGAAGGAGAAGGTGAAGTCTGGAGGGTGAATCAGAAGAATCAGAAGAAGGAGAAGGAGAAGGTGAAGTCTGGAGGGTGAATCAGAAGAAGCAGAAGAAAGAGAAGGAGAAGGTGAAGTCTGGAGGGTGAATCAGAAGAAGCAGAAGAAGGAGAAGGAGAAGGTGAAGTCAGGAGGGTGAATCAGAAGAAGCAGAAGAAGGAGAAGGAGAAGGTGAAGTTAGGAGGGTGAATCAGAAGAAGCAGAAGAAGGAGAAGGAGCAGGTGATGTCAGGGGGATGAAGCAGAAGAAGTAGAAGAAGGAGAAGGAGAAGGTGAAGTCAGGACGGTGAAGCAGAAGAAGCAGAAGAAGGAGAAGGAGAAGGTGAAGTCTGGAGGGTGAATCAGAAGAAGTAGAAGAAGGAGAAGGAGAAGGTCAAGTCTGGAGGGTGAATCAGAAGAAGTAGAATAAGGAGAAGGAGAAGGTGAAGTCTGGAGGGTGAAGCAGAAGAAGTAGAAGAAGGAGAAGGAGAAGGTGAAGTCAGGAGGGTGAATCAGAAGAAGTAGAAGAAGGAGAAGGAGAAGGTGAAGTCAGGAGGGTGAATCAGAAGAAGCAGAAGAAGGAGAAGGAGAAGGAGAAGTCTGGAGGGTGAATCAGAAGAATCAGAAGAAGGAGAAGGAGAAGGTGAAGTCTGGAGGGTGAATCAGAAGAAGCAGACGAAAGAGAAGGAGAAGGTGAAGTCTGGAGGGTGAATCAGAAGAAGTAGAAGAAGGAGAAGGAGAAGGTGAAGTCTGGAGTGTGAATCGGCAGAAGCAGAAGAAGGAGAAGGAGAAGGTGAAGTCTAGAGGGTGAATCAGAAGAAGCAGAATAAGGAGAAGGAGAAGGTGAAGTCTGGAGGGTGAATCAGAAGAAGCAGAAGAAGGAGAAGGAGAAGGTGAAGTCTGGAGGGTGAATCAGAAGAAGTAGAAGAAGGAGAAGGAGAAGGTGAAGTCTGGAGGGTGAAGCAGAAGAAGTAGAAGAAGGAGAAGGAGAAGGTGAAGTCAGGAGGGTTAATCAGAAGAAGCAGAAGAAGGAGAAGGAGAAGGTGAAGTCTGGAGGGTGAATCAGAAGAATCAGAAGAAGGAGAAGGAGAAGGTGAAGTCTGGAGGGTGAATCAGAAGAAGCAGAGGAAGGAGAAGGAGAAGGTGAAGTCTGGAGGGTGAATCAGAAGAAGCAGAATAAGGAGAAGGAGAAGGTGAAGTCTGGAGGGTGAATCAGAAGAAGCAGAATAAGGAGAAGGAGAAGGTGAAGTCTGGAGGGTGAATCAGAAGAAGCAGAAGAAGGAGAAGGAGAAGATGAAGTCTGGAGGGTGAATCAGAAGAAGTAGAAGAAGGAGAAGGAGAAGGTGAAGTCTGGAGCGTGAAGCAGAAGAAGTAGAAGAAGGAGAAGGAGAAGGTGAAGTCAGGAGGGTGAATCAGAAGAAGTAGAAGAAGAAGAAGGAGAAGGTGAAGTCAGGAGGGTGAATCAGAAGAAGCAGAAGAAGGAGAAGGAGAAGGTGAAGTCTGGAGGGTGAATCAGAAGAATCAGAAGAAGGAGAATTAGAAGGTGAAGTCTGGAGGGTGAATCAGAAGAAGCAGAAGAAAGAGAAGGAGAAGGTGAAGTCTGGAGGGTGAAGCAGAAGAAACAGAAGAAGGAGAAGGAGAAGGTGAAGACTGGAGGGTGAATCAGAAGAAGTAGAAGAAGGAGAAGGAGAAGGTGAAGTCTGGAGGGTGAATCAGAAGAAGTAGAAGAAGGAGAAGGAGAAGGTGAAGTCTGGAGGGTGAATCAGAAGAAGCAGAAGAAGGAGAAGGAGAAGGAGAAGTCTGGAGGGTGAATCAGAAGAAGCAGAAGAAGGAGAAGGAGAAGGTGAAGTCTGGAGGGTGAAGCAGAAGAAGTAGAAGAAGGAGAAGGAGAAGGTGAAGTCAGGAGGGTGAATCAGAAGAAGTAGAAGAAGGAGAAGGAGAAGGTGAAGTCAGGAGGGTGAATCAGAAGAAGCAGAAGAAGGAGAAGGAGAAGGTGAAGTCTGGAGGGTGAATCAGAAGAATCAGAAGAAGGAGAAGGAGAAGGTGAAGTCTGGAGGGTGAATCAGAAGAAGCCGAAGAAGGAGAAGGAGAAGGTGAAGTCTGGAGGGTGAATCAGAAGAAGCAGAAGAAGGAGAAGGAGAAGGTGAAATCAGGAGGGTGAATCAGAAGAAGCAGAAGAAGGAGAAGGAGAAGTCGAAGTTAGGAGGGTGAATCAGAAGAAGCAGAAGAAGGAGAAGGAGCAGGTGATGTCAGCGGGATGAAGCAGAAGAAGTAGAAGAAGGAGAACGAGAAGGTGAAGTCAGGACGGTGAAGCAGAAGAAGCAGAAGAAGGAGAAGGAGAATGTGAAGTCTGGAGGGTGAATCAGAATAAGTAGAAGAAGGAGAAGGAGAAGGTCAAGTCTGGAGGGTGAATCAGAAGAAGTAGAAGAAGGAGAAGGAGAAGGTGAAGTCTGGAGGGTGAAGCAGAAGAAGTAGAAGAAGGAGAAGGAGAAGGTGAAGTCAGGAGGGTGAATCAGAAGAAGTAGAAGAAGGAGAAGGAGAAGGTGAAGTCAGGAGGGTGAATCAGAAGAAGCAGAAGAAGGAGAAGGAGAAGGTGAAGTCTGGAGGGTGAATCAGAAGAAGTAGAAGAAGGAGAAGGAGAAGGTGTTGTCTGGAGGGTGAATCAGAAGAAGTAGACGAAGAAGAAGGAGAAGGTGAAGTCTGGAGGGTGAATCAGAAGAAGCAGAAGAAGGAAAAGGAGAAGGTGAAGTCTGGAGGGTGAATCAGAAGAAGCAGAAGAAGGAGAAGGAGAAGGTAAAGTCTGGAGGGTGAATCAGAAGAAGCAGAATAAGGTGAAGGAGAAGGTGAAGTCTGGAGGGTGAATCAGAAGAAGCAGAAAAAGGAGAAGGAGAAGGTGAAGTCTGAAGGGTGAATCAGAAGAAGTAGAAGAAGGAGAAGGAGAAGGTGAAGTCTGGAGGGTGAAGCAGAAGAAGTAGAAGAAGGAGAAGGAGAAGGTGAAGTCAGGAGGGTGAATCAGAAGAAGTAGAAGAAGGAGAAGGAGAAGGTGAAGTCAGGAGGGTGAATTAGAAGAAGCAGAAGAAGGAGAAGGAGAAGGTGAAGTCTGGAGGGTGAATCAGAAGAATCAGAAGAAGGAGAAGGAGAAGGTGAAGTCTGGAGGGTGAATCAGAAGAAGCAGAAGAAAGAGAAGGAGAAGGTGAAGTCTGGAGGGTGAAGCAGAAGAAACAGAAGAAGGAGAAGGAGAAGGTGAAGACTGGAGGGTGAATCAGAAGAAGTAGAAGAAGGAGAAGGAGAAGGTGAAGTCTGGAGGGTGAATCAGAAGAAGTAGAAGAAGGAGAAGGAGAAGGTGATGTCTGGAGGGTGAATCAGAAGAAGCGGAAGAAGGAGAAGGAGAAGGTGAAGTCTGGAGGGTGAATCAGAAGAAGCAGAATAAGGAGAAGGAGAAGGTGAAGTCTGGAGGGTGAATCAGAAGAAGCAGAATAAGGAGAAGGAGAAGGTGAAGTCTGGAGGGTGAATCAGAAGAAGCAGAAGAAGGAGAAGGAGAAGATGAAGTCTGGAGGGTGAATCAGAAGAAGTAGAAGAAGGAGAAGGAGAAGGTGAAGTCTGGAGCGTGAAGCAGAAGAAGTAGAAGAAGGAGAAGGAGAAGGTGAAGTCAGGAGGGTGGATCAGAAGAAGTAGAAGAAGAAGAAGGAGAAGGTGAAGTCAGGAGGGTGAATCAGAAGAAGCAGAAGAAGGAGAAGGAGAAGGTGAAGTCTGGAGGGTGAATCAGAAGAATCAGAAGAAGGAGAATTAGAAGGTGAAGTCTGGAGGGTGAATCAGAAGAAGCAGAAGAAAGAGAAGGAGAAGGTGAAGTCTGGAGGGTGAAGCAGAAGAAACAGAAGAAGGAGAAGGAGAAGGTGAAGACTGGAGGGTGAATCAGAAGAAGTAGAAGAAGGAGAAGGAGAAGGTGAAGTCTGGAGGGTGAATCAGAAGAAGTAGAAGAAGGAGAAGGAGAAGGTGAAGTCTGGAGGGTGAATCAGAAGAAGCAGAAGAAGGAGAAGGAGAAGGAGAAGTCTGGAGGGTGAATCAGAAGAAGCAGAAGAAGGAGAAGGAGAAGGTGAAGTCTGGAGGGTGAAGCAGAAGAAGTAGAAGAAGGAGAAGGAGAAGGTGAAGTCAGGAGGGTGAATCAGAAGAAGTAGAAGAAGGAGAAGGAGAAGGTGAAGTCAGGAGGGTGAATCAGAAGAAGCAGAAGAAGGAGAAGGAGAAGGTGAAGTCTGGAGGGTGAATCAGAAGAATCAGAAGAAGGAGAAGGAGAAGGTGAAGTCTGGAGGGTGAATCAGAAGAAGCCGAAGAAGGAGAAGGAGAAGGTGAAGTCTGGAGGGTGAATCAGAAGAAGCAGAAGAAGGAGAAGGAGAAGGTGAAATCAGGAGGGTGAATCAGAAGAAGCAGAAGAAGGAGAAGGAGAAGTCGAAGTTAGGAGGGTGAATCAGAAGAAGCAGAAGAAGGAGAAGGAGCAGGTGATGTCAGCGGGATGAAGCAGAAGAAGTAGAAGAAGGAGAACGAGAAGGTGAAGTCAGGACGGTGAAGCAGAAGAAGCAGAAGAAGGAGAAGGAGAATGTGAAGTCTGGAGGGTGAATCAGAATAAGTAGAAGAAGGAGAAGGAGAAGGTCAAGTCTGGAGGGTGAATCAGAAGAAGTAGAAGAAGGAGAAGGAGAAGGTGAAGTCTGGAGGGTGAATCAGAAGAAGTAGAAGAAGGAGAAGGAGAAGGTGATGTCTGGAGGGTGAATCAGAAGAAGCGGAAGAAGGAGAAGGAGAAGGTGAAGTCTGGAGGGTGAATCAGAAGAAGCAGAATAAGGAGAAGGAGAAGGTGAAGTCTGGAGGGTGAATCAGAAGAAGCAGAATAAGGAGAAGGAGAAGGTGAAGTCTGGAGGGTGAATCAGAAGAAGCAGAAGAAGGAGAAGGAGAAGATGAAGTCTGGAGGGTGAATCAGAAGAAGTAGAAGAAGGAGAAGGAGAAGGTGAAGTCTGGAGCGTGAAGCAGAAGAAGTAGAAGAAGGAGAAGGAGAAGGTGAAGTCAGGAGGGTGAATCAGAAGAAGTAGAAGAAGAAGAAGGAGAAGGTGAAGTCAGGAGGGTGAATCAGAAGAAGCAGAAGAAGGAGAAGGAGAAGGTGAAGTCTGGAGGGTGAATCAGAAGAATCAGAAGAAGGAGAATTAGAAGGTGAAGTCTGGAGGGTGAATCAGAAGAAGCAGAAGAAAGAGAAGGAGAAGGTGAAGTCTGGAGGGTGAAGCAGAAGAAACAGAAGAAGGAGAAGGAGAAGGTGAAGACTGGAGGGTGAATCAGAAGAAGTAGAAGAAGGAGAAGGAGAAGGTGAAGTCTGGAGGGTGAATCAGAAGAAGTAGAAGAAGGAGAAGGAGAAGGTGAAGTCTGGAGGGTGAATCAGAAGAAGCAGAAGAAGGAGAAGGAGAAGGAGAAGTCTGGAGGGTGAATCAGAAGAAGCAGAAGAAGGAGAAGGAGAAGGTGAAGTCTGGAGGGTGAAGCAGAAGAAGTAGAAGAAGGAGAAGGAGAAGGTGAAGTCAGGAGGGTGAATCAGAAGAAGTAGAAGAAGGAGAAGGAGAAGGTGAAGTCAGGAGGGTGAATCAGAAGAAGCAGAAGAAGGAGAAGGAGAAGGTGAAGTCTGGAGGGTGAATCAGAAGAATCAGAAGAAGGAGAAGGAGAAGGTGAAGTCTGGAGGGTGAATCAGAAGAAGCCGAAGAAGGAGAAGGAGAAGGTGAAGTCTGGAGGGTGAATCAGAAGAAGCAGAAGAAGGAGAAGGAGAAGGTGAAATCAGGAGGGTGAATCAGAAGAAGCAGAAGAAGGAGAAGGAGAAGTCGAAGTTAGGAGGGTGAATCAGAAGAAGCAGAAGAAGGAGAAGGAGCAGGTGATGTCAGCGGGATGAAGCAGAAGAAGTAGAAGAAGGAGAACGAGAAGGTGAAGTCAGGACGGTGAAGCAGAAGAAGCAGAAGAAGGAGAAGGAGAATGTGAAGTCTGGAGGGTGAATCAGAATAAGTAGAAGAAGGAGAAGGAGAAGGTCAAGTCTGGAGGGTGAATCAGAAGAAGTAGAAGAAGGAGAAGGAGAAGGTGAAGTCTGGAGGGTGAAGCAGAAGAAGTAGAAGAAGGAGAAGGAGAAGGTGAAGTCAGGAGGGTGAATCAGAAGAAGTAGAAGAAGGAGAAGGAGAAGGTGAAGTCAGGAGGGTGAATCAGAAGAAGCAGAAGAAGGAGAAGGAGAAGGTGAAGTCTGGAGGGTGAATCAGAAGAAGTAGAAGAAGGAGAAGGAGAAGGTGTTGTCTGGAGGGTGAATCAGAAGAAGTAGACGAAGAAGAAGGAGAAGGTGAAGTCTGGAGGGTGAATCAGAAGAAGCAGAAGAAGGAAAAGGAGAAGGTGAAGTCTGGAGGGTGAATCAGAAGAAGCAGAAGAAGGAGAAGGAGAAGGTAAAGTCTGGAGGGTGAATCAGAAGAAGCAGAATAAGGTGAAGGAGAAGGTGAAGTCTGGAGGGTGAATCAGAAGAAGCAGAAAAAGGAGAAGGAGAAGGTGAAGTCTGAAGGGTGAATCAGAAGAAGTAGAAGAAGGAGAAGGAGAAGGTGAAGTCTGGAGGGTGAAGCAGAAGAAGTAGAAGAAGGAGAAGGAGAAGGTGAAGTCAGGAGGGTGAATCAGAAGAAGTAGAAGAAGGAGAAGGAGAAGGTGAAGTCAGGAGGGTGAATTAGAAGAAGCAGAAGAAGGAGAAGGAGAAGGTGAAGTCTGGAGGGTGAATCAGAAGAATCAGAAGAAGGAGAAGGAGAAGGTGAAGTCTGGAGGGTGAATCAGAAGAAGCAGAAGAAAGAGAAGGAGAAGGTGAAGTCTGGAGGGTGAAGCAGAAGAAACAGAAGAAGGAGAAGGAGAAGGTGAAGACTGGAGGGTGAATCAGAAGAAGTAGAAGAAGGAGAAGGAGAAGGTGAAGTCTGGAGGGTGAATCAGAAGAAGTAGAAGAAGGAGAAGGAGAAGGTGATGTCTGGAGGGTGAATCAGAAGAAGCGGAAGAAGGAGAAGGAGAAGGTGAAGTCTGGAGGGTGAATCAGAAGAAGCAGAAGAAGGAGAAGGAGAAGATGAAGTCTGGAGGGTGAATCAGAAGAAGTAGAAGAAGGAGAAGGAGAAGGTGAGGTCTGGAGGGTGAATCAGAAGAAGCAGAAGAAGGAGAAGGAGAAGGTGAAGTCTGGAGGGTGAATCAGAAGAAGCAGAAGAAGGAGAAGGAGAAGGTGAAGTCTGGAGGGTGAATCAGAAGAAGCAGAAGAAGGAGAAGGAGAAGGTGAAGTCAGGAGGGTGAATCAGAAGAAGCAGAAGAAGGAGAAGGAGAAGGTGAAGTTAGGAGGGTGAATCAGAAGAAGCAGAAGAAGGAGAAGGAGCAGGTGATGTCAGGGGGATGAAGCAGAAGAAGTAGAAGAAGGAGAAGGAGAAGGTGAAGTCTGGAGGGTGAATCAGAAGAAGCAGAAGAAGGAGAAGGAGAAGGTCAAGTCTGGAGGGTGAATCAGAAGAAGTAGAAGAAGGAGAAGGAGAAGGTGAAGTCTGGAGGGTGAAGCAGAAGAAGTAGAAGAAGGAGAAGGAGAAGGTGAAGTCAGGAGGGTGAATCAGAAGAAGTAGAAGAAGGAGAAGGAGAAGGTGAAGTCAGGAGGGTGAATCAGAAGAAGCAGAAGAAGGAGAAGAAGAAGGTGAAGTCTGGAGGCTGAATCAGAAGAATCAGAAGAAGGAGAAGGAGAAGGTGAAGTCTGGAGGGTGAATCAGAAGAAGCAGAAGAAAGAGAAGGAGAAGGTGAAGTCTGGAGGGTGAATCAGAAGAAGTAGAAGAAGGAGAAGGAGAAGGTGAAGTCTGGAGTGTGAATCAGAAGAAGCAGAAGAAGGAGAAGGAGAAGGTGAAGTCTGGAGGGTGAATCAGAAGAAGCAGAATAAGGAGAAGGAGAAGGTGAAGTCTGGAGGGTGAATCAGAAGAAGCAGAAGAAGGAGAAGGTGAAGTCTGGAGGGTGAATCAGAAGAAGTAGAAGAAGGAGAAGGAGAAGGTGAAGTCTGGAGGGTGAAGCAGAAGAAGTAGAAGAAGGAGAAGGAGAAGGTGAAGTCAGGAGGGTGAATCAGAAGAAGTAGAAGAAGGAGAAGGAGAAGGTGAAGTCAGGAGGGTGAATCAGAAGAAGCAGAAGAAGGAGAAGGAGAAGGTGAAGTCTGGAGGGTGAATCAGAAGAATCAGAAGAAGGAGAAGGAGAAGGTGAAGTCTGGAGGGTGAATCAGAAGAAGCAGAGGAAGGAGAAGGAGAAGGTGAAGTCTGGAGGGTGAATCAGAAGAAGCAAAAGAAGGAGAAGGATAAGATGAAGTCTGGAGGGTGAATCAGAAGAAGTAGAAGAAGGAGAAGGTGAAGTCTGGAGGGTGAAGCAGAAGAAGTAGAAGAAGGAGAAGGAGAAGGTGAAGTCAGGAGGGTGAATCAGAAGAAGCAGAAGAAGGAGAAGGAGAAGGTGAAGTCTGGAGGGTGAATCAGAAGAATCAGAAGAAGGAGAAGGAGAAGGTGAAGTCTGGAGGGTGAATCAGAAGAAGCAGAAGAAAGAGAAGGAGAAGGTGAAGTCTGGAGGGTGAAGCAGAAGAAACAGAAGAAGGAGAAGGAGAAGGTGAAGACTGGAGGGTGAATCAGAAGAAGTAGAAGAAGGAGAAGGAGAAGGTGAAGTCTGGAGGGTGAATCAGAAGAAGTAGAAGAAGGAGAAGGAGAAGGTGAAGTCTGGAGGGTGAATCAGAAGAAGCAGAAGGAGGAGAAGGAGAAGGTGAAGTCTGGAGGGTGAATCAGAAGAAGCAGAAGAAGGAGAAGGAGAAGATGAAGTCTGGAGGGTGAATCAGAAGAAGTAGAAGAAGGAGAAGGAGAAGGTGAAGTCTGGAGGGTGAATCAGAAGTAGTAGAAGAAGGAGAAGGAGAAGGTGAAGTCTGGACGGTGAATCAGAAGAAACAGAAGAAGGAGAAGGAGAAGGTGAAGTCTGGAGGGTGAATCAGAAGAAGTAGAAGAAGGAGAAGGAGAAGGTGTAGTCTGGAGGGTGAATCAGAAGAAGTAGACGAAGGAGAAGGAGAAGGAGAAGTCTGGAGGGTGAATCAGAAGAAGCAGAAGAAGGAGAAGGAGAAGGTGAAGTCTGGAGGGTGAAGCAGAAGAAGTAGAAGAAGGAGAAGGAGAAGGTGAAGTCAGGAGGGTGAATCAGAAGAAGCAGAAGAAGGAGAAGGAGAAGGTGAAGTCTGGAGGGTGAATCAGAAGAATCAGAAGAAGGAGAAGGAGAAGGTGAAGTCTGGAGGGTGAATCAGAAGAAGCAGAAGAAGGAGAAGGAGAAGGTGAAGTCTGGAGGGTGAATCAGAAGAAGCAGAAGAAGGAGAAGGAGAAGGTGAAGTCAGGAGGGTGAATCAGAAGAAGCAGAAGAAGGAGAAGGAGAAGGTGAAGTTAGGAGGGTGAATCAGAAGAAGCAGAAGAAGGAGAAGGAGCAGGTGATGTCAGCGGGATGAAGCAGAAGAAGTAGAAGAAGGAGAAGGAGAAGGTGAAGTCTGGAGGGTGAATCAGAATAAGTAGAAGAAGGAGAAGGAGAAGGTCAAGTCTGGAGGGTGAATCAGAAGAAGTAGAAGAAGGAGAAGGAGAAGGTGAAGTCAGGAGGGTGAATCAGAAGAAGCAGAAGAAGGAGAAGGAGAAGGTGAAGTCTGGAGGGTGAATCAGAAGAATCAGAAGAAGGAGAAGGAGAAGGTGAAGTCTGGAGGGTGAATCAGAAGAAGCAAAAGAAGGAGAAGGAGAAGATGAAGTCTGGAGGGTGAATCAGAAGAAGTAGAAGAAGGAGAAGGAGAAGGTAAAGTCTGGAGGGTGAAGCAGAAGAAGTAGAAGAAGGAGAAGGAGAAGGTGAAGTCAGGAGGGTGAATCAGAAGAAGCAGAAGAAGGAGAAGGAGAAGGTGAAGTCTGGAGGGTGAATCAGAAGAATCAGAAGAAGGAGAAGGATAAGGTGAAGTCTGGAGGGTGAATCAGAAGAAGCAGAAGAAAGAGAAGGAGAAGGTGAAGTCTGGAGGGTGAAGCAGAAGAAACAGAAGAAGGAGAAGGAGAAGGTGAAGACTGGAGGGTGAATCAGAAGAAGTAGAAGAAGGAGAAGGAGAAGGTGAAGTCTGGAGGGTGAATCAGAAGAAGTAGAAGAAGGAGAAGGAGAAGGTGAAGTCTGGAGGGTGAATCAGAAGAAGCAGAAGAAGGAGAAGGAGAAGGTGAAGTCTGGAGGGTGAATCAGAAGAAGCAGAAGAAGGAGAAGGAGAAGATGAAGTCTGGAGGGTGAATCAGAAGAAGTAGAAGAAGGAGAAGGAGAAGGTGAAGTCTGGAGGGTGAATCAGAAGTAGTAGAAGAAGGAGAAGGAGAAGGTGAAGTCTGGACGGTGAATCAGAAGAAACAGAATAAGGAGAAGGAGAAGGTGAAGTCTGGAGGGTGAATCAGAAGAAGTAGAAGAAGGAGAAGGAGAAGGTGTAGTCTGGAGGGTGAATCAGAAGAAGTAGACGAAGGAGAAGGAGAAGGAGAAGTCTGGAGGGTGAATCAGAAGAAGCAGAAGAAGGAGAAGGAGAAGGTGAAGTCTGGAGGGTGAAGCAGAAGAAGTAGAAGAAGGAGAAGGAGAAGGTGAAGTCAGGAGGGTGAATCAGAAGAAGCAGAAGAAGGAGAAGGAGAAGGTGAAGTCTGGAGGGTGAATCAGAAGAATCAGAAGAAGGAGAAGGAGAAGGTGAAGTCTGGAGGGTGAATCAGAAGAAGCAGAAGAAGGAGAAGGAGAAGGTGAAGTCTGGAGGGTGAATCAGAAGAAGCAGAAGAAGGAGAAGGAGAAGGTGAAGTCAGGAGGGTGAATCAGAAGAAGCAGAAGAAGGAGAAGGAGCAGGTGATGTCAGCGGGATGAAGCAGAAGAAGTAGAAGAAGGAGAAGGAGAAGGTGAAGTCAGGACGGTGAAGCAGAAGAAGCAGAAGGAGGAGAAGGAGAAGGTGAAGTCTGGAGGGTGAATCAGAAGAAGCAGAAGAAGGAGAAGGAGAAGATGAAGTCTGGAGGGTGAATCAGAAGAAGTAGAAGAAGGAGAAGGAGAAGGTGAAGTCTGGAGGGTGAATCAGAAGTAGTAGAAGAAGGAGAAGGAGAAGGTGAAGTCTGGACGGTGAATCAGAAGAAACAGAAGAAGGAGAAGGAGAAGGTGAAGTCTGGAGGGTGAATCAGAAGAAGTAGAAGAAGGAGAAGGAGAAGGTGTAGTCTGGAGGGTGAATCAGAAGAAGTAGACGAAGGAGAAGGAGAAGTAGAAGTCTGGAGGGTGAATCAGAAGAAGCAGAAGAAGGAGAAGGAGAAGGTGAAGTCTGGAGGGTGAAGCAGAAGAAGTAGAAGAAGGAGAAGGAGAAGGTGAAGTCAGGAGGGTGAATCAGAAGAAGCAGAAGAAGGAGAAGGAGAAGGTGAAGTCTGGAGGGTGAATCAGAAGAATCAGAAGAAGGAGAAGGAGAAGGTGAAGTCTGGAGGGTGAATCAGAAGAAGCAGAAGAAGGAGAAGGAGAAGGTGAAGTCTGGAGGGTGAATCAGAAGAAGCAGAAGAAGGAGAAGGAGAAGGTGAAGTCAGGAGGGTGAATCAGAAGAAGCAGAAGAAGGAGAAGGAGAAGGTGAAGTTAGGAGGGTGAATCAGAAGAAGCAGAAGAAGGAGAAGGAGCAGGTGATGTCAGCGGGATGAAGCAGAAGAAGTAGAAGAAGGAGAAGGAGAAGGTGAAGTCTGGAGGGTGAATCAGAATAAGTAGAAGAAGGAGAAGGAGAAGGTCAAGTCTGGAGGGTGAATCAGAAGAAGTAGAAGAAGGAGAAGGAGAAGGTGAAGTCAGGAGGGTGAATCAGAAGAAGCAGAAGAAGGAGAAGGAGAAGGTGAAGTCTGGAGGGTGAATCAGAAGAATCAGAAGAAGGAGAAGGAGAAGGTGAAGTCTGGAGGGTGAATCAGAAGAAGCAAAAGAAGGAGAAGGAGAAGATGAAGTCTGGAGGGTGAATCAGAAGAAGTAGAAGAAGGAGAAGGAGAAGGTAAAGTCTGGAGGGTGAAGCAGAAGAAGTAGAAGAAGGAGAAGGAGAAGGTGAAGTCAGGAGGGTGAATCAGAAGAAGCAGAAGAAGGAGAAGGAGAAGGTGAAGTCTGGAGGGTGAATCAGAAGAATCAGAAGAAGGAGAAGGATAAGGTGAAGTCTGGAGGGTGAATCAGAAGAAGCAGAAGAAAGAGAAGGAGAAGGTGAAGTCTGGAGGGTGAAGCAGAAGAAACAGAAGAAGGAGAAGGAGAAGGTGAAGACTGGAGGGTGAATCAGAAGAAGTAGAAGAAGGAGAAGGAGAAGGTGAAGTCTGGAGGGTGAATCAGAAGAAGTAGAAGAAGGAGAAGGAGAAGGTGAAGTCTGGAGGGTGAATCAGAAGAAGCAGAAGAAGGAGAAGGAGAAGGTGAAGTCTGGAGGGTGAATCAGAAGAAGCAGAAGAAGGAGAAGGAGAAGATGAAGTCTGGAGGGTGAATCAGAAGAAGTAGAAGAAGGAGAAGGAGAAGGTGAAGTCTGGAGGGTGAATCAGAAGTAGTAGAAGAAGGAGAAGGAGAAGGTGAAGTCTGGACGGTGAATCAGAAGAAACAGAATAAGGAGAAGGAGAAGGTGAAGTCTGGAGGGTGAATCAGAAGAAGTAGAAGAAGGAGAAGGAGAAGGTGTAGTCTGGAGGGTGAATCAGAAGAAGTAGACGAAGGAGAAGGAGAAGGAGAAGTCTGGAGGGTGAATCAGAAGAAGCAGAAGAAGGAGAAGGAGAAGGTGAAGTCTGGAGGGTGAAGCAGAAGAAGTAGAAGAAGGAGAAGGAGAAGGTGAAGTCAGGAGGGTGAATCAGAAGAAGCAGAAGAAGGAGAAGGAGAAGGTGAAGTCTGGAGGGTGAATCAGAAGAATCAGAAGAAGGAGAAGGAGAAGGTGAAGTCTGGAGGGTGAATCAGAAGAAGCAGAAGAAGGAGAAGGAGAAGGTGAAGTCTGGAGGGTGAATCAGAAGAAGCAGAAGAAGGAGAAGGAGAAGGTGAAGTCAGGAGGGTGAATCAGAAGAAGCAGAAGAAGGAGAAGGAGCAGGTGATGTCAGCGGGATGAAGCAGAAGAAGTAGAAGAAGGAGAAGGAGAAGGTGAAGTCAGGACGGTGAAGCAGAAGAAGCAGAAGAAGGAGAAGGAGAAGGTGAAGTCTGGAGGGTGAATCAGAATAAGTAGAAGAAGGAGAAGGAGAAGGTCAAGTCTGGAGGGTGAATCAGAAGAAGTAGAAGAAGGAGAAGGAGAAGGTGAAGTCAGGAGGGTGAATCAGAAGAAGCAGAAGAAGGAGAAGGAGAAGGTGAAGTCTGGAGGGTGAATCAGAAGAATCAGAAGAAGGAGAAGGAGAAGGTGAAGTCTGGAGGGTGAATCAGAAGAAGCAGAAGAAAGAGAAGGAGAAGGTGAAGACTGGAGGGTGAATCAGAAGAAGCAGAAGAAGGAGAAGGAGAAGGTGAAGTCAGGAGGGTGAATCAGAAGAAGCAGAAGAAGGAGAAGGAGAAGGTGAAGTCTGGAGGGTGAATCAGAAGAATCAGAAGAAGGAGAATTAGAAGGTGAAGTCTGGAGGGTGAATCAGAAGAAGCAGAAGAAAGAGAAGGAGAAGGTGAAGTCTGGAGGGTGAAGCAGAAGAAACAGAAGAAGGAGAAGGAGAAGGTGAAGACTGGAGGGTGAATCAGAAGAAGTAGAAGAAGGAGAAGGAGAAGGTGAAGTCTGGAGGGTGAATCAGAAGAAGTAGAAGAAGGAGAAGGAGAAGGTGAAGTCTGGAGGGTGAATCAGAAGAAGCAGAAGAAGGAGAAGGAGAAGGAGAAGTCTGGAGGGTGAATCAGAAGAAGCAGAAGAAGGAGAAGGAGAAGGTGAAGTCTGGAGGGTGAAGCAGAAGAAGTAGAAGAAGGAGAAGGAGAAGGTGAAGTCAGGAGGGTGAATCAGAAGAAGTAGAAGAAGGAGAAGGAGAAGGTGAAGTCAGGAGGGTGAATCAGAAGAAGCAGAAGAAGGAGAAGGAGAAGGTGAAGTCTGGAGGGTGAATCAGAAGAATCAGAAGAAGGAGAAGGAGAAGGTGAAGTCTGGAGGGTGAATCAGAAGAAGCCGAAGAAGGAGAAGGAGAAGGTGAAGTCTGGAGGGTGAATCAGAAGAAGCAGAAGAAGGAGAAGGAGAAGGTGAAATCAGGAGGGTGAATCAGAAGAAGCAGAAGAAGGAGAAGGAGAAGTCGAAGTTAGGAGGGTGAATCAGAAGAAGCAGAAGAAGGAGAAGGAGCAGGTGATGTCAGCGGGATGAAGCAGAAGAAGTAGAAGAAGGAGAACGAGAAGGTGAATTCAGGACGGTGAAGCAGAAGAAGCAGAAGAAGGAGAAGGAGAATGTGAAGTCTGGAGGGTGAATCAGAATAAGTAGAAGAAGGAGAAGGAGAAGGTCAAGTCTGGAGGGTGAATCAGAAGAAGTAGAAGAAGGAGAAGGAGAAGGTGAAGTCTGGAGGGTGAAGCAGAAGAAGTAGAAGAAGGAGAAGGAGAAGGTGAAGTCAGGAGGGTGAATCAGAAGAAGTAGAAGAAGGAGAAGGAGAAGGTGAAGTCAGGAGGGTGAATCAGAAGAAGCAGAAGAAGGAGAAGGAGAAGGTGAAGTCTGGAGGGTGAATCAGAAGAAGTAGAAGAAGGAGAAGGAGAAGGTGTTGTCTGGAGGGTGAATCAGAAGAAGTAGACGAAGAAGAAGGAGAAGGTGAAGTCTGGAGGGTGAATCAGAAGAAGCAGAAGAAGGAAAAGGAGAAGGTGAAGTCTGGAGGGTGAATCAGAAGAAGCAGAAGAAGGTAAAGGAGAAGGTAAAGTCTGGAGGGTGAATCAGAAGAAGCAGAATAAGGTGAAGGAGAAGGTGAAGTCTGGAGGGTGAATCAGAAGAAGCAGAAAAAGGAGAAGGAGAAGGTGAAGTCTGAAGGGTGAATCAGAAGAAGTAGAAGAAGGAGAAGGAGAAGGTGAAGTCTGGAGGGTGAAGCAGAAGAAGTAGAAGAAGGAGAAGGAGAAGGTGAAGTCAGGAGGGTGAATCAGAAGAAGTAGAAGAAGGAGAAGGAGAAGGTGAAGTCAGGAGGGTGAATTAGAAGAAGCAGAAGAAGGAGAAGGAGAAGGTGAAGTCTGGAGGGTGAATCAGAAGAATCAGAAGAAGGAGAAGGAGAAGGTGAAGTCTGGAGGGTGAATCAGAAGAAGCAGAAGAAAGAGAAGGAGAAGGTGAAGTCTGGAGGGTGAAGCAGAAGAAACAGAAGAAGGAGAAGGAGAAGGTGAAGACTGGAGGGTGAATCAGAAGAAGTAGAAGAAGGAGAAGGAGAAGGTGAAGTCTGGAGTGTGAATCAGAAGAAGTAGAAGAAGGAGAAGGAGAAGGTGATGTCTGGAGGGTGAATCAGAAGAAGCGGAAGAAGGAGAAGGAGAAGGTGAAGTCTGGAGGGTGAATCAGAAGAAGCAGAATAAGGAGAAGGAGAAGGTGAAGTCTGGAGGGTGAATCAGAAGAAGCAGAATAAGGAGAAGGAGAAGGTGAAGTCTGGAGGGTGAATCAGAAGAAGCAGAAGAAGGAGAAGGAGAAGATGAAGTCTGGAGGGTGAATCAGAAGAAGTAGAAGAAGGAGAAGGAGAAGGTGAAGTCTGGAGCGTGAAGCAGAAGAAGTAGAAGAAGGAGAAGGAGAAGGTGAAGTCAGGAGGGTGGATCAGAAGAAGTAGAAGAAGAAGAAGGAGAAGGTGAAGTCAGGAGGGTGAATCAGAAGAAGCAGAAGAAGGAGAAGGAGAAGGTGAAGTCTGGAGGGTGAATCAGAAGAATCAGAAGAAGGAGAATTAGAAGGTGAAGTCTGGAGGGTGAATCAGAAGAAGCAGAAGAAAGAGAAGGAGAAGGTGAAGTCTGGAGGGTGAAGCAGAAGAAACAGAAGAAGGAGAAGGAGAAGGTGAAGACTGGAGGGTGAATCAGAAGAAGTAGAAGAAGGAGAAGGAGAAGGTGAAGTCTGGAGGGTGAATCAGAAGAAGTAGAAGAAGGAGAAGGAGAAGGTGAAGTCTGGAGGGTGAATCAGAAGAAGCAGAAGAAGGAGAAGGAGAAGGAGAAGTCTGGAGGGTGAATCAGAAGAAGCAGAAGAAGGAGAAGGAGAAGGTGAAGTCTGGAGGGTGAAGCAGAAGAAGTAGAAGAAGGAGAAGGAGAAGGTGAAGTCAGGAGGGTGAATCAGAAGAAGTAGAAGAAGGAGAAGGAGAAGGTGAAGTCAGGAGGGTGAATCAGAAGAAGCAGAAGAAGGAGAAGGAGAAGGTGAAGTCTGGAGGGTGAATCAGAAGAATCAGAAGAAGGAGAAGGAGAAGGTGAAGTCTGGAGGGTGAATCAGAAGAAGCCGAAGAAGGAGAAGGAGAAGGTGAAGTCTGGAGGGTGAATCAGAAGAAGCAGAAGAAGGAGAAGGAGAAGGTGAAATCAGGAGGGTGAATCAGAAGAAGCAGAAGAAGGAGAAGGAGAAGTCGAAGTTAGGAGGGTGAATCAGAAGAAGCAGAAGAAGGAGAAGGAGCAGGTGATGTCAGCGGGATGAAGCAGAAGAAGTAGAAGAAGGAGAACGAGAAGGTGAAGTCAGGACGGTGAAGCAGAAGAAGCAGAAGAAGGAGAAGGAGAATGTGAAGTCTGGAGGGTGAATCAGAATAAGTAGAAGAAGGAGAAGGAGAAGGTCAAGTCTGGAGGGTGAATCAGAAGAAGTAGAAGAAGGAGAAGGAGAAGGTGAAGTCTGGAGGGTGAATCAGAAGAAGTAGAAGAAGGAGAAGGAGAAGGTGATGTCTGGAGGGTGAATCAGAAGAAGCGGAAGAAGGAGAAGGAGAAGGTGAAGTCTGGAGGGTGAATCAGAAGAAGCAGAATAAGGAGAAGGAGAAGGTGAAGTCTGGAGGGTGAATCAGAAGAAGCAGAATAAGGAGAAGGAGAAGGTGAAGTCTGGAGGGTGAATCAGAAGAAGCAGAAGAAGGAGAAGGAGAAGATGAAGTCTGGAGGGTGAATCAGAAGAAGTAGAAGAAGGAGAAGGAGAAGGTGAAGTCTGGAGCGTGAAGCAGAAGAAGTAGAAGAAGGAGAAGGAGAAGGTGAAGTCAGGAGGGTGAATCAGAAGAAGTAGAAGAAGAAGAAGGAGAAGGTGAAGTCAGGAGGGTGAATCAGAAGAAGCAGAAGAAGGAGAAGGAGAAGGTGAAGTCTGGAGGGTGAATCAGAAGAATCAGAAGAAGGAGAATTAGAAGGTGAAGTCTGGAGGGTGAATCAGAAGAAGCAGAAGAAAGAGAAGGAGAAGGTGAAGTCTGGAGGGTGAAGCAGAAGAAACAGAAGAAGGAGAAGGAGAAGGTGCAGACTGGAGGGTGAATCAGAAGAAGTAGAAGAAGGAGAAGGAGAAGGTGAAGTCTGGAGGGTGAATCAGAAGAAGTAGAAGAAGGAGAAGGAGAAGGTGAAGTCTGGAGGGTGAATCAGAAGAAGCAGAAGAAGGAGAAGGAGAAGGAGAAGTCTGGAGGGTGAATCAGAAGAAGCAGAAGAAGGAGAAGGAGAAGGTGAAGTCTGGAGGGTGAAGCAGAAGAAGTAGAAGAAGGAGAAGGAGAAGGTGAAGTCAGGAGGGTGAATCAGAAGAAGTAGAAGAAGGAGAAGGAGAAGGTGAAGTCAGGAGGGTGAATCAGAAGAAGCAGAAGAAGGAGAAGGAGAAGGTGAAGTCTGGAGGGTGAATCAGAAGAATCAGAAGAAGGAGAAGGAGAAGGTGAAGTCTGGAGGGTGAATCAGAAGAAGCCGAAGAAGGAGAAGGAGAAGGTGAAGTCTGGAGGGTGAATCAGAAGAAGCAGAAGAAGGAGAAGGAGAAGGTGAAATCAGGAGGGTGAATCAGAAGAAGCAGAAGAAGGAGAAGGAGAAGTCGAAGTTAGGAGGGTGAATCAGAAGAAGCAGAAGAAGGAGAAGGAGCAGGTGATGTCAGCGGGATGAAGCAGAAGAAGTAGAAGAAGGAGAACGAGAAGGTGAAGTCAGGACGGTGAAGCAGAAGAAGCAGAAGAAGGAGAAGGAGAATGTGAAGTCTGGAGGGTGAATCAGAATAAGTAGAAGAAGGAGAAGGAGAAGGTCAAGTCTGGAGGGTGAATCAGAAGAAGTAGAAGAAGGAGAAGGAGAAGGTGAAGTCTGGAGGGTGAAGCAGAAGAAGTAGAAGAAGGAGAAGGAGAAGGTGAAGTCAGGAGGGTGAATCAGAAGAAGTAGAAGAAGGAGAAGGAGAAGGTGAAGTCAGGAGGGTGAATCAGAAGAAGCAGAAGAAGGAGAAGGAGAAGGTGAAGTCTGGAGGGTGAATCAGAAGAAGTAGAAGAAGGAGAAGGAGAAGGTGTTGTCTGGAGGGTGAATCAGAAGAAGTAGACGAAGAAGAAGGAGAAGGTGAAGTCTGGAGGGTGAATCAGAAGAAGCAGAAGAAGGAAAAGGAGAAGGTGAAGTCTGGAGGGTGAATCAGAAGAAGCAGAAGAAGGAGAAGGAGAAGGTAAAGTCTGGAGGGTGAATCAGAAGAAGCAGAATAAGGTGAAGGAGAAGGTGAAGTCTGAAGGGTGAATCAGAAGAAGTAGAAGAAGGAGAAGGAGAAGGTGAAGTCTGGAGGGTGAAGCAGAAGAAGTAGAAGAAGGAGAAGGAGAAGGTGAAGTCAGGAGGGTGAATCAGAAGAAGTAGAAGAAGGAGAAGGAGAAGGTGAAGTCAGGAGGGTGAATTAGAAGAAGCAGAAGAAGGAGAAGGAGAAGGTGAAGTCTGGAGGGTGAATCAGAAGAATCAGAAGAAGGAGAAGGAGAAGGTGAAGTCTGGAGGGTGAATCAGAAGAAGCAGAAGAAAGAGAAGGAGAAGGTGAAGTCTGGAGGGTGAAGCAGAAGAAACAGAAGAAGGAGAAGGAGAAGGTGAAGACTGGAGGGTGAATCAGAAGAAGTAGAAGAAGGAGAAGGAGAAGGTGAAGTCTGGAGGGTGAATCAGAAGAAGTAGAAGAAGGAGAAGGAGAAGGTGATGTCTGGAGGGTGAATCAGAAGAAGCGGAAGAAGGAGAAGGAGAAGGTGAAGTCTGGAGGGTGAATCAGAAGAAGCAGAAGAAGGAGAAGGAGAAGATGAAGTCTGGAGGGTGAATCAGAAGAAGTAGAAGAAGGAGAAGGAGAAGGTGAGGTCTGGAGGGTGAATCAGAAGAAGCAGAAGAAGGAGAAGGAGAAGGTGAAGTCTGGAGGGTGAATCAGAAGAAGCAGAAGAAGGAGAAGGAGAAGGTGAAGTCTGGAGGGTGAATCAGAAGAAGCAGAAGAAGGAGAAGGAGAAGGTGAAGTCAGGAGGGTGAATCAGAAGAAGCAGAAGAAGGAGAAGGAGAAGGTGAAGTTAGGAGGGTGAATCAGAAGAAGCAGAAGAAGGAGAAGGAGCAGGTGATGTCAGGGGGATGAAGCAGAAGAAGTAGAAGAAGGAGAAGGAGAAGGTGAAGTCTGGAGGGTGAATCAGAAGAAGCAGAAGAAGGAGAAGGAGAAGGTCAAGTCTGGAGGGTGAATCAGAAGAAGTAGAAGAAGGAGAAGGAGAAGGTGAAGTCTGGAGGGTGAAGCAGAAGAAGTAGAAGAAGGAGAAGGAGAAGGTGAAGTCAGGAGGGTGAATCAGAAGAAGTAGAAGAAGGAGAAGGAGAAGGTGAAGTCAGGAGGGTGAATCAGAAGAAGCAGAAGAAGGAGAAGAAGAAGGTGAAGTCTGGAGGCTGAATCAGAAGAATCAGAAGAAGGAGAAGGAGAAGGTGAAGTCTGGAGGGTGAATCAGAAGAAGCAGAAGAAAGAGAAGGAGAAGGTGAAGTCTGGAGGGTGAATCAGAAGAAGTAGAAGAAGGAGAAGGAGAAGGTGAAGTCTGGAGTGTGAATCAGAAGAAGCAGAAGAAGGAGAAGGAGAAGGTGAAGTCTGGAGGGTGAATCAGAAGAAGCAGAATAAGGAGAAGGAGAAGGTGAAGTCTGGAGGGTGAATCAGAAGAAGCAGAAGAAGGAGAAGGTGAAGTCTGGAGGGTGAATCAGAAGAAGTAGAAGAAGGAGAAGGAGAAGGTGAAGTCTGGAGGGTGAAGCAGAAGAAGTAGAAGAAGGAGAAGGAGAAGGTGAAGTCAGGAGGGTGAATCAGAAGAAGTAGAAGAAGGAGAAGGAGAAGGTGAAGTCAGGAGGGTGAATCAGAAGAAGCAGAAGAAGGAGAAGGAGAAGGTGAAGTCTGGAGGGTGAATCAGAAGAATCAGAAGAAGGAGAAGGAGAAGGTGAAGTCTGGAGGGTGAATCAGAAGAAGCAGAGGAAGGAGAAGGAGAAGGTGAAGTCTGGAGGGTGAATCAGAAGAAGCAGAATAAGGAGAAGGAGAAGGTGAAGTCTGAAGGGTGAATCAGAAGAAGCAGAATAAGGAGAAGGAGAAGGTGAAGTCTGGAGGGTGAATCAGAAGAAGCAAAAGAAGGAGAAGGATAAGATGAAGTCTGGAGGGTGAATCAGAAGAAGTAGAAGAAGGAGAAGGTGAAGTCTGGAGGGTGAAGCAGAAGAAGTAGAAGAAGGAGAAGGAGAAGGTGAAGTCAGGAGGGTGAATCAGAAGAAGCAGAAGAAGGAGAAGGAGAAGGTGAAGTCTGGAGGGTGAATCAGAAGAATCAGAAGAAGGAGAAGGAGAAGGTGAAGTCTGGAGGGTGAATCAGAAGAAGCAGAAGAAAGAGAAGGAGAAGGTGAAGTCTGGAGGGTGAAGCAGAAGAAACAGAAGAAGGAGAAGGAGAAGGTGAAGACTGGAGGGTGAATCAGAAGAAGTAGAAGAAGGAGAAGGAGAAGGTGAAGTCTGGAGGGTGAATCAGAAGAAGTAGAAGAAGGAGAAGGAGAAGGTGAAGTCTGGAGGGTGAATCAGAAGAAGCAGAAGGAGGAGAAGGAGAAGGTGAAGTCTGGAGGGTGAATCAGAAGAAGTAGAAGAAGGAGAAGGAGAAGGTGAAGTCTGGAGGGTGAATCAGAAGTAGTAGAAGAAGGAGAAGGAGAAGGTGAAGTCTGGACGGTGAATCAGAAGAAACAGAAGAAGGAGAAGGAGAAGGTGAAGTCTGGAGGGTGAATCAGAAGAAGTAGAAGAAGGAGAAGGAGAAGGTGTAGTCTGGAGGGTGAATCAGAAGAAGTAGACGAAGGAGAAGGAGAAGGAGAAGTCTGGAGGGTGAATCAGAAGAAGCAGAAGAAGGAGAAGGAGAAGGTGAAGTCTGGAGGGTGAAGCAGAAGAAGTAGAAGAAGGAGAAGGAGAAGGTGAAGTCAGGAGGGTGAATCAGAAGAAGCAGAAGAAGGAGAAGGAGAAGGTGAAGTCTGGAGGGTGAATCAGAAGAATCAGAAGAAGGAGAAGGAGAAGGTGAAGTCTGGAGGGTGAATCAGAAGAAGCAGAAGAAGGAGAAGTAGAAGGTGAAGTCTGGAGGGTGAATCAGAAGAAGCAGAAGAAGGAGAAGGAGAAGGTGAAGTCAGGAGGGTGAATCAGAAGAAGCAGAAGAAGGAGAAGGAGAAGGTGAAGTTAGGAGGGTGAATCAGAAGAAGCAGAAGAAGGAGAAGGAGCAGGTGATGTCAGCGGGATGAAGCAGAAGAAGTAGAAGAAGGAGAAGGAGAAGGTGAAGTCTGGAGGGTGAATCAGAATAAGTAGAAGAAGGAGAAGGAGAAGGTCAAGTCTGGAGGGTGAATCAGAAGAAGTAGAAGAAGGAGAAGGAGAAGGTGAAGTCAGGAGGGTGAATCAGAAGAAGCAGAAGAAGGAGAAGGAGAAGGTGAAGTCTGGAGGGTGAATCAGAAGAATCAGAAGAAGGAGAAGGAGAAGGTGAAGTCTGGAGGGTGAATCAGAAGAAGCAAAAGAAGGAGAAGGAGAAGATGAAGTCTGGAGGGTGAATCAGAAGAAGTAGAAGAAGGAGAAGGAGAAGGTAAAGTCTGGAGGGTGAAGCAGAAGAAGTAGAAGAAGGAGAAGGAGAAGGTGAAGTCAGGAGGGTGAATCAGAAGAAGCAGAAGAAGGAGAAGGAGAAGGTGAAGTCTGGAGGGTGAATCAGAAGAATCAGAAGAAGGAGAAGGATAAGGTGAAGTCTGGAGGGTGAATCAGAAGAAGCAGAAGAAAGAGAAGGAGAAGGTGAAGTCTGGAGGGTGAAGCAGAAGAAACAGAAGAAGGAGAAGGAGAAGGTGAAGACTGGAGGGTGAATCAGAAGAAGTAGAAGAAGGAGAAGGAGAAGGTGAAGTCTGGAGGGTGAATCAGAAGAAGTAGAAGAAGGAGAAGGAGAAGGTGAAGTCTGGAGGGTGAATCAGAAGAAGCAGAAGAAGGAGAAGGAGAAGGTGAAGTCTGGAGGGTGAATCAGAAGAAGCAGAAGAAGGAGAAGGAGAAGATGAAGTCTGGAGGGTGAATCAGAAGAAGTAGAAGAAGGAGAAGGAGAAGGTGAAGTCTGGAGGGTGAATCAGAAGTAGTAGAAGAAGGAGAAGGAGAAGGTGAAGTCTGGACGGTGAATCAGAAGAAACAGAATAAGGAGAAGGAGAAGGTGAAGTCTGGAGGGTGAATCAGAAGAAGTAGAAGAAGGAGAAGGAGAAGGTGTAGTCTGGAGGGTGAATCAGAAGAAGTAGACGAAGGAGAAGGAGAAGGAGAAGTCTGGAGGGTGAATCAGAAGAAGCAGAAGAAGGAGAAGGAGAAGGTGAAGTCTGGAGGGTGAAGCAGAAGAAGTAGAAGAAGGAGAAGGAGAAGGTGAAGTCAGGAGGGTGAATCAGAAGAAGCAGAAGAAGGAGAAGGAGAAGGTGAAGTCTGGAGGGTGAATCAGAAGAATCAGAAGAAGGAGAAGGAGAAGGTGAAGTCTGGAGGGTGAATCAGAAGAAGCAGAAGAAGGAGAAGGAGAAGGTGAAGTCTGGAGGGTGAATCAGAAGAAGCAGAAGAAGGAGAAGGAGAAGGTGAAGTCAGGAGGGTGAATCAGAAGAAGCAGAAGAAGGAGAAGGAGCAGGTGATGTCAGCGGGATGAAGCAGAAGAAGTAGAAGAAGGAGAAGGAGAAGGTGAAGTCAGGACGGTGAAGCAGAAGAAGCAGAAGAAGGAGAAGGAGAAGGTGAAGTCTGGAGGGTGAATCAGAATAAGTAGAAGAAGGAGAAGGAGAAGGTCAAGTCTGGAGGGTGAATCAGAAGAAGTAGAAGAAGGAGAAGGAGAAGGTGAAGTCAGGAGGGTGAATCAGAAGAAGCAGAAGAAGGAGAAGGAGAAGGTGAAGTCTGGAGGGTGAATCAGAAGAATCAGAAGAAGGAGAAGGAGAAGGTGAAGTCTGGAGGGTGAATCAGAAGAAGCAGAAGAAAGAGAAGGAGAAGGTGAAGACTGGAGGGTGAATCAGAAGAAGCAGAAGAAGGAGAAGGAGAAGGTGAAGTCAGGAGGGTGAATCAGAAGAAGCAGAAGAAGGAGAAGGAGAAGGTGAAGTTAGGAGGGTGAATCAGAAGAAGCAGAAGAAGGAGAAGGAGCAGGTGATGTCAGGGGGATGAAGCAGAAGAAGTAGAAGAAGGAGAAGGAGAAGATGAAATCTGGAGGGTGAATCAGAAGAAGTAGAAGAAGGAGAAGGAGAAGGTGAGGTCTGGAGGGTGAATCAGAAGAAGGAGAAGAAGGAGAAGGAGAAGGTGAAGTCTGGAGGGTGAAACAGAAGAAGCAGAAGAAGGAGAAGGAGAAGGTGAAGTCAGGAGGGTGAATCAGAAGAAGCAGAAGAAGGAGAAGGAGAAGGTGAAGTCTGGAGGGTGAATCAGAAGAAGCAGAATAAGGAGAAGGAGAAGGTGAAGTCTGGAGGGTGAATCAGAAGAAGCAGAATAAGGAGAAGGAGAAGGTGAAGTCTGGAGGGTGAATCAGAAGAAGCAGAAGAAGGAGAAGGAGAAGGTGAAGTCAGGAGGGTGAATCAGAAGAAGCAGAAGAAGGAGAAGGAGCAGGTGATGTCAGCGGGATGAAGCAGAAGAAGTAGAAGAAGGAGAAGGAGAAGGTGAAGTCAGGACGGTGAAGCAGAAGAAGCAGAAGAAGGAGAAGGAGAAGGTGAAGTCTGGAGGGTGAATCAGAATAAGTAGAAGAAGGAGAAGGAGAAGGTCAAGTCTGGAGGGTGAATCAGAAGAAGTAGAAGAAGGAGAAGGAGAAGGTGAAGTCAGGAGGGTGAATCAGAAGAAGCAGAAGAAGGAGAAGGAGAAGGTGAAGTCTGGAGGGTGAATCAGAAGAATCAGAAGAAGGAGAAGGAGAAGGTGAAGTCTGGAGGGTGAATCAGAAGAAGCAGAAGAAAGAGAAGGAGAAGGTGAAGACTGGAGGGTGAATCAGAAGAAGCAGAAGAAGGAGAAGGAGAAGGTGAAGTCAGGAGGGTGAATCAGAAGAAGCAGAAGAAGGAGAAGGAGAAGGTGAAGTTAGGAGGGTGAATCAGAAGAAGCAGAAGAAGGAGAAGGAGCAGGTGATGTCAGGGGGATGAAGCAGAAGAAGTAGAAGAAGGAGAAGGAGAAGATGAAATCTGGAGGGTGAATCAGAAGAAGTAGAAGAAGGAGAAGGAGAAGGTGAGGTCTGGAGGGTGAATCAGAAGAAGGAGAAGAAGGAGAAGGAGAAGGTGAAGTCTGGAGGGTGAAACAGAAGAAGCAGAAGAAGGAGAAGGAGAAGGTGAAGTCAGGAGGGTGAATCAGAAGAAGCAGAAGAAGGAGAAGGAGAAGGTGAAGTCTGGAGGGTGAATCAGAAGAAGCAGAATAAGGAGAAGGAGAAGGTGAAGTCTGGAGGGTGAATCAGAAGAAGCAGAATAAGGAGAAGGAGAAGGTGAAGTCTGGAGGGTGAATCAGAAGAAGCAGAAGAAGGAGAAGGAGAAGATGAAGTCTGGAGGGTGAATCAGAAGAAGTAGAAGAAGGAGAAGGAGAAGGTGAAGTTTGGCGGGTGAAGCAGAAGAAGTAGAAGAAGGAGAAGGAGAAGGTGAAGTCAGGAGGGTGAATCAGAAGAAGTAGAAGAAGGAGAAGTAGAAGGTGAAGTCAGGAGGGTGAATCAGAAGAAGCAGAAGAAGGAGAAGGAGAAGGTGAAGTCTGGAGGGTGAATCAGAAGAATCAGAAGAAGGAAAAGGAGAAGGTGAAGTCTGGAGGTTGAATCAGAAGAAGCAGAAGAAAGAGAAGGAGAAGGTGAAGTCTGGAGGGTGAAGCAGAAGAAACAGAAGAAGGAGAAGGAGAAGGTGAAGACTGGAGGGTGAATCAGAAGAAGTGGAAGAAGGATAAGGAGAAGGTGAAGTCTGGAGGGTGAATCAGAAGAAGTAGAAGAAGGAGAAGGAGAAGATGAAGTCTGGATGGTGAATCAGAAGAAGTGGAAGAAGGAGAAGGAGAAGGTGAAGTCTGGAGGGTGAATCAGAAGAAGTAGAAGAAGGAGAAGGAGAAGGTGAAGTCTGGAGTGTGAATCAGAAGAAGGAGAAGAAGGAGAAGGAGAAGATGAAGTCTGGAGGGTGAATCAGAAGAAGCAGAAGAAGGAGAAGGAGAAGATGAAGTCTGGAAGGTGAATCAGAAGAAGTAGAAGAAGGAGAAGGAGAAGGTGAAGTCTGGAGGGTGAATCAGAAGTAGTAGAAGAAGGAGAAGGAGAAGGTGAAGTCTGGACGGTGTATCAGAAGAAACAGAAGAAGGAGAAGGAGAAGGTGAAGTCTGGAGGGTGAATCAGAAGAAGTAGAAGAAGGAGAAGGAGAAGGTGTAGTCTGGAGGGTGAATCAGAAGAAGTAGACGAAGGAGAAGGAGAAGGTGAAGTCTGGAGGGTGAATCAGAAGAAGCAGAAGAAGGAGATGGAGAAGGTGAAGTCTGGAGGGTGAATCAGAAGAAGTAGAAGAAGGAGAAGGAGAAGGTGAAGTCTGGAGGGTGAATCAGAAGAAGCAGAAGAAGGAGAAGGAGAAGGTGAAGTCTGGAGGGTGAATCAGAAGAAGTAGAAGAAGGAGAAGGAGAAGGTGAAGTCTGGAGGGAGAATCAGAAGAAGTAGAAGAAGGAGAAGGAGAAGGTGAATTCTGGAGGTTGAATCAGAAGAAGTAGAAGAAGGAGAAGGAGAAGGTGAAGTCTGGAGGGTGAAGCAGAAGAAGTAGAAGAAGGAGAAGGAGAAGGTGAAGTCAGGAGGGTGAATCAGAAGAAGTAGAAGAAGGAGAAGGAGAAGGTGAAGTCAGGAGGGTGAATCAGAAGAAGCAGAAGAAGGAGAAGGAGAAGGTGAAGTCTGGAGGGTGAATCAGAAGAATCAGAAGAAGGAGAAGGAGAAGGTGAAGTCTGGAGGGTGAATCAGAAGAAGCAGAAGAAAGAGAAGGAGATGGTGAAGTCTGGAGGGTGAATCAGAAGAAGTAGAAGAAGGAGAAGGAGAAGGTGAAGTCTGGATAGTGAATCAGAAGAAGCAGAGGAAGGAGAAGGAGAAGGTGAAGTCTGGAGGGTGAATCAGAAGAAGCAGAAGAAGTAGAAGGAGAAGGTGAAGTCTGGAGGGTGAATCAGAAGAAGCAGAAGAAGGAGAAGGAGAAGGTGAAGTCTGGAGGGTGAATGAGAAGAAGCAGAATAAGGAGAAGGAGAAGGTGAAGTCTGGAGGGTGAATCAGAAGAAGCAGAAGAAGGAGAAGGAGAAGGTGAAGTCTGGAGGGTGAATCAGAAGAAGTAGAAGAAGGAGAAGGAGAAGGTGAAGTCTGGAGGGTGAAGCAGAAGAAGGAGAAGGAGAAGGTGAAGTCAGGAGGGTGAATCAGAAGAAGTAGAAGAAGGAGAAGGAGAAGGTGAAATCAGGAGGGTGAATCAGAAGAAGCAGAAGAAGGAGAAGGAGAAGGTGAAGTCTGTAGGGTGAATCAGAAGAATCAGAAGAAGGAGAAGGAGAAGGTGAAGTCTGGAGGGTGAATCAGAAGAAGCAGAAGAAAGAGAAGGAGAAGGTGAAGTCTGGAGGGTGAAGCAGAAGAAGCAGAAGAAGGAGAAGGAGAAGGTGAAGTCTGTAGGGTGAATCAGAAGAAGCAGAATAAGGAGAAGGAGAAGGTGAAGTCTGGAGGGTGAATCAGAAGAAGCAGAATAAGGAGAAGGAGAAGGTGAAGTCTGGAGGGTGAAACAGAAGAAGCAGAAGAAGGAGAAGGAGAAGATGAAGTCTGGAGGGTGAATCAGAAGAAGTAGAAGAAGGAGAAGGAGAAGGTGAAGTCTGGAGGGTGAAGCAGAAGAAGTAGAAGAAGGAGAAGGAGAAGGTGAAGTCAGGAGGGTGAATCAGAAGAAGTAGAAGAAGGAGAAGGAGAAGGTGAAGTCAGGAGGGTGAATCAGAAGAAGCAGAAGAAGGAGCAGGAGAAGGTGAAGTCTGGAGGGTGAATCAGAAGAATCAGAAGAAGGAGAAGGAGAAGGTGAAGGTGTAGTCTGGAGGGTGAATCAGAAGAAGTAGACGAAGGAGAAGGAGAAGGTGAAGTCTGGAGGGTGAATCAGAAGAAGCAGAAGAAGGAGATGGAGAAGGTGAAGTCTGGAGGGTGAATCAGAAGAAGTAGAAGAAGGAGAAGGAGAAGGTGAAGTCTGGAGGGTGAAT
Organism: Somniosus microcephalus; assembly: GCF_052327205.1. NCBI lineage: Eukaryota > Metazoa > Chordata > Chondrichthyes > Squaliformes > Somniosidae > Somniosus > Somniosus microcephalus. The sequence continues at coordinate 406,505 of NW_028225399.1, read as the reverse complement.
CAGAAGAAGCAGAAGAAGGAGAAGGAGAAGGTGAAGTCTGGAGGGTGAATCAGAAGAAGCAGAAGAAGGAGAAGGAGAAGGTGAAGTCTGGAGGGTGAATCAGAAGAAGTAGAAGAAGGAGAAGGAGAAGGTGAAGTCTGGAGGGAGAATCAGAAGAAGTAGAAGAAGGAGAAGGAGAAGGTGAAGTCTGGAGGTTGAATCAGAAGAAGTAGAAGAAGGAGAAGGAGAAGGTGAAGTCTGGAGGGTGAAGCAGAAGAAGTAGAAGAAGGAGAAGGAGAAGGTGAAGTCAGGAGGGTGAATCAGAAGAAGTAGAAGAAGGAGAAGGAGAAGGTGAAGTCAGGAGGGTGAATCAGAAGAAGCAGAAGAAGGAGAAGGAGAAGGTGAAGTCTGGAGGGTGAATCAGAAGAATCAGAAGAAGGAGAAGGAGAAGGTGAAGTCTGGAGGGTGAATCAGAAGAAGCAGAAGAAAGAGAAGGAGATGGTGAAGTCTGGAGGGTGAATCAGAAGAAGTAGAAGAAGGAGAAGGAGAAGGTGAAGTCTGGATAGTGAATCAGAAGAAGCAGAGGAAGGAGAAGGAGAAGGTGAAGTCTGGAGGGTGAATCAGAAGAAGCAGAAGAAGTAGAAGGAGAAGGTGAAGTCTGGAGGGTGAATCAGAAGAAGCAGAAGAAGGAGAAGGAGAAGGTGAAGTCTGGAGGGTGAATGAGAAGAATCAGAATAAGGAGAAGGAGAAGGTGAAGTCTGGAGGGTGAATCAGAAGAAGCAGAAGAAGGAGAAGGAGAAGGTGAAGTCTGGAGGGTGAATCAGAAGAAGTAGAAGAAGGAGAAGGAGAAGGTGAAGTCTGGAGGGTGAAGCAGAAGAAGGAGAAGGAGAAGGTGAAGTCAGGAGGGTGAATCAGAAGAAGTAGAAGAAGGAGAAGGAGAAGGTGAAATCAGGAGGGTGAATCAGAAGAAGCAGAAGAAGGAGAAGGAGAAGGTGAAGTCTGTAGGGTGAATCAGAAGAATCAGAAGAAGGAGAAGGAGAAGGTGAAGTCTGGAGGGTGAATCAGAAGAAGCAGAAGAAAGAGAAGGAGAAGGTGAAGTCTGGAGGGTGAAGCAGAAGAAACAGAAGAAGGAGAAGGAGAAGGTGAAGACTGGAGGGTGAATCAGAAGAAGTAGAAGAAGGAGAAGGAGAAGGTGAAGTCTGGAGAGTGAATCAGAAGAAGTAGAAGAAGGAGAAGGAGAAGGTGAAGTCTGGAGGGTGAATCAGAAGAAGCAGAAGAAGGAGAAGGAGAAGGTGAAGTCTGGAGGGTGAATCAGAAGAAGCAGAAGAAGGAGAAGGAGAAGATGAAATCTGGAGGGTGAATCAGAAGAAGTAGAAGAAGGAGAAGGAGAAGGTGAGGTCTGGAGGGTGAATCAGAAGAAGCAGAAGAAGGAGAAGGAGAAGGTGAAGTCTGGAGGGTGAATCAGAAGAAGCAGAAGAAGGAGAAGGAGAAGGTGAAGTCTGGAGGGTGAATCAGAAGAAAAAGAAGAAGGAGAAGGAGAAGGTGAAGTCTGGAGGGTGAATCAGAAGAAGTAGAAGAAGGAGAAGGAGAAGGTGTAGTCTGGAGGGTGAATCAGAAGAAGCAGAAGATGTAGAAGGAGAAGGTGAAGTCTGGAGGGTGAATCAGAAGAAGCAGAAAAAGGAGAAGGAGAAGGTGAAGTCTGGAGGGTGAATCAGAAGAAGCAGAAGAAGGAGAAGGAGAAGGTGAAGTCAGGCGGGTGAATCAGAAGAAGCAGAAGAAGGAGAAGGAGAAGGTTAAGTTAGGAGGGTGAATCAGAAGAAGCAGAAGAAGGAGAAGGAGCAGGTGATGTCAGGGGGATGAAGCAGAATAAGTAGAAGAAGGAGAAGGAGAAGGTGAAGTCAGGAGGGTGAATCAGAAGAAGCAGAAGAAGGAGAAGGAGAAGGTGAAGTCTGGAGGGTGAAGCAGAAGAATCAGAAGAAGGAGAAGGAGAAGGTGAAGGTGTAGTCTGGAGGGTGAATCAGAAGAAGTAGACGAAGGAGAAGGAGAAGGTGAAGTCTGGAGGGTGAATCAGAAGAAGCAGAAGAAGGAGATGGAGAAGGTGAAGTCTGGAGGGTGAATCAGAAGAAGTAGAAGAAGGAGAAGGAGAAGGTGAAGTCTGGAGGGTGAATCAGAAGAAGCAGAAGAAGGAGAAGGAGAAGGTGAAGTCTGGAGGGTGAATCAGAAGAAGCAGAAGAAGGAGAAGGAGAAGGTGAAGTCTGGAGGGTGAATCAGAAGAAGTAGAAGAAGGAGAAGGAGAAGGTGAAGTCTGGAGGGAGAATCAGAAGAAGTAGAAGAAGGAGAAGGAGAAGGTGAAGTCTGGAGGTTGAATCAGAAGAAGTAGAAGAAGGAGAAGGAGAAGGTGAAGTCTGGAGGGTGAAGCAGAAGAAGTAGAAGAAGGAGAAGGAGAAGGTGAAGTCAGGAGGGTGAATCAGAAGAAGTAGAAGAAGGAGAAGGAGAATGTGAAGTCAGGAGGGTGAATCAGAAGAAGCAGAAGAAGGAGAAGGAGAAGGTGAAGTCTGGAGGGTGAATCAGAAGAATCAGAAGAAGGAGAAGGAGAAGGTGAAGTCTGGAGGGTGAATCAGAAGAAGCAGAAGAAAGAGAAGGAGATGGTGAAGTCTGGAGGGTGAATCAGAAGAAGTAGAAGAAGGAGAAGGAGAAGGTGAAGTCTGGATAGTGAATCAGAAGAAGCAGAGGAAGGAGAAGGAAAAGGTGAAGTCTGGAGGGTGAATCAGAAGAAGCAGAAGAAGTAGAAGGAGAAGGTGAAGTCTGGAGGGTGAATCAGAAGAAGCAGAAGAAGGAGAAGGAGAAGGTGAAGTCTGGAGGGTGAATGAGAAGAAGCAGAATAAGGAGAAGGAGAAGGTGAAGTCTGGAGGGTGAATCAGAAGAAGCAGAAGAAGGAGAAGGAGAAGGTGAAGTCTGGAGGGTGAATCAGAAGAAGTAGAAGAAGGAGAAGGAGAAGGTGAAGTCTGGAGGGTGAAGCAGAAGAAGGAGAAGGAGAAGGTGAAGTCAGGAGGGTGAATCAGAAGAAGTAGAAGAAGGAGAAGGAGAAGGTGAAATCAGGAGGGTGAATCAGAAGAAGCAGAAGAAGGAGAAGGAGAAGGTGAAGTCTGTAGGGTGAATCAGAAGAATCAGAAGAAGGAGAAGGAGAAGGTGAAGTCTGGAGGGTGAATCAGAAGAAGCAGAAGAAAGAGAAGGAGAAGGTGAAGTCTGGAGGGTGAAGCAGAAGAAACAGAAGAAGGAGAAGGAGAAGGTGAAGACTGGAGGGTGAATCAGAAGAAGTAGAAGAAGGAGAAGGAGAAGGTGAAGTCTGGAGAGTGAATCAGAAGAAGTAGAAGAAGGAGAAGGAGAAGGTGAAGTCTGGAGGGTGAATCAGAAGAAGCAGAAGAAGGAGAAGGAGAAGGTGAAGTCTGGAGGGTGAATCAGAAGAAGCAGAAGAAGGAGAAGGAGAAGATGAAATCTGGAGGGTGAATCAGAAGAAGTAGAAGAAGGAGAAGGAGAAGGTGAGGTCTGGAGGGTGAATCAGAAGAAGCAGAAGAAGGAGAAGGAGAAGGTGAAGTCTGGAGGGTGAATCAGAAGAAGCAGAAGAAGGAGAAGGAGAAGGTGAAGTCTGGAGGGTGAATCAGAAGAAAAAGAAGAAGGAGAAGGAGAAGGTGAAGTCTGGAGGGTGAATCAGAAGAAGTAGAAGAAGGAGAAGGAGAAGGTGTAGTCTGGAGGGTGAATCAGAAGAAGCAGAAGATGTAGAAGGAGAAGGTGAAGTCTGGAGGGTGAATCAGAAGAAGCAGAAGAAGGAGAAGGAGAAGGTGAAGTCTGGAGGGGGAATCAGAAGAAGCAGAAGAAGGAGAAGGAGAAGGTGAAGTCAGGCGGGTGAATCAGAAGAAGCAGAAGAAGGAGAAGGAGAAGGTTAAGTTAGGAGGGTGAATCAGAAGAAGCAGAAGAAGGAGAAGGAGCAGGTGATGTCAGGGGGATGAAGCAGAATAAGTAGAAGAAGGAGAAGGAGAAGGTGAAGTCAGGATGGTGAATCAGAAGAAGGAAAAGAAGGAGAAGGAGAAGGTGAAGTCAGGAGGGTGAATCAGAAGAAGCAGAAGAAGGAGAAGGAGAAGGTGAAGTCTGGAGGGTGAATCAGAAGAATCAGAAGAAGGAGAAGGAGAAGGTGAAGTCTGGAGGGTGAATCAGAAGAAGCAGAAGAAAGAGAAGGAGAAGGTGAAGTCTGGAGGGTGAATCAGAAGAAGCAGAATAAGGAGAAGGAGAAGGTGAAGTCAGGACGGTGAAGCAGAAGAAGCAGAAGAAGGAGAAGGAGAAGGTGAAGTCTGGAGGGTGAATCAGAAGAAGTAGAAGAAGGAAAAGGAGAAGGTCAAGTCAGGAGGGTGAATCAGAAGAAGTAGAAGAAGGAGAAGGAGAAGGTGAAGTCTGGAGGGTGAATCAGAAGAAGCAGAATAAGGAGAAGGAGAAGGTGAAGTCTGGAGGGTGAATCAGAAGAAGCAGAATAAGGAGAAGGAGAAGGTAAAGTCTGGAGGGTGAATCAGAAGAAGCAGAAGAAGGAGAAGGAGAAGATGAAGTCTGGAGGGTGAATCAGAAGAAGTAGAAGAAGGAGAAGGAGAAGTTGAAGTCTGGCGGGTGAAGCAGAAGAAGTAGAAGAAGGAGAAGGAGAAGGTGAAGTCAGGAGGGTGAATCAGAAGAAGTAGAAGAAGGAGAAGGAGAAGGTGAAGTCAGGAGGGTGAATCAGAAGAAGCAGAAGAAGGAGAAGGAGAAGGTGAAGTCTGGAGGGTGAATCAGAAGAATCAGAAGAAGGAAAAGGAGAAGGTGAAGTCTGGAGGGTGAATCAGAAGAAGCAGAAGAAAGAGAAGGAGAAGGTGAAGTCTGGAGGGTGAAGCAGAAGAAACAGAAGAAGGAGAAGGAGAAGGTGAAGACTGGAGGGTGAATCAGAAGAAGTGGAAGAAGGATAAGGAGAAGGTGAAGTCTGGAGGGTGAATCAGAAGAAGTAGAAGAAGGAGAAGGAGAAGGTGAAGTCTGGAGGGTGAATCAGAAGAAGCAGAAGAAGGAGAAGGAGAAGATGAAGTCTGGAGGGTGAATCAGAAGAAGTAGAAGAAGGAGAAGGAGAAGGTGAAGTCTGGAGGGTGAATCAGAAGAAGCAGAAGAAAGAGAAGGAGAAGGTGAAGTCTGGAGGGTGAATCAGAAGAAGTAGAAGAAGGAGAAGGAGAAGGTGAAGTCTGGAGGGTGAATCAGAAGAAGCAGAAGAAGGAGAAGGAGAAGGTGAAGTCTGGAGGGTGAATCAGAAGAAGCAGAAGAAGGAGAAGGAGAAGGTGAAGTCTGGAGGGTGAATCAGAAGAAGCAGAAAAGGAGAAGGAGAAGTTGAAGTCTGGAGGGTGAATCAGAAGAAGCAGAATAAGGAGAAGTGAAGGTGAAGTATGGAGGGTGAATCAGAAGAAGCAGAAGAAGGAGAAGGAGAAGGTGAAGTCTGGAGGGTGAATCAGAAGAAGTAGAAGAAGGAGAAGGAGAAGGTGAAGTCTGGAGGGTGAATCAGAAGAAGTAGAAGAAGGAGAAGGAGAAGGTGAAGTCTGGAGGGTGAATCAGAAGAAGCAGAAGAAGGAGAAGGAGAAGGTGAAGTCTGGAGGGTGAATCAGAAGAAGTAGAAGAAGGAGAAGGAGAAGGTGAAGTCTGGAGGGTGAATCAGAAGAAGCAGAAGAAAGAGAAGGAGAAGGTGAAGTCTGGAGGGTGAATCAGAAGAAGTAGAAGAAAGAGAAGGAGAAGGTGAAGTCTGGAGGGTGAATCAGAAGAAGCAGAAGAAGGAGAAGGAGAAGGTGAAGTCTGGAGGGTGAATCAGAAGAAGCAGAAGAAGGAGAAGGAGAAGGTGAAGTCTGGAGGGTGAATCAGAAGAAGCAGAAAAGGAGAAGGAGAAGTTGAAGTCTGGAGGGTGAATCAGAAGAAGCAGAATAAGGAGAAGTGAAGGTGAAGTATGGAGGGTGAATCAGAAGAAGCAGAAGAAGGAGAAGGAGAAGGTGAAGTCAGGAGGGTGAATCAGAAGAGGTAGAAGAAGGAGAAGGAGAAGGTGAAGTCAGGAGGGTGAATCAGAAGAAGCAGAAGAAGGAGAAGGAGAAGGTGAAGTCTGGAGGGTGAATCAGAAGAATCAGAAGAAGGAGAAGGAGAAGGTGAAGGTGTAGTCTGGAGGGTGAATCAGAAGAAGTAGACGAAGGAGAAGGAGAAGGTGAAGTCTGGAGGGTGAATCAGAAGAAGCAGAAGAAGGAGATGGAGAAGGTGAAGTCTGGAGGGTGAATCAGAAGAAGTAGAAGAAGGAGAAGGAGAAGGTGAAGTCTGGAGGGTGAATCAGAAGAAGCAGAAGAAGGAGAAGGAGAAGGTGAAGTCTGGAGGGTGAATCAGAAGAAGCAGAAGAAGGAGAAGGAGAAGGTGAAGTCTGGAGGGTGAATCAGAAGAAGTAGAAGAAGGAGAAGGAGAAGGTGAAGTCTGGAGGGAGAATCAGAAGAAGTAGAAGAAGGAGAAGGAGAAGGTGAAGTCTGGAGGTTGAATCAGAAGAAGTAGAAGAAGGAGAAGGAGAAGGTGAAGTCTGGAGGGTGAAGCAGAAGAAGTAGAAGAAGGAGAAGGAGAAGGTGAAGTCAGGAGGGTGAATCAGAAGAAGTAGAAGAAGGAGAAGGAGAAGGTGAAGTCAGGAGGGTGAATCAGAAGAAGCAGAAGAAGGAGAAGGAGAAGGTGAAGTCTGGAGGGTGAATCAGAAGAATCAGAAGAAGGAGAAGGAGAAGGTGAAGTCTGGAGGGTGAATCAGAAGAAGCAGAAGAAAGAGAAGGAGATGGTGAAGTCTGGAGGGTGAATCAGAAGAAGTAGAAGAAGGAGAAGGAGAAGGTGAAGTCTGGATAGTGAATCAGAAGAAGCAGAGGAAGGAGAAGGAGAAGGTGAAGTCTGGAGGGTGAATCAGAAGAAGCAGAAGAAGTAGAAGGAGAAGGTGAAGTCTGGAGGGTGAATCAGAAGAAGCAGAAGAAGGAGAAGGAGAAGGTGAAGTCTGGAGGGTGAATGAGAAGAAGCAGAATAAGGAGAAGGAGAAGGTGAAGTCTGGAGGGTGAATCAGAAGAAGCAGAAGAAGGAGAAGGAGAAGGTGAAGTCTGGAGGGTGAATCAGAAGAAGTAGAAGAAGGAGAAGGAGAAGGTGAAGTCTGGAGGGTGAAGCAGAAGAAGGAGAAGGAGAAGGTGAAGTCAGGAGGGTGAATCAGAAGAAGTAGAAGAAGGAGAAGGAGAAGGTGAAATCAGGAGGGTGAATCAGAAGAAGCAGAAGAAGGAGAAGGAGAAGGTGAAGTCTGTAGGGTGAATCAGAAGAATCAGAAGAAGGAGAAGGAGAAGGTGAAGTCTGGAGGGTGAATCAGAAGAAGCAGAAGAAAGAGAAGGAGAAGGTGAAGTCTGGAGGGTGAAGCAGAAGAAACAGAAGAAGGAGAAGGAGAAGGTGAAGACTGGAGGGTGAATCAGAAGAAGTAGAAGAAGGAGAAGGAGAAGGTGAAGTCTGGAGAGTGAATCAGAAGAAGTAGAAGAAGGAGAAGGAGAAGGTGAAGTCTGGAGGGTGAATCAGAAGAAGCAGAACAAGGAGAAGGAGAAGGTGAAGTCTGGAGGGTGAATCAGAAGAAGCAGAAGAAGGAGAAGGAGAAGATGAAATCTGGAGGGTGAATCAGAAGAAGTAGAAGAAGGAGAAGGAGAAGGTGAGGTCTGGAGGGTGAATCAGAAGAAGCAGAAGAAGGAGAAGGAGAAGGTGAAGTCTGGAGGGTGAATCAGAAGAAGCAGAAGAAGGAGAAGGAGAAGGTGAAGTCTGGAGGGTGAATCAGAAGAAAAAGAAGAAGGAGAAGGAGAAGGTGAAGTCTGGAGGGTGAATCAGAAGAAGTAGAAGAAGGAGAAGGAGAAGGTGTAGTCTGGAGGGTGAATCAGAAGAAGCAGAAGATGTAGAAGGAGAAGGTGAAGTCTGGAGGGTGAATCAGAAGAAGCAGAAGAAGGAGAAGGAGAAGGTGAAGTCTGGAGGGTGAATCAGAAGAAGCAGAAGAAGGAGAAGGAGAAGGTGAAGTCAGGCGGGTGAATCAGAAGAAGCAGAAGAAGGAGAAGGAGAAGGTTAAGTTAGGAGGGTGAATCAGAAGAAGCAGAAGAAGGAGAAGGAGCAGGTGATGTCAGGGGGATGAAGCAGAATAAGTAGAAGAAGGAGAAGGAGAAGGTGAAGTCAGGATGGTGAATCAGAAGAAGGAAAAGAAGGAGAAGGAGAAGGTGAAGTCAGGAGGGTGAATCAGAAGAAGCAGAAGAAGGAGAAGGAGAAGGTGAAGTCTGGAGGGTGAATCAGAAGAATCAGAAGAAGGAGAAGGAGAAGGTGAAGTCTGGAGGGTGAATCAGAAGAAGCAGAAGAAAGAGAAGGAGAAGGTGAAGTCAGGACGGTGAAGCAGAAGAAGCAGAAGAAGGAGAAGGAGAAGGTGAAGTCTGGAGGGTGAATCAGAAGAAGTAGAAGAAGGAAAAGGAGAAGGTCAAGTCAGGAGGGTGAATCAGAAGAAGTAGAAGAAGGAGAAGGAGAAGGTGAAGTCTGGAGGGTGAATCAGAAGAAGCAGAATAAGGAGAAGGAGAAGGTGAAGTCTGGAGGGTGAATCAGAAGAAGCAGAATAAGGAGAAGGAGAAGGTAAAGTCTGGAGGGTGAATCAGAAGAAGCAGAAGAAGGAGAAGGAGAAGATGAAGTCTGGAGGGTGAATCAGAAGAAGTAGAAGAAGGAGAAGGAGAAGGTGAAGTCTGGCGTGTGAAGCAGAAGAAGTAGAAGAAGGAGAAGGAGAAGGTGAAGTCAGGAGGGTGAATCAGAAGAAGTAGAAGAAGGAGAAGGAGAAGGTGAAGTCAGGAGGGTGAATCAGAAGAAGCAGAAGAAGGAGAAGGAGAAGGTGAAGTCTGGAGGGTGAATCAGAAGAATCAGAAGAAGGAAAATGAGAAGGTGAAGTCTGGAGGGTGAATCAGAAGAAGCAGAAGAAAGAGAAGGAGAAGGTGAAGTCTGGAGGGTGAAGCAGAAGAAACAGAAGAAGGAGAAGGAGAAGGTGAAGACTGGAGGGTGAATCAGAAGAAGTGGAAGAAGGATAAGGAGAAGGTGAAGTCTGGAGGGTGAATCAGAAGAAGTAGAAGAAGGAGAAGGAGAAGGTGAAGTCTGGAGGGTGAATCAGAAGAAGCAGAAGAAGGAGAAGGAGAAGATGAAGTCTGGAGGGTGAATCAGAAGAAGTAGAAGAAGGAGAAGGAGAAGGTGAAGTCTGGAGGGTGAAGCAGAAGAAGTAGAAGAAGGAGAAGGAGAAGGTGAAGTCAGGAGGGTGAATCAGAAGAAGTAGAAGAAGGAGAAGGAGAAGGTGAAGTCAGGAGGGTGAATCAGAAGAAGCAGAAGAAGGAGAAGGAGAAGGTGAAGTCTGGAGGGTGAATCAGAAGAATCCGAAGAAGGAGAAGGAGAAGGTGAAGTCTGGAGGGTGAATCAGAAGAAGCAGAAGAAAGAGAAGGAGAAGGTGAAGTCTGGAGGGTGAAGCAGAAGAAACAGAAGAAGGAGAAGGAGAAGGTGAAGACTGGAGGGTGAATCAGAAGAAGTGGAAGAAGGAGAAGGAGAAGCTGAAGTCTGGAGGGTGAATCAGAAGAAGTAGAAGAAGGAGAAGGAGAAGGTGAAGTCTGGAGGGTGAATCAGAAGAAGGAGAAGAAGGAGAAGGAGAAGGTGAAGTCTGGAGGGTGAATCAGAAGAAGGAGAAGAAGGAAGAGGAGAAGATGAAGTCTGGAGGGTGAATCAGAAGAAGTAGAAGAAGGAGAAGGAGAAGGTGAAGTCTGGAGGGTGAAGCAGAAGAAACAGAAGAAGGAGAAGGAGAAGGTGAAGTCTGGAGGGTGAAGCAGAAGAAACAGAAGAAGGAGAAGGAGAAGGTGAAGACTGGAGGGTGAATCAGAAGAAGTAGAAGAAGGAGAAGGAGAAGGTGAAGTCTGGAGGGTGAATCAGAAGAAGTAGAAGAAGGAGAAGGAGAAGGTGAAGTCTGGAGGGTGAATCAGAAGAAGCAGAAGAAGGAGAAGGAGAAGGTGAAGTCTGGAGGGTGAATCAGAAGAAGGAGAAGAAGGAAGAGGAGAAGATGAAGTCTGGAGGGTGAATCAGAAGAAGTAGAAGAAGGAGAAGGAGAAGGTGAAGTCTGGAGGCTGAATCAGAAGAAGTAGAAGAAGGAGAAGGAGAAGGTGAAGTCTGGAGGGTGAATCAGAAGAAACAGAAGAAGGAGAAGGAGAAGGTGAAGTCTGGAGGGTGTATCAGAAGAAGTAGAAGAAGGAGAAGGAGAAGGTGTAGTCTGGAGGGTGAATCAGAAGAAGTAGACGAAGGAGAAGGAGAAGGTGAAGTCTGGAGGGTGAATCAGAAGAAGCAGAAGAAGGAGAAGGAGAAGGTGAAGTCTGGAGGGTGAATCAGAAGAAGTAGAAGAAGGAGAAGGAGAAGGTGAAGTCTGGAGGGTGAATCAGAAGAAGCAGAAGAAGGAGAAGGAGAAGGTGAAGTCTGGAGGGTGAATCAGAAGAAGCAGAAGAAGGAGAAGGAGAAGGTGAAGTCTGGAGGGTGAATCAGAAGAAACAGAAGAAGGAGAAGGAGAAGGTGTAGTCTGGAGAGTGAATCAGAAGAAGTAGAAGAAGGAGAAGGAGAAGGTGTAGTCTGGAGGGTGAATCAGAAGAAGTAGACGAAGGAGAAGGAGAAGGTGAAGTCTGGAGGGTGAATCAGAAGAAGTAGAAGAAGGAGAAGGAGAAGGTGAAGTCTGGAGGGTGAATCAGAAGAAACAGACGAAGGAGAAGGAGAAGGTGAAGTCTGGAGGGTGAATCAGAAGAAGTAGAAGAAGGAGAAGGAGAAGGTGTAGTCTGGAGGGTGAATCAGAAGAAGTAGACGAAGGAGAAGGAGAAGGTGAAGTCTGGAGGGTGAATCAGAAGAAGCAGAAGAAGGAGAAGGAGAAGATGAAGTCTGGAGGGTGAATCAGAAGAAGTAGAAGAAGGAGAAGGAGAAGGTGAAGTCTGGAGGGTGAATCAGAAGAAGCAGAAGAAGGAGAAGGAGAAGGTGAAGTCTGGAGGGTGAATCAGAAGAAGCAGAAGAAGGAGAAGGAGAAGGTGAAGTCTGGAGGGTGAATCAGAAGAAGCAGAATAAGGAGAAGGAGAAGGTGAAGTCTGGAGGGTGAATCAGAAGAAGCAGAAGAAGGAGAAGGAGAAGGTGAAGTCTGGAGGATGAATCAGAAGAAGAGGAAGAAGGAGAAGGAGAAGGTGAAGTCTGGAGGGTGAATCAGAAGAAGTAGAAGAAGGAGAAGGAGAAGGTGAAGTCTGGAGGGTGAATCAGAAGAAGTAGAAGAAGGAGAAGGAGAAGGTGAAGTCTGGAGGGTGAAGCAGAAGAAGTAGAAGAAGGAGAAGGAGAAGGTGAAGTCAGGAGGGTGAATCAGAAGAAGTAGAAGAAGGAGAAGGAGAAGGTGAAGTCAGGAGGGTGAAGCAGAAGAAGCAGAAGAAGGAGAAGGAGAAGGTGAAGTCTGGAGGGTGAAGCAGAAGAAGCAGAAGAAGGAGAAGGAGAAGGTGAAGTCTGGAGGGTGAATCAGAAGAAGCAGAAGAAGGAGAAGGAGAAGGTGAAGTCTGGAGGGTGAATCAGAAGAAGCAGAAGAAGGAGAAGGAGAAGGTGAAGTCAGGAGGGTGAATCAGAAGAAGCAGAAGAAGGAGAAGGAGAAGGTGAATTTAGGAGGGTGAATCAGAAGAAGCAGAAGAAGGAGAAGGAGCAGGTGAAGTCAGGGGGGTGTCGCAGAAGAAGTAGAAGAAGGAGAAGGAGAAGGTGAAGTCAGGACGGTGAAGCAGAAGAAGCAGAAGAAGGAGAAGGAGAAGGTGAAGCCTGGAGGGCGCAGCAGAAGAAGCAGAAGAAGGAGAAGGAGAAGGTGAAGGCTGGAGTGTGAAGCAGAAGAAGCAGAAGAAGGAGAAGGAGAAGGTGAAGTCTGGAGGGCGCAGCAGAAGAAGCAGAAGAAGGAGAATGAGAAGGTGAAGTCTGGAGGGTGAATCAGAAGAAGCAGAAGAAGGAGAAGGAGAAGGTGAAGTCTGGAGGGTGAATCAGAAGAAGTAGAAGAAGGAGAAGGAGAAGGTGAAGTCAGGAGGGTGAATCAGAAGAAGTAGAAGAAGGAGAAGGAGAAGGTGAAGTCAGGAGGGTGAATCAGAAGAAGCAGAAGAAGGAGAAGGAGAAGGTGAAGTCTGGAGGGCGAATCAGAAGAAACAGAAGAAGGAGAAGGAGAAGGTGAAGTCTGGAGGGTGAATCAGAAGAAGCAGAAGAAGGAGAAGGAGAAGGTGAAGTCTGGAGGTTGAATCAGAAGAAGCAGAATAACGAGAAGGAGAAGGTGAAGTCTGGAGGGTGAATCAGAAGAAGCAGAATAAGGAGAAGGAGAAGGTGAAGTCTGGAGGGTGAATCAGAAGAAGCAGAAGAAGGAGAAGGAGAAGGTGAAGTCTGGAGGGTGAATCAGAAGAGGTAGAAGAAGGAGAAGGAGAAGGTGAAGTCTGGAGGGTGATGCAGAAGAAGGAGAAAAGGAGACGGAGAAGGTGAAGTCAGGAGGGTGAATCAGAAGAAGTAGAAGAAGGAGAAGGAGAAGGTGAAGCCAGGAGGGTGAATCAGAAGAAGCAGAAGAAGGAGAAGGAGAAGGTGAAGTCTGGAGGGTGAATCAGAAGAATCAGAAGAAGGAGAAGGAGAATGTGAAGACTGGAGGGTGAATCAGAAGAAGTAGAAGAAGGAGAAGGAGAAGGTGAAGTCTGGAGGGTGAATCAGAAGAATCAGAAGAAAGAGAAGGAGAAGGTGAAGTCTGGAGGCTGAAGCAGAAGAAACAGAAGAAGGAGAAGGAGAATGTGAAGACTGGAGGGTGAATCAGAAGAAGTAGAAGAAGGAGAAGGAGAAGGTGAAGTCTGGAGGGTGAATCAGAAGAAGTAGAAGAAGGAGAAGGAGAAGGTGAAGTCTGGAGGGTGAATCAGAAGAAGCAGAAGAAGGAGAAGGAGAAGGTGAAGTCTGGAGGGTGAATCAGAAGATGCAGAAGAAGGAGAAGGAGAAGATGAAGTCTGGAGGGTGAATCAGAAGAAGTAGAAGAAGGAGAAGGAGAAGGTGAAGTCTGGAGGGTGAATCAGAAGAAGTAGAAGAAGGAGAAGGAGAAGGTGAAGTCTGGAGGGTGAATCAGAAGAGGTAGAAGAAGGAGAAGGAGAAGGTGAAGTCTGGAGGGTGAAGCAGAAGAAGGAGAAGAAGGAGAAGGAGAAGGTGAAGTCAGGAGGGTGAATCAGAAGAAGCAGAAGAAGGAGAAGGAGAAGGTGAAGTCTGGAGGTTGAATCAGAAGAAGCAGAATAACGAGAAGGAGAAGGTGAAGTCTGGAGGGTGAATCAGAAGAACCAGAATAAGGAGAAGGAGAAGGTGAAGTCTGGAGGGTGAATCAGAAGAAGCAGAAGAAGGAGAAGGAGAAGGTGAAGTCTGGAGGGTGAATCAGAAGAGGTAGAAGAAGGAGAAGGAGAAGGTGAAGTCAGGAGGGTGAAGCAGAAGAAGCAGAAGAAGGAGAAGGAGAAGGTGAAGTCTGGTGGGTGAAGCAGAAGAAGCAGAAGAAGGAGAAGGAGAAGGTGAAGTCTGGAGGGTGAAGCAGAAGAAGCAGAAGAAGGAGAAGGAGAAGGTGAAGTCAGGAGGGTGGATCAGAAGAAGTAGAAGAAGGAGAAGGAGAAGGTGAAGTCTGGAGGGTGAATCAGAAGAAGCAGAAGAAGGAGAAGGAGAGGGTGAAGTCAGGGGGGTGTCGCAGAAGAAGTAGAAGAAGGAGAAGGAGAAGGTGAAGTCAGGACGGTGAAGCAGAAGAAGCAGAAGAAGGGGAAGGAGAAGGTGAAGCCTGGAGGGCGCAGCAGAAGAAGCAGAAGAAGGAGAAGGAGAAGGTGAAGGCTGGAGTGTGAAGCAGAAGAAGCAGAAGAAGGAGAAGGAGAAGGTGAAGTCTGGAAGGCGCAGCAGAAGAAGCAGAAGAAGGAGAAAGAGAAGGTGAAGTCTTGAGGGTGAAGCAGAAGAAGCAGAAGAAGGAGAAGGAGAGGGTGAAGTCTGGAGGGTGAATCAGAAGAAGTAGAAGAAGGAGAAGGAGAAGGTGAAGTCAGGAGAGTGAAGCAGAAGAAGCAGAAGAAGGAGAAGGAGAAGGTGAAGTCTGGAGGGCGAAGCAGAAGAAGCAGAAGAAGGAGAAGGAGAAGGTGAAGTCTGGAGGGTGAAGCAGAAGAAGCAGAAGAAGGAGGAGGAGTAGGTGAAGTCTGGAGGGTGAATCAGAAGAAGTAGAAGAAGGAGAAGGAGAAGGTGAAGTCAGGAGGGTGAAGCAGAAGAAGCAGAAGAAGGAGAAGGAGAAGGTGAAGTCTGGAGGGTGAAGCAGAAGAAGCAGAAGAAGGAGAAGGAGAAGGTGAAGTCTGGAGGGTGAATCAGAAGAAGCAGAAGAAGGAGAAGGAGAAGGTGAAGTCTGGAGGGTGAATCAGAAGAAGCAGAAGAAGGAGAAGGAGAAGGTGAAGTCAGGAGGGTGAATCAGAAGAAGCAGAAGAAGGAGAAGGAGAAGGTGAATTTAGGAGGGTGAATCAGAAGAAGCAGAAGAAGGAGAAGGAGCAGGTGAAGTCAGGGGGGTGTAGCAGAAGAAGTAGAAGAAGGAGAAGGAGAAGGTGAAGTCAGGACGGTGAAGCAGAAGAAGCAGAAAAAGGAGAAGGAGAAGGTGAAGCCTGGAGGGCGCAGCAGAAGAAGCAGAAGAAGGAGAAGGAGAAGGTGAAGTCTGGAGTGTGAAGCAGAAGAAGCAGAAGAAGGAGAAGGAGAAGATGAAGTCTGGAGGGCGCAGCAGAAGAAGCAGAAGAAGGAGAATGAGAAGGTGAAGTCTGGAGGGTGAATCAGAAGAAGAAGAAGAAGGAGAAGGAGAAGGTGAAGTCTGGAGGGTGAATCAGAAGAAGTAGAAGAAGGAGAAGGAGAAGGTGAAGTCAGGAGGGTGAATCAGAAGAAGTAGAAGAAGGAGAAGGAGAAGGTGAAGTCAGGAGGGTGAATCAGAAGAAGCAGAAGAAGGAGAAGGAGAAGGTGAAGTCTGGAGGGCGAATCAGAAGAAACAGAAGAAGGAGAAGGAGAAGGTGAATTCTGGAGGGTGAATCAGAAGAAGCAGAAGAAGGAGAAGGAGAAGGTGAAGTCTGGAGGTTGAATCAGAAGAAGCAGAATAACGAGAAGGAGAAGGTGAAGTCTGGAGGGTGAATCAGAAGAAGCAGAATAAGGAGAAGGAGAAGGTGAAGTCTGGATGGTGAATCAGAAGAAGCAGAAGAAGGAGAAGGAGAAGGTGAAGTCTGGAGGGTGAATCAGAAGAGGTAGAAGAAGGAGAAGGAGAAGGTGAAGTCTGGAGGGTGAAGCAGAAGGAGAAGAAGGAGAAGGAGAAGGTGAAGTCAGGAGGGTGAATCAGAAGAAGTAGAAGAAGTAGAAGGAGAAGGTGAAGCCAGGAGGGTGAATCAGAAGAAGCAGAAGAAGGAGAAGGAGAAGGTGAAGTCAGGAGGGTGGATCAGAAGAAGTAGAAGAAGTAGAAGGAGAAGGTGCAGTCTGGAGGGTGAATCAGAAGAAGCAGAAGAAGGAGAAGGAGAAGGTGAAGTCAGGGGGGTGTAGCAGAAGAAGTAGAAGAAGGAGAAGGAGAAGGTGAAGTCAGGACGGTGAAGCAGAAGAAGCAGAAAAAGGAGAAGGAGAAGGTGAAGCCTGGAGGGCGCAGCAGAAGAAGCAGAAGAAGGAGAAGGAGAAGGTGAAGTCTGGAGTGTGAAGCAGAAGAAGCAGAAGAAGGAGAAGGAGAAGATGAAGTCTGGAGGGCGCAGCAGAAGAAGCAGAAGAAGGAGAATGAGAAGGTGAAGTCTGGAGGGTGAATCAGAAGAGGTAGAAGAAGGAGAAGGAGAAGGTGAAGTCAGGAGGGTGAAGCAGAAGAAGCAGAAGAAGGAGAAGGAGAAGGTGAAGTCTGGTGGGTGAAGCAGAAGAAGCAGAAGAAGGAGAAGGAGAAGGTGAAGTCTGGAGGGTGAAGCAGAAGAAGCAGAAGAAGGAGAAGGAGAAGGTGAAGTCAGGAGGGTGGATCAGAAGAAGTAGAAGAAGGAGAAGGAGAAGGTGAAGTCTGGAGGGTGAATCAGAAGAAGCAGAAGAAGGAGAAGGAGAGGGTGAAGTCAGGGGGGTGTCGCAGAAGAAGTAGAAGAAGGAGAAGGAGAAGGTGAAGTCAGGACGGTGAAGCAGAAGAAGCAGAAGAAGGAGAAGGAGAAGGTGAAGCCTGGAGGGCGCAGCAGAAGAAGCAGAAGAAGGAGAAGGAGAAGGTGAAGGCTGGAGTGTGAAGCAGAAGAAGCAGAAGAAGGAGAAGGAGAAGGTGAAGTCTGGAAGGCGCAGCAGAAGAAGCAGAAGAAGGAGAAAGAGAAGGTGAAGTCTTGAGGGTGAAGCAGAAGAAGCAGAAGAAGGAGAAGGAGAGGGTGAAGTCTGGAGGGTGAATCAGAAGAAGTAGAAGAAGGAGAAGGAGAAGGTGAAGTCAGGAGAGTGAAGCAGAAGAAGCAGAAGAAGGAGAAGGAGAAGGTGAAGTCTGGAGGGCGAAGCAGAAGAAGCAGAAGAAGGAGAAGGAGAAGGTGAAGTCTGGAGGGTGAAGCAGAAGAAGCAGAAGAAGGAGGAGGAGTAGGTGAAGTCTGGAGGGTGAATCAGAAGAAGTAGAAGAAGGAGAAGGAGAAGGTGAAGTCAGGAGGGTGAAGCAGAAGAAGCAGAAGAAGGAGAAGGAGAAGGTGAAGTCTGGAGGGTGAAGCAGAAGAAGCAGAAGAAGGAGAAGGAGAAGGTGAAGTCTGGAGGGTGAATCAGAAGAAGCAGAAGAAGGAGAAGGAGAAGGTGAAGTCTGGAGGGTGAATCAGAAGAAGCAGAAGAAGGAGAAGGAGAAGGTGAAGTCAGGAGGGTGAATCAGAAGAAGCAGAAGAAGGAGAAGGAGAAGGTGAATTTAGGAGGGTGAATCAGAAGAAGCAGAAGAAGGAGAAGGAGCAGGTGAAGTCAGGGGGGTGTAGCAGAAGAAGTAGAAGAAGGAGAAGGAGAAGGTGAAGTCAGGACGGTGAAGCAGAAGAAGCAGAAAAAGGAGAAGGAGAAGGTGAAGCCTGGAGGGCGCAGCAGAAGAAGCAGAAGAAGGAGAAGGAGAAGGTGAAGTCTGGAGTGTGAAGCAGAAGAAGCAGAAGAAGGAGAAGGAGAAGATGAAGTCTGGAGGGCGCAGCAGAAGAAGCAGAAGAAGGAGAATGAGAAGGTGAAGTCTGGAGGGTGAATCAGAAGAAGAAGAAGAAGGAGAAGGAGAAGGTGAAGTCTGGAGGGTGAATCAGAAGAAGTAGAAGAAGGAGAAGGAGAAGGTGAAGTCAGGAGGGTGAATCAGAAGAAGTAGAAGAAGGAGAAGGAGAAGGTGAAGTCAGGAGGGTGAATCAGAAGAAGCAGAAGAAGGAGAAGGAGAAGGTGAAGTCTGGAGGGCGAATCAGAAGAAACAGAAGAAGGAGAAGGAGAAGGTGAATTCTGGAGGGTGAATCAGAAGAAGCAGAAGAAGGAGAAGGAGAAGGTGAAGTCTGGAGGTTGAATCAGAAGAAGCAGAATAACGAGAAGGAGAAGGTGAAGTCTGGAGGGTGAATCAGAAGAAGCAGAATAAGGAGAAGGAGAAGGTGAAGTCTGGATGGTGAATCAGAAGAAGCAGAAGAAGGAGAAGGAGAAGGTGAAGTCTGGAGGGTGAATCAGAAGAGGTAGAAGAAGGAGAAGGAGAAGGTGAAGTCTGGAGGGTGAAGCAGAAGGAGAAGAAGGAGAAGGAGAAGGTGAAGTCAGGAGGGTGAATCAGAAGAAGTAGAAGAAGTAGAAGGAGAAGGTGAAGCCAGGAGGGTGAATCAGAAGAAGCAGAAGAAGGAGAAGGAGAAGGTGAAGTCAGGAGGGTGGATCAGAAGAAGTAGAAGAAGTAGAAGGAGAAGGTGCAGTCTGGAGGGTGAATCAGAAGAAGCAGAAGAAGGAGAAGGAGAAGGTGAAGTCAGGGGGGTGTAGCAGAAGAAGTAGAAGAAGGAGAAGGAGAAGGTGAAGTCAGGACGGTGAAGCAGAAGAAGCAGAAAAAGGAGAAGGAGAAGGTGAAGCCTGGAGGGCGCAGCAGAAGAAGCAGAAGAAGGAGAAGGAGAAGGTGAAGTCTGGAGTGTGAAGCAGAAGAAGCAGAAGAAGGAGAAGGAGAAGATGAAGTCTGGAGGGCGCAGCAGAAGAAGCAGAAGAAGGAGAATGAGAAGGTGAAGTCTGGAGGGTGAATCAGAAGAAGAAGAAGAAGGAGAAGGAGAAGGTGAAGTCTGGAGGGTGAATCAGAAGAAGTAGAAGAAGGAGAAGGAGAAGGTGAAGTCAGGAGGGTGAATCAGAAGAAGTAGAAGAAGGAGAAGGAGAAGGTGAAGTCAGGAGGGTGAATCAGAAGAAGCAGAAGAAGGAGAAGGAGAAGGTGAAGTCTGGAGGGCGAATCAGAAGAAACAGAAGAAGGAGAAGGAGAAGGTGAATTCTGGAGGGTGAATCAGAAGAAGCAGAAGAAGGAGAAGGAGAAGGTGAAGTCTGGAGGTTGAATCAGAAGAAGCAGAATAACGAGAAGGAGAAGGTGAAGTCTGGAGGGTGAATCAGAAGAAGCAGAATAAGGAGAAGGAGAAGGTGAAGTCTGGATGGTGAATCAGAAGAAGCAGAAGAAGGAGAAGGAGAAGGTGAAGTCTGGAGGGTGAATCAGAAGAGGTAGAAGAAGGAGAAGGAGAAGGTGAAGTCTGGAGGGTGAAGCAGAAGGAGAAGAAGGAGAAGGAGAAGGTGAAGTCAGGAGGGTGAATCAGAAGAAGTAGAAGAAGTAGAAGGAGAAGGTGAAGCCAGGAGGGTGAATCAGAAGAAGCAGAAGAAGGAGAAGGAGAAGGTGAAGTCAGGAGGGTGGATCAGAAGAAGTAGAAGAAGTAGAAGGAGAAGGTGCAGTCTGGAGGGTGAATCAGAAGAAGCAGAAGAAGGAGAAGGAGAAGGTGAAGTCAGGGGGGTGTAGCAGAAGAAGTAGAAGAAGGAGAAGGAGAAGGTGAAGTCAGGACGGTGAAGCAGAAGAAGCAGAAAAAGGAGAAGGAGAAGGTGAAGCCTGGAGGGCGCAGCAGAAGAAGCAGAAGAAGGAGAAGGAGAAGGTGAAGTCTGGAGTGTGAAGCAGAAGAAGCAGAAGAAGGAGAAGGAGAAGATGAAGTCTGGAGGGCGCAGCAGAAGAAGCAGAAGAAGGAGAATGAGAAGGTGAAGTCTGGAGGGTGAATCAGAAGAAGAAGAAGAAGGAGAAGGAGAAGGTGAAGTCTGGAGGGTGAATCAGAAGAAGTAGAAGAAGGAGAAGGAGAAGGTGAAGTCAGGAGGGTGAATCAGAAGAAGTAGAAGAAGGAGAAGGAGAAGGTGAAGTCAGGAGGGTGAATCAGAAGAAGCAGAAGAAGGAGAAGGAGAAGGTGAAGTCTGGAGGGCGAATCAGAAGAAACAGAAGAAGGAGAAGGAGAAGGTGAATTCTGGAGGGTGAATCAGAAGAAGCAGAAGAAGGAGAAGGAGAAGGTGAAGTCTGGAGGTTGAATCAGAAGAAGCAGAATAACGAGAAGGAGAAGGTGAAGTCTGGAGGGTGAATCAGAAGAAGCAGAATAAGGAGAAGGAGAAGGTGAAGTCTGGATGGTGAATCAGAAGAAGCAGAAGAAGGAGAAGGAGAAGGTGAAGTCTGGAGGGTGAATCAGAAGAGGTAGAAGAAGGAGAAGGAGAAGGTGAAGTCTGGAGGGTGAAGCAGAAGGAGAAGAAGGAGAAGGAGAAGGTGAAGTCAGGAGGGTGAATCAGAAGAAGTAGAAGAAGTAGAAGGAGAAGGTGAAGCCAGGAGGGTGAATCAGAAGAAGCAGAAGAAGGAGAAGGAGAAGGTGAAGTCAGGAGGGTGGATCAGAAGAAGTAGAAGAAGTAGAAGGAGAAGGTGCAGTCTGGAGGGTGAATCAGAAGAAGCAGAAGAAGGAGAAGGAGAAGGTGAAGTCTGGAGGTTGAATCAGAAGAAGCAGAATAACGAGAAGGAGAAGGTGAAGTCTGGAGGGTGAATCAGAAGAAGCAGAATAAGGAGAAGGAGAAGGTGAAGTCTGGAGGGTGAATCAGAAGAAGCAGAAGAAGGAGAAGGAGAAGGTGAAGTCTGGAGGGTGAATCAGAAGAGGTAGAAGAAGGAGAAGGAGAAGGTGAAGTCAGGAGGGTGAAGCAGAAGAAGCAGAAGAAGGAGAAGGAGAAGGTGAAGTCTGGTGGGTGAAGCAGAAGAAGCAGAAGAAGGAGAAGGAGAAGGTGAAGTCTGGAGGGTGAAGCAGAAGAAGCAGAAGAAGGAGAAGGAGAAGGTGAAGTCAGGAGGGTGGATCAGAAGAAGTAGAAGAAGGAGAAGGAGAAGGTGAAGTCTGGAGGGTGAATCAGAAGAAGCAGAAGAATGAGAAGGAGAAGGTGAAGTCTGGAGGGCGCAGCAGAAGAAGCAGAAGAAGGAGAAAGAGAAGGTGAAGTCTGGAGGGTGAAGCAGAAGAAGCAGAAGAAGGAGAAGGAGAGGGTGAAGTCTGGAGTGTGAATCAGAAGAAGTAGAAGAAGGAGAAGGAGAAGGTGAAGTCTGGAGGGTGAATCAGAAGAAGCAGAAGAAGGAGAAGGAGAAGGTGAAGTCTGGAGGGTGAATCAGAAGAAGCAGAAGAAGGAGAAGGTGAAGTCTGGAGGGCGAAGCAGAAGAAGGAGAAGGAGAAGGTGAAGTCTGGAGGGTGAAGCAGAAGAAGCAGAAGAAGGAGAAGGAGTAGGTGAAGTCTGGAGGGTGAATCAGAAGAAGTAGAAGAAGGAGAAGGAGAAGGTGAAGTCAGGAGGGTGAAGCAGAAGAAGCAGAAGAAGGAGAAGGAGAAGGTGAAGTCTGGAGGGTGAAGCAGAAGAAGCAGAAGAAGGAGAAGGAGAAGGTGAAGTCTGGAGGGTGAATCAGAAGAAGCAGAAGAAGGAGAAGGAGAAGGTGAAGTCTGGAGGGTGAATCAGAAGAAGCAGAAGAAGGAGAAGGAGAAGGTGAAGTCAGTAGGGTGAATCAGAAGAAGCAGAAGAAGGAGAAGGAGAAGGTGAATTTAGGAGGGTGAATCAGAAGAAGCAGAAGAAGGAGAAGGAGCAGGTGAAGTCAGGGGGGTGTAGCAGAAGAAGTAGAAGAAGGAGAAGGAGAAGGTGAAGTCAGGAGGGTGAATCAGAAGAAGCAGAAGAAGGAGAAGGAGAAGGTGAAGTCTGGAGGGCGAATCAGAAGAAACAGAAGAAGGAGAAGGAGAAGGTGAAGTCTGGAGGGTGAATCAGAAGAAGCAGAAGAAGGAGAAGGAGAAGGTGAAGTCTGGAGGTTGAATCAGAAGAAGCAGAATAACGAGAAGCAGAAGGTGAAGTCTGGAGGGTGAATCAGAAGAAGCAGAATAAGGAGAAGGAGAAGGTGAAGTCTGGAGGGTGAATCAGAAGAAGCAGAAGGAGAAGGAGAAGGTGAAGTCTGGAGGGTGAATCAGAAGAGGTAGAAGAAGGAGAAGGAGAAGGTGAAGTCTGGAGGGTGAAGCAGAAGAAGGAGAAGAAGGAGAAGGAGAAGGTGAAGTCAGGAGGGTGAATCAGAAGAAGTAGAAGAAGGAGAAGGAGAAGGTGAAGCCAGGAGGGTGAATCAGAAGAAGCAGAAGAAGGAGAAGGAGAAGGTGAAGTCTGGAGGGTGAATCAGAAGAATCAGAAGAAGGAGAAGGAGAAGGTGAAGTCTGGACGGTGAATCAGAAGAATCAGAAGAAAGAGAAGGAGAAGGTGAAGTCTGGAGGCTGAAGCAGAAGAAACAGAAGAAGGAGAAGGAGAATGTGAAGACTGGAGGGTGAATCAGAAGAAGTAGAAGAAGGAGAAGGAGAAGGTGAAGTCTGGAGGGTGAATCAGAAGAAGTAGAAGAAGGAGAAGGAGAAGGTGAAGTCTGGAGGGTGAATCAGAAGAAGTGGAAGAAGGAGAAGGAGAAGTTGAAGTCTGGAGGGTGAATCAGAAAAAGCAGAAGAAGGAGAAGGAGAAGGTGAAGTCTGGATGGTGAATCAGAAGAAGCAGAAGAAGGAGAAGGAGAAGATGAAGTCTGGAGGGTGAATCAGAAGAAGTAGAAGAAGGAGAAGGAGAAGGTGAAGTCTGTAGGGTGAATCAGAAGAAGTAGAAGAAGGAGAAGGAGAAGATGAAGTCTGGAGGGTGAATCAGAAGAAACAGAAGAAGGAGAAGGAGAAGGTGAAGTCTGGAGGGTGAATCAGAAGAAGTAGAAGAAGGAGAAGGAGAAGGTGTAGTCTGGAGGGTGAATCAGAAGAAGTAGACGAAGGAGAAGGAGAAGGTGAAGTCTGGAGGGTGAATCAGAAGAAGCAGAAGAAGGAGAAGGAGAAGGTGAAGTCTGGAGGGTGAATCAGAAGAAGTAGAAGAAGGAGAAGGAGAAGGTGAAGTCAGGAGGGTGAATCAGAAGAAGCAGAAGAAGGAGAAGGAGAAGGTGAAGTCTGGTGGGTGAAGCAGAAGAAGCAGAAGAAGGAGAAGGAGAAGGTGAAGTCTGGAGGGTGAAGCAGAAGAAGCAGAAGAAGGAGAAGGAGAAGGTGAAGTCAGGAGGGTGGATCAGAAGAAGTAGAAGAAGGAGAAGGAGAAGGTGAAGTCTGGAGGGTGAATCAGAAGAAGCAGAAGAAGGAGAAGGAGAAGGTGAAGTCTGGAGGGCGCAGCAGAAGAAGCAGAAGAAGGAGAAAGAGAAGGTGAAGTCTGGAGGGTGAAGCAGAAGAAGCAGAAGAAGGAGAAGGAGAGGGTGAAGTCTGGAGGGTGAATCAGAAGAAGTAGAAGAAGGAGAAGGAGTAGGTGAAGTCAGGAGAGTGAAGCAGATGAAGCAGAAGAAGGAGAAGGAGAAGGTGAAGTCTGGAGGGCGAAGCAGAAGAAGGAGAAGGAGAAGGTGAAGTCTGGAGGGTGAAGCAGAAGAAGCAGAAGAAGGAGAAGGAGTAGGTGAAGTCTGGAGGGTGAATCAGAAGAAGTAGAAGAAGGAGAAGGAGAAGGTGAAGTCAGGAGGGTGAAGCAGAAGAAGCAGAAGAAGGAGAAGGAGAAGGTGAAGTCTGGAGGGTGAAGCAGAAGAAGCAGAAGAAGGAGAAGGAGAAGGTGAAGTCTGGAGGGTGAATCAGAAGAAGCAGAAGAAGGAGAAGGAGAAGGTGAAGTCTGGAGGGTGAATCAGAAGAAGCAGAAGAAGGAGAAGGAGAAGGTGAAGTCAGTAGGGTGAATCAGAAGAAGCAGAAGAAGGAGAAGGAGAAGGTGAATTTAGGAGGGTGAATCAGAAGAAGCAGAAGAAGGAGAAGGAGCAGGTGAAGTCAGGGGGGTGTAGCAGAAGAAGTAGAAGAAGGAGAAGGAGAAGGTGAAGTCTGGAGGGTGAATCAGAAGAAGTGGAAGAAGGAGAAGGAGAAGTTGAAGTCTGGAGGGTGAATCAGAAAAAGCAGAAGAAGGAGAAGGAGAAGGTGAAGTCTGGATGGTGAATCAGAAGAAGCAGAAGAAGGAGAAGGAGAAGATGAAGTCTGGAGGGTGAATCAGAAGAAGTAGAAGAAGGAGAAGGAGCAGGTGAAGTCTGTAGGGTGAATCAGAAGAAGTAGAAGAAGGAGAAGGAGAAGATGAAGTCTGGAGGGTGAATCAGAAGAAACAGAAGAAGGAGAAGGAGAAGGTGAAGTCTGGAGGGTGAATCAGAAGAAGTAGAAGAAGGAGAAGGAGAAGGTGTAGTCTGGAGGGTGAATCAGAAGAAGTAGACGAAGGAGAAGGAGAAGGTGAAGTCTGGAGGGTGAATCAGAAGAAGCAGAAGAAGGAGAAGGAGAAGGTGAAGTCTGGAGGGTGAATCAGACGAAGTAGAAGAAGGAGAAGGAGAAGGTGAAGTCTGGAGGGTGAATCAGAAGAAGCAGAAGAAGGAGAAGGAGAAGGTGAAGTCTGGAGTGTGAATCAGAAGAAGCAGAAGAAGGAGAAGGAGAAGGTGAAGTCTGGAGGGTGAATCAGAAGAAGCAGAATAAGGAGAAGGAGAAGGTGAAGTCTGGAGGGTGAATCAGAAGAAGCAGAAGAAGGAGAAGGAGAAGGTGAAGTCTGGAGGGTGAATCAGAAGAAGTAGAAGAAGGAGAAGGAGAAGGTGAAGTCTGGAGGGTGAATCAGAAGAAGTATAAGAAGGAGAAGGAGAAGGTGAAGTCTGGAGGGTGAATCAGAAGAAGTAGAAGAAGGAGAAGGAGAAGGTGAAGTCTGGAGGGTGAAGCAGAAGAAGTAGATGAAGGAGAAGGAGAAGATGAATTCAGGAGGGTGAATCAGAAGAAGTAGAAGAAGGAGATGGAGAAGGTGAGTTCTGGAGGGTGAATCAGAAGAAGCAGAAGAAGGAGAAGGAGAAGGTGAAGTCTGGAGGGTGAATCAGAAGAATCAGAAGAAGGAGAAGGAGAAGGTGAAGTCTGGAGGGTGAATCAGAAGAAGTAGAAGAAGGAGAAGGAGAAGGTGAAGTCTGGAGGGTGAATCAGAAGAAGCAGAAGAAGGAGAAGGAGAAGGTGAAGTCTGGAGGGTGAATCAGAAGAAGGAGAAGAAGGAGAAGGAGAAGATGAAGTCTGGAGGGTGAATCAGAAGAAGTAGAAGAAGGAGAAGGAGAAGGTGAAGTCTGGAGGCTGAAGCAGAAGAAACAGAAGAAGGAGAAGGAGAATGTGAAGACTGGAGGGTGAATCAGAAGAAGTAGAAGAAGGAGAAGGAGAAGGTGAAGTCTGGAGGGTGAATCAGAAGAAGTAGAAGAAGGAGAAGGAGAAGGTGAAGTCTGGAGGGTGAATCAGAAGAAGTGGAAGAAGGAGAAGGAGAAGTTGAAGTCTGGAGGGTGAATCAGAAAAAGCAGAAGAAGGAGAAGGAGAAGGTGAAGTCTGGATGGTGAATCAGAAGAAGCAGAAGAAGGAGAAGGAGAAGATGAAGTCTGGAGGGTGAATCAGAAGAAGTAGAAGAAGGAGAAGGAGAAGGTGAAGTCTGTAGGGTGAATCAGAAGAAGTAGAAGAAGGAGAAGGAGAAGATGAAGTCTGGAGGGTGAATCAGAAGAAACAGAAGAAGGAGAAGGAGAAGGTGAAGTCTGGAGGGTGAATCAGAAGAAGTAGAAGAAGGAGAAGGAGAAGGTGTAGTCTGGAGGGTGAATCAGAAGAAGTAGACGAAGGAGAAGGAGAAGGTGAAGTCTGGAGGGTGAATCAGAAGAAGCAGAAGAAGGAGAAGGAGAAGGTGAAGTCTGGAGGGTGAATCAGAAGAAGTAGAAGAAGGAGAAGGAGAAGGTGAAGTCTGGAGGGTGAATCAGAAGAAGCAGAAGAAGGAGAAGGAGAAGGTGAAGTCTGGAGTGTGAATCAGAAGAAGCAGAAGAAGGAGAAGGAGAAGGTGAAGTCTGGAGGGTGAATCAGAAGAAGCAGAATAAGGAGAAGGAGAAGGTGAAGTCTGGAGGGTGAATCAGAAGAAGCAGAAGAAGGAGAAGGTGAAGTCTGGAGGGTGAATCAGAAGAAGTAGAAGAAGGAGAAGGAGAAGGTGAAGTCTGGAGGGTGAATCAGAAGAAGTATAAGAAGGAGAAGGAGAAGGTGAAGTCTGGAGGGTGAATCAGAAGAAGTAGAAGAAGGAGAAGGAGAAGGTGAAGTCTGGAGGGTGAAGCAGAAGAAGTAGATGAAGGAGAAGGAGAAGATGAATTCAGGAGGGTGAATCAGAAGAAGTAGAAGAAGGAGAAGGAGAAGGTGAGTTCTGGAGGGTGAATCAGAAGAAGCAGAAGAAGGAGAAGGAGAAGGTGAAGTCTGGAGGGTGAATCAGAAGAATCAGAAGAAGGAAAAGGAGAAGGTGAAGTCTGGAGGGTGAATCAGAAGAAGTAGAAGAAGGAGAAGGAGAAGGTGAAGTCTGGAGGGTGAATCAGAAGAAGCAGAAGAAGGAGAAGGAGAAGGTGAAGTCTAGAGGGTGAATCAGAAGAAGGAGAAGAAGGAGAAGGAGAAGATGAAGTCTGGAGGGTGAATCAGAAGAAGTAGAAGAAGGAGAAGGAGAAGGTGAAGTCTGGAGGCTGAATCAGAAGAAGTAGAAGAAGGAGAAGGAGAAGGTGAAGTCTGGAGGGTGAATCAGAAGAAGCAGAAGAAGGAGAAGGAGAAGATGAAGTCTGGAGGGTGAATCAGAAGAAGTAGAAGAAGGAGAAGGGGAAGGTGAGGTCTGGAGGGTGAATCAGAAGAAGCAGAAGAAGGAGAAGGAGAAGGTGAAGTCTGGAGGGTGAATCTTAAGAAGCAGAAGAAGGAGAAGGAGAAGGTGAAGTCTGGAGGGTGAATCAGAAGAAGCAGAAGAAGGAGAAGGAGAAGGTGAAGTCAGGAGGGTGAATCAGAAGAAGCAGAAGAAGGAGAAGGAGAAGGTGAATTTAGGAGGGTGAATCAGAAGAAGCAGAAGAGGGAGAAGGAGCAGGTGAAGTCAGGGGGGTGTAGCAGAAGAAGTAGAAGAAGGAGAAGGAGAAGGTGAAGTCAGGACGGTGAAGCAGAAGAAGCAGAAGAAGGAGAAGGAGAAGGTGAAGCCTGGAGGGCGCAGCAGAAGAAGCAGAAGAAGGAGAAGGAGAAGGTGAAGTCTGGAGTGTGAAGCAGAAGAAGCAGAAGAAGGAGAAGGAGAAGGTGAAGTCTGGAGGGCGCAGCAGAAGAAGCAGAAGAAGGAGAATGAGAAGGTGAAGTCTGGAGGGTGAATCAGAAGAAGCAGAAGAAGGAGAAGGAGAAGGTGAAGTCTGGAGGGTGAATCAGAAGAAGTAGAAGAAGGAGAAGGAGAAGGTGAAGTCTGGAGGGTGAAGCAGAAGAAGTAGAAGAAGGAGAAGGAGAAGGTGAAGTCAGGAGGGTGAATCAGAAGAAGTAGAAGAAGGAGAAGGAGAAGGAGAAGTCAGGAGGGTGAATCAGAAGAAGCAGAAGAAGGAGAAGGAGAAGGTGAAGTCTGGAGGGTGAATCAGAAGAATCAGAAGAAGGAGAAGGAGAAGGTGAAGTCTGGAGGGTGAATCAGAAGAAGCAGAAGAAAGAGAAGGAGAAGGTGAAGTCTGGAGGGTGAAGCAGAAGAAACAAAAAAAGGAGAAGGAGAAGGTGAAGACTGGAGGGTGAATCAGAAGACGTAGAAGAAGGAGAATGAGAAGGTGAAGTCTGGAGGGTGAATCAGAAGAAGTGGAATAAGGAGAAGGAGAAGTTGAAGTCTGGAGGGTGAATCAGAAGAAGCAGAAGAAGGAGAAGGAGAAGGTGAAGTCTGGAGGGTGAATCAGAAGAAGCAGAAGAAGGAGAAGGAGAAGATGAAGTCTGGAGGGTGAATCAGAAGAAGTAGAAGAAGGAGAAGGAGAAGGTGAAGTCTGGAGGGTGAATCAGAAGAAGTAGAAGAAGGAGAAGGAGAAGGTGAAGTCTGGAGGGTGAAGCAGAAGAAATAGAAGAAGGAGAAGGAGAAGGTGAAGTCAGGAGGGTGAATCAGAAGAAGTAGAAGAAGGAGAAGGAGAAGGTGAAGTCAGGAGGGTGAATCAGAAGAAGCAGAAGAAGGAGAAGGAGAAGGTGAAGTCTGGAGGGTGAATCAGAAGAATCAGAAGAAGGAGAAGGAGAAGGTGAAGTCTGGAGGGTGAATCAGAAGAAGCAGAAGAAAGAGAAGGAGAAGGTGAAGTCTGGAGGGTGAAGCAGAAGAAACAAAAAAAGGAGAAGGAGAAGGTGAAGACTGGAGGGTGAATCAGAAGAAGTAGAAGAAGGAGAAGGGGAAGGTGAAGTCTGGAGGGTGAATCAGAAGAAGTGGAAGAAGGAGAAGGAGAAGTTGAAGTCTGGAGGGTGAATCAGAGGAAGCAGATGAAGGAGAAGGAGAAGGTGAAGTCTGGAGGGTGAATCAGAAGAAGCAGAAGAAGGAGAAGGAGAAGATGAAGTCTGGAGGGTGAATCAGAAGAAGTAGAAGAAGGAGAAGGAGAAGGTGAAGTCTGGAGGGTGAATCAGAAGAAGTAGAAGAAGGAGAAGGAGAAGATGAAGTCTGGAGGGTGAATCAGAAGAAACAGAAGAAGGAGAAGGAGAAGGTGAAGTCTGGAGGGTGAATCAGAAGAAGTAGAAGAAGGAGAAGGAGAAGGTGTAGTCTGGAGGGTGAATCAGAAGAAGTAGACGAAGGAGAAGGAGAAGGTGAAGTCTGGAGGGTGAATCAGAAGAAGCAGAGGAAGGAGAAGGAGAAGGTGAAGTCTGGAGGGTGAATCAGAAGAAGTAGAAGAAGGAGAAGGAGAAGGTGAAGTCTGGAGGGTGAATCAGAAGAAGCAGAAGAAGGAGAAGGAGAAGGTGAAGTCTGGAGGGTGAATCAGAAGAAGCAGAAGAAGGAGAAGGAGAAGGTGAAGTCTGGAGGGTGAATCAGAAGAAGCAGAATTAGGAGAAGGAGAAGGTGAAGTCTGGAGGGTGAATCAGAAGAAGCAGAAGAAGGAGAAGGAGAAGGTGAAGTCTGGAGGGTGAATCAGAAGAAGTAGAAAAAGGAGAAGGAGAAGGTGAAGTCTGGAGGGTGAATCAGAAGAAGTATAAGAAGGAGAAGGAGAAGGTGAAGTCTGGAGGGTGAATCAGAAGAAGTAGAAGAAGGAGAAGGAGAAGGTGAAGTCTGGAGGGTGAAGCAGAAGAAGTAGATGAAGGAGAAGGAGAAGGTGAAGTCAGGAGGGTGAATCAGAAGAAGTAGAAGAAGGAGAAGGAGGTGAGGTCTGGAGGGTGAATCAGAAGAAGCAGAAGAAGGAGAGGGAGAAGGTGAAGTCTGGAGGGTGAATCAGAAGAATCAGAAGAAGGAGAAGGAGAAGGTGAAGTCTGGAGGGTGAATCAGAAGAAGCAGAAGAAAGAGAAGGAGAAGGTGAAGTCTGGAGGGTGAAGCAGAAGAAACAGAAGAAGGAGAAGGAGAAGGTGAAGACTGGAGGGTGAATCAGAAGAAGTAGAAGAAGGAGAAGGAGAAGGTGAAGTCTGGAGGGTGAATCAGAAGACGTAGAAGAAGGAGAAGGAGAAGGTGAAGTCTGGAGGGTGAATCAGAAGAAGCAGAAGAAGGAGAAGGAGAAGGTGAAGTCTGGAGGGTGAATCAGAAGAAGGAGAAGAAGGAGAAGGAGAAGATGAAGTCTGGAGGGTGAATCAGAAGAAGTAGAAGAAGGAGAAGGAGAAGGTGAAGTCTGGAGGCTGAATCAGAAGAAGTAGAAGAAGGAGAAGGAGAAGGTGAAGTCTGGAGGGTGAATCAGAAGAAACAGAAGAAGGAGAAGGAGAAGGTGAAGTCTGGAGGGTGTATCAGAAGAAGTAGAAGAAGGAGAAGGAGAAGGTGTAGTCTGGAGGGTGAATCAGAAGAAGTAGATGAAGGAGAAAGAGAAGGTGAAGTCAGGAGGGTGAAGCAGAAGAAGCAGAAGAAGGAGAAGGAGAAGGTGAAGTCTGGAGGGTGAAGCAGAAGAAGCAGAAGAAGGAGAAGGAGAAGGTGAAGTCTGGAGGGTGAATCAGAAGAAGCAGAAGAAGGAGAAGGAGAAGGTGAAGTCTGGAGGGTGAATCAGAAGAAGCAGAAGAAGGAGAAGGAGAAGGTGAAGTCAGCAGGGTGAATCAGAAGAAGCAGAAGAAGGAGAAGGAGAAGGTGAATTTAGGAGGGTGAATCAGAAGAAGCAGAAGAAGGAGAAGGAGCAGGTGAAGTCAGGGGGGTGTCGCAGAAGAAGTAGAAGAAGGAGAAGGAGAAGGTGAAGTCAGGACGGTGAAGCAGAAGAAGCAGAAGAAGGAGAAGGAGAAGGTGAAGCCTGGAGGGCGCAGCAGAAGAAGCAGAAGAAGGAGAAGGAGAAGGTGAAGTCTGGAGTGTGAAGCAGAAGAAGGAGAAGGAGAAGGTGAAGTCTGGAGGGCGCAGCAGAAGAAGCAGAAGAAGGAGAATGAGAAGGTGAAGTCTGGAGGGTGAATCAGAAGAAGCAGAAGAAGGAGAAGGAGAAGGTGAAGTCTGGAGGGTGAATCAGAAGAAGTAGAAGAAGGAGAAGGAGAAGGTGAAGTCAGGAGGGTGAATCAGAAGAAGTAGAAGAAGGAGAAGGAGAAGGTGAAGTCAGGAGGGTGAATCAGAAGAAGCAGAAGAAGGAGAAGGAGAAGGTGAAGTCTGGAGGGCGAATCAGAAGAAACAGAAGAAGGAGAAGGAGAAGGTGAAGTCTGGAGGCTGAATCAGAAGAAGCAGAAGAAGGAGAAGGAGAAGGTGAAGTCTGGAGGTTGAATCAGAAGAAGCAGAATAACGAGAAGGAGAAGGTGAAGTCTGGAGGGTGAATCAGAAGAAGCAGAAGAAGGAGAAGGAGAAGGTGAAGTCTGGAGGGTGAATCAGAAGAATCAGAAGAAGGAGAAGGAGAAGGTGAAGTCTGGAGGGTGAAGCAGAAGAAGGAGAAGAAGGAGAAGGAGAAGGTGAAGTCAGGAGGGTGAATCAGAAGAAGTAGAAGAAGGAGAAGGAGAAGGTGAAGCCAGGAGGGTGAATCAGAAGAAGCAGAAGAAGGAGAAGGAGAAGGTGAAGTCTGGAGGGTGAATCAGAAGAATCAGAAGAAGGAGAAGGAGAAGGTGAAGTCTGGAGGGTGAATCAGAAGAATCAGAAGAAAGAGAAAGAGAAGGTGAAGTCTGGAGGCTGAAGCAGATGAAACAGAAGAAGGAGAAGGAGAATGTGAAGACTGGAGGGTGAATCAGAAGAAGTAGAAGAAGGAGAAGGAGAAGGTGAAGTCTGGAGGGTGAATCAGAAGAAGTAGAAGAAGGAGAAGGAGAAGGTGAAGTCTGGAGGGTGAATCAGAAGAAGCAGAAGAAGGAGAAGGAGAAGGTGAAGTCTGGAGGGTGAATCAGAAGCTGCAGAAGAAGGAGAAGGAGAAGATGAAGTCTGGAGGGTGAATCAGAAGAAGTAGAAGAAGGAGAAGGAGAAGGTGAAGTCTGGAGGGTGAATCAGAAGAAGCAGAAGAAGGAGAAGGAGAAGGTGAAGTCTGGAGGGTGAATCAGAAGAGGTAGAAGAAGGAGAAGGAGAAGGTGAAGTCAGGAGGGTGAAGCAGAAGAAGCAGAAGAAGGAGAAGGAGAAGGTGAAGTCTGGTGGGTGAAGCAGAAGAAGCAGAAGAAGGAGAAGGAGAAGGTGAAGTCTGGAGGGTGAAGCAGAAGAAGCAGAAGAAGGAGAAGGAGAAGGTGAAGTCAGGAGGGTGGATCAGAAGAAGTAGAAGAAGGAGAAGGAGAAGGTGAAGTCTGGAGGGTGAATCAGAAGAAGCAGAAGAAGGAGAAGGAGAAGGTGAAGTCTGGAAGGCGCAGCAGAAGAAGCAGAAGAAGGAGAAGGAGAAGGTGAAGTCTGGAGGGTGAAGCAGAAGAAGCAGAAGAAGGAGAAGGAGAGGGTGAAGTCTGGAGGGTGAATCAGAAGAAGTAGAAGAAGGAGAAGGTGAAGTCAGGAGAGTGAAGCAGAAGAAGCAGAAGAAGGAGAAGGAGAAGGTGAAGTCTGGAGGGCGAAGCTGAAGAAGCAGAAGAAGGAGAAGGAGAAGGTGAAGTCTGGAGGGTGAAGCAGAAGAAGCAGAAGAAGGAGAAGGAGTAGGTGAAGTCTGGAGGGTGAATCAGAAGAAGTAGAAGAAGGAGAAGGAGAAGGTGAAGTCAGGAGGGTGAAGCAGAAGAAGCAGAAGAAGGAGAAGGAGAAGGTGAAGTCTGGAGGGTGAAGCAGAAGAAGCAGAAGAAGGAGAAGGAGAAGTTGAAGTCTGGAGGGTGAATCAGAAGAAGCAGAAGAAGGAGAAGGAGAAGGTGAAGTCTGGAGGGTGAATCAGAAGAAGCAGAAGAAGGAGAAGGAGAAGGTGAAGTCAGGAGGGTGAATCAGAAGAAGCAGAAGAAGGAGAAGGAGAAGGTGAATTTAGGAGGGTGAATCAGAAGAAGCAGAAGAAGGAGAAGGAGCAGGTGAAGTCAGGGGGGTGTAACAGAAGAAGTAGAAGAAGGAGAAGGAGAAGGTGAAGTCAGGACGGTGAAGCAGAAGAAGCAGAAGAAGGAGAAGGAGAAGGTGAAGCCTGGAGGGCGCAGCAGAAGAAGCAGAAGAAGGAGAAGGAGAAGGTGAAGTCTGGAGTGTGAAGCAGAAGAAGCAGAAGAAGGAGAAGGAGAAGGTGAAGTCTGGAGGGCGCAGCAGAAGAAGCAGAAGAAGGAGAATGAGAAGGTGAAGTCTGGAGGGTGAATCAGAAGAAGCAGAAGAAGGAGAAGGAGAAGGTGAAGTCTGGAGGGTGAATCAGAAGAAGGAGAAGAAGGAGAAGGAGAAGGTGAAGTCAGGAGGGTGAATCAGAAGAAGTAGAAGAAGGAGAAGGAGAAGGTGAAGTCAGGAGGGTGAATCAGAAGAAGCAGAAGAAGGAGAAGGAGAAGGTGAAGTCTGGAGGGCGAATCAGAAGAAACAGAAGAAGGAGAAGGAGAAGGTGAAGTCTGGAGGGTGAATCAGAAGAAGCAGAAGAAGGAGAAGGAGAAGGTGAAGTCTGGAGGTTGAATCAGAAGAAGCAGAATAACGAGAAGGAGAAGGTGAAGTCTGGAGGGTGAATCAGAAGAAGCAGAATAAGGAGAAGGAGAAGGTGAAGTCTGGAGGGTGAATCAGAAGAAGCAGAAGAAGGAGAAGGAGAAGGTGAAGTCTGGAGGGTGAATCAGAAGAGGTAGAAGAAGGAGAAGGAGAAGGTGAAGTCTGGAGGGTGAAGCAGAAGAAGGAGAAGAAGGAGAAGGAGAAGGTGAAGTCAGGAGGGTGAATCAGAAGAAGTAGAAGAAGGAGAAGGAGAAGGTGAAGCCAGGAGGGTGAATCAGAAGAAGCAGAAGAAGGAGAAGGAGAAGGTGAAGTCTGGAGGGTGAATCAGAAGAATCA
This sequence comes from Somniosus microcephalus, assembly GCF_052327205.1. Lineage (NCBI taxonomy): Eukaryota > Metazoa > Chordata > Chondrichthyes > Squaliformes > Somniosidae > Somniosus > Somniosus microcephalus. The sequence continues at coordinate 373,727 of NW_028225399.1, read as the reverse complement.
GAAGAAGGAGAAGGAGAAGGTGAAGTCTGGAGGGTGAATCAGAAGAATCAGAAGAAAGAGAAGGAGAAGGTGAAGTCTGGAGGCTGAAGCAGAAGAAACAGAAGAAGGAGAAGGAGAATGTGAAGACTGGAGGGTGAATCAGAAGAAGTAGAAGAAGGAGAAGGAGAAGGTGAAGTCTGGAGGGTGAATCAGAAGAAGTAGAAGAAGGAGAAGGAGAAGGTGAAGTCTGGAGGGTGAATCAGAAGAAGCAGAAGAAGGAGAAGGAGAAGGTGAAGTCTGGAGGGTGAATCAGAAGATGCAGAAGAAGGAGAAGGAGAAGATGAAGTCTGGAGGGTGAATCAGAAGAAGTAGAAGAAGGAGAAGGAGAAGGTGAAGTCTGGAGGGTGAATCAGAAGAAGTAGAAGAAGGAGAAGGAGAAGGTGAAGTCTGGAGGGTGAATCAGAAGAAACAGAAGAAGGAGAAGGAGAAGGTGAAGTCTGGAGGGTGAATCAGAAGAAGTAGAAGAAGGAGAAGGAGAAGGTGTAGTCTGGAGGGTGAATCAGAAGAAGTAGACGAAGGAGAAGGAGAAGGTGAAGTCTGGAGGGTGAATCAGAAGAAGCAGAAGAAGGAGAAGGAGAAGATGAAGTCTGGAGGGTGAATCAGAAGAAGTAGAAGAAGGAGAAGGAGAAGGTGAAGTCTGGAGGGTGAATCAGAAGAAGCAGAAGAAGGAGAAGGAGAAGGCGAAGTCTGGAGGGTGAATCAGAAGAAGCAGAAGAAGGAGAAGGAGAAGGTGAAGTCTGGAGGGTGAATCAGAAGAAGCAGAATAAGGAGAAGGAGAAGGTGAAGTCTGGAGGGTGAATCAGAAGAAGTAGAAGAAGGAGAAGGAGAAGGTGAAGTCAGGAGGGTGAAGCAGAAGAAGCAGAAGAAGGAGAAGGAGAAGGTGAAGTCTGGAGGGTGAAGCAGAAGAAGCAGAAGAAGGAGAAGGAGAAGGTGAAGTCTGGAGGGTGAATCAGAAGAAGCAGAAGAAAGAGAAGGAGAAGGTGAAGTCTGGAGGGTGAATCAGAAGAAGTAGAAGAAGGAGAAGGAGAAGGTGAAGTCTGGAGGGTGAATCAGAAGAAGCAGAAGAAGGAGAAGGAGAAGGTGAAGTCTGGAGGGTGAATCAGAAGAAGCAGAAGAAGGAGAAGGAAAAGGTGAAGTCTGGAGGGTGAATCAGAAGAAGCAGAAGAAGGAGAAGGAGAAGGTGAAGTCTGGAGGGTGAATCAGAAGAAGCAGAATAAGGAGAAGGAGAAGGTGAAGTCTGGAGGGTGAATCAGAAGAAGCAGAAGAAGGAGAAGGAGAAGGTGAAGTCTGGAGGGTGAATCAGAAGAAGTAGAAGAAGGAGAAGGAGAAGGTGAAGTCTGGAGGGTGAAGCAGAAGAAGTAGAAGAAGGAGAAGGAGAAGGTGAAGTCAGGAGGGTGAATCAGAAGAAGCAGAAGAAGGAGAAGGAGAAGGTGAAGTCTGGAGGGTGAATCAGAAGAATCAGAAGAAGGAGAAGGAGAAGATGAAGTCTGGAGGGTGAATCAGAAGAAGCAGAAGAAAGAGAAGGAGAAGGTGAAGTCTGGAGGGTGAAGCAGAAGAAACAGAAGAAGGAGAAGGAGTAGGTGAAGACTGGAGGGTGAATCAGAAGAAGTAGAAGAAGGAGAAGGAGAAGGTGAAGTCTGGAGGGTGAATCAGACGAAGTAGAAGAAGGAGAAGGAGAAGGTGAAGTCTGGAGGGTGAATCAGAAGAAGCAGAAGAAGGAGAAGGAGAAGGTGAAGTTAGGAGGGTGAATCAGAAGAAGCAGAAGAAGGAGAAGGAGCAGGTGAAGTCAGGGGGGTGAAGCAGAAGAAGTAGAAGAAGGAGAAGGAGAAGGTGAAGTCAGGACGGTGAAGCAGAAGAAGCAGAAGAAGGAGAAGGAGAAGGTGAAGTCTGGAGGGTGAAGCAGAAGAAGCAGAAGAAGGAGAAGGAGAGGGTGAAGTCTGGAGGGTGAATCAGAAGAAGTAGAAGAAGGAGAAGGAGAAGGTGAAGTCAGGAGAGTGAAGCAGAAGAAGCAGAAGAAGGAGAAGGAGAAGGTGAAGTCTGGAGGGCGAAGCAGAAGAAGCAGAAGAAGGAGAAGGAGAAGGTGAAGTCTGGAGGGTGAAGCAGAAGAAGCAGAAGAAGGACAAGGAGTAGGTGAAGTCTGGAGGGTGAATCAGAAGAAGTAGAAGAAGGAGAAGGATAAGGTGAAGTCAGGAGGGTGAAGCAGAAGAAGCAGAAGAAGGAGAAGGAGAAGGTGAAGTCTGGTGGGTGAAGCAGAAGAAGCAGAAGAAGGAGAAGGAGAAGGTGAAGTCTGGAGGGTGAAGCAGAAGAAGCAGAAGAAGGAGAAGGAGAAGGTGAAGTCAGGAGGGTGGATCAGAAGAAGTAGAAGAAGGAGAAGGAGAAGGTGAAGTCTGGAGGGTGAATCAGAAGAAGCAGAAGAAGGAGAAGGAGAAGGTGAAGTCTGGAGGGCGCAGCAGAAGAAGCAGAAGAAGGAGAAAGAGAAGGTGAAGTCTGGAGGGTGAAGCAGAAGAAGCAGAAGAAGGAGAAGGAGAGGGTGAAGTCTGGAGGGTGAATCAGAAGAAGTAGAAGAAGGAGAAGGAGAAGGTGAAGTCTGGAGGGTGAAGCAGAAGAAGTAGAAGAAGGAGAAGGAGAAGGTGAAGTCAGGAGGGTGAATCAGAAGAAGCAGAAGAAGGAGAAGGAGAAGGTGAAGTCTGGAGGGTGAATCAGAAGAATCAGAAGAAGGAGAAGGAGAAGATGAAGTCTGGAGGGTGAATCAGAAGAAGCAGAAGAAAGAGAAGGAGAAGGTGAAGTCTGGAGGGTGAAGCAGAAGAAACAGAAGAAGGAGAAGGAGTAGGTGAAGACTGGAGGGTGAATCAGAAGAAGTAGAAGAAGGAGAAGGAGAAGGTGAAGTCTGGAGGGTGAATCAGACGAAGTAGAAGAAGGAGAAGGAGAAGGTGGAGTCTGGAGGGTGAATCAGAAGAAGCAGAAGAAGGAGAAGGAGAAGGTGAAGTTAGGAGGGTGAATCAGAAGAAGCAGAAGAAGGAGAAGGAGCAGGTGAAGTCAGGGGGGTGAAGCAGAAGAAGTAGAAGAAGGAAAAGGAGAAGGTGAAGTCAGGACGGTGAAGCAGAAGAAGCAGAAGAAGGAGAAGGTGAAGTCTGGAGGGTGAAGCAGAAAAAGCAGAAGAAGGAGAAGGAGAGGGTGAAGTCTGGAGGGTGAATCAGAAGAAGTAGAAGAAGGAGAAGGAGAAGGTGAAGTCAGGAGAGTGAAGCAGAAGAAGCAGAAGAAGGAGAAGGAGAAGGTGAAGTCTGGAGGGCGAAGCAGAAGAAGCAGAAGAAGGAGAAGGAGAAGGTGAAGTCTGGAGGGTGAAGCAGAAGAAGCAGAAGAAGGAGAAGGAGTAGGTGAAGTCTGGAGGGTGAATCAGAAGAAGTAGAAGAAGGAGAAGGATAAGGTGAAGTCAGGAGGGTGAAGCAGAAGAAGCAGAAGAAGGAGAAGGAGAAGGTGAAGTCTGGTGGGTGAAGCAGAAGAAGCAGAAGAAGGAGAAGGAGAAGGTGAAGTCTGGAGGGTGAAGCAGAAGAAGCAGAAGAAGGAGAAGGAGAAGGTGAAGTCAGGAGGGTGGATCAGAAGAAGTAGAAGAAGGAGAAGGAGAAGGTGAAGTCTGGAGGGTGAATCAGAAGAAGCAGAAGAAGGAGAAGGAGAAGACGAAGTCTGGAGGGCGCAGCAGAAGAAGCAGAAGAAGGAGAAAGAGAAGGTGAAGTCTGGAGGGTGAAGCAGAAGAAGCAGAAGAAGGAGAAGGAGAGGGTGAAGTCTGGAGGGTGAATCAGAAGAAGTAGAAGAAGGAGAAGGAGAAGGTGAAGTCAGGAGAGTGAAGCAGAAGAAGCAGAAGAAGGAGAAGGAGAAGGTGAAGTCTGGAGGGCGAAGCAGAAGAAGCAGAAGAAGTAGAAGGAGTAGGTGAAGTCTGGAGGGTGAAGCAGAAGAACCAGAAGAAGGAGAAGGAGTAGGTGAAGTCAGGAGGGTGAAGCAGAAGAAGCAGAAGAAGGAGAAGGAGAAGGTGAAGTCTGGAGGATGAATCAGAAGAAGCAGAAGAAGGAGAAGGAGAAGGTGAATTTAGGAGGGTGAATCAGAAGAAGCAGAAGAAGGAGAAGGAGCAGGTGAAGTCAGGGGGGTGTAGCAGAAGAAGTAGAAGAAGGAGAAGGAGAAGGTGAAGTCAGGACGGTGAAGCAGAAGAAGCAGAAGAAGGAGAAGGAGAAGGTGAAGCCTGGAGGGCGCAGCAGAAGAAGCAGAAGAAGGAGAAGGAGAAGGTGAAGTCTGGAGTGTGAAGCAGAAGAAGCAGAAGAAGGAGAAGGAGAAGGTGAAGTCTGGAGGGCGCAGCAGAAGAAGCAGAAGAAGGAGAATGAGAAGGTGAAGTCTGGAGGGTGAATCAGAAGAAGAAGAAGAAGGAGAAGGAGAAGGTGAAGTCTGGAGGGTGAATCAGAAGAAGTAGAAGAAGGAGAAGGAGAAGGTGAAGTCAGGAGGGTGAATCAGAAGAAGTAGAAGAAGGAGAAGGAGAAGGTGAAGTCAGGAGGGTGAATCAGAAGAAGCAGAAGAAGGAGAAGGAGAAGGTGAAGTCTGGAGGGCGAATCAGAAGAAACAGAAGAAGGAGAAGGAGAAGGTGAAGTCTGGAGGGTGAATCAGAAGAAGCAGAAGAAGGAGAAGGAGAAGGTGAAGTCTGGAGGTTGAATCAGAAGAAGCAGAATAACGAGAAGGAGAAGGTGAAGTCTGGAGGGTGAATCAGAAGAAGCAGAATAAGGAGAAGGAGAAGGTGAAGTCTGGAGGGTGAATCAGAAGAAGCAGAAGAAGGAGAAGGAGAAGGTGAAGTCTGGAGGGTGAATCAGAAGAGGTAGAAGAAGGAGAAGGAGAAGGTGAAGTCTGGAGGGTGAAGCAGAAGAAGGAGAAGAAGGAGAAGGAGAAGGTGAAGTCAGGAGGGTGAATCAGAAGAAGTAGAAGAAGGAGAAGGAGAAGGTGAAGCCAGGAGGGTGAATCAGAAGAAGCAGAAGAAGGAGAAGGAGAAGGTGAAGTCAGGAGGGTGTATCAGAAGAAGTAGAAGAAGGAGAAGGAGAAGGTGCAGTCTGGAGGGTGAATCAGAAGAAGCAGAAGAAGGAGAAGGAGAAGGTGAAGTCTGGAGGTTGAATCAGAAGAAGCAGAATAACGAGAAGGAGAAGGTGAAGTCTGGAGGGTGAATCAGAAGAAGCAGAATAAGGAGAAGGAGAAGGTGAAGTCTGGAGGGTGAATCAGAAGAAGCAGAAGAAGGAGAAGGAGAAGGTGAAGTCTGGAGGGTGAATCAGAAGAGGTAGAAGAAGGAGAAGGAGAAGGTGAAGTCAGGAGGGTGAAGCAGAAGAAGCAGAAGAAGGAGAAGGAGAAGGTGAAGTCTGGTGGGTGAAGCAGAAGAAGCAGAAGAAGGAGAAGGAGAAGGTGAAGTCTGGAGGGAGAAGCAGAAGAAGCAGAAGAAGGAGAAGGAGAAGGTGAAGTCAGGAGGGTGGATCAGAAGAAGTAGAAGAAGGAGAAGGAGAAGGTGAAGTCTGGAGGGTGAATCAGAAGAAGCAGAAGAAGGAGAAGGGGAAGGTGAAGTCTGGAGGGCGCAGCAGAAGAAGCAGAAGAAGGAGAAAGAGAAGGTGAAGTCTGGAGGGTGAAGCAGAAGAAGCAGAAGAAGGAGAAGGAGAGGGTGAAGTCTGGAGGGTGAATCAGAAGAAGTAGAAGAAGGAGAAGGAGTAGGTGAAGTCAGGAGAGTGAAGCAGAAGAAGCAGAAGAAGGAGAAGGAGAAGGTGAAGTCTGGAGGGCGAAGCAGAAGAAGCAGAAGAAGGAGAAGGAGTAGGTGAAGTCTGGAGGGTGAATCAGAAGAAGTAGAAGAAGGAGAAGGAGAAGGTGAAGTCAGGAGGGTGAAGCAGAAGAAGCAGAAGAAGGAGAAGGAGAAGGTGAAGTCTGGAGGGTGAAGCAGAAGAAGCAGAAGAAGGAGAAGGAGAAGGTGAAGTCTGGAGGGTGAATCAGAAGAAGTAGAAGAAGGAGAAGGAGAAGGTGAAGTCTGGAGGGTGAATCAGAAGAAGCAGAAGAAGGAGAAGGAGAATGTGAAGTCAGGAGGGTGAATCAGAAGAAGCAGAAGAAGGAGAAGGAGAAGGTGAATTTAGGAGGGTGAATCAGAAGAGGTAGAAGAAGGAGAAGGAGAAGGTGAAGTCAGGACGGTGAAGCAGAAGAAGCAGAATAAGGAGAAGGAGAAGGTGAAGTCTGGAGGGTGAATCAGAAGAAGCAGAAGAAGGAGAAGGAGAAGGTGAAGTCTGGAGGGTGAATCAGAAGAGGTAGAAGAAGGAGAAGGAGAAGGTGAAGTCAGGAGGGTGAAGCAGAAGAAGCAGAAGAAGGAGAAGGAGCAGGTGAAGTCAGGGGGGTGTAGCAGAAGAAGTAGAAGAAGGAGAAGGAGAAGGTGAAGTCAGGACGGTGAAGCAGAAGAAGCAGAAGAAGGAGAAGGAGAAGGTGAAGCCTGGAGGGCGCAGCAGAAGAAGCAGAAGAAGGAGAAGGAGAAGGTGAAGTCTGGAGTGTGAAGCAGAAGAAGCAGAAGAAGGAGAAGGAGAAGGTGAAGTCTGGAGGGCGCAGCAGAAGAAGCAGAAGAAGGAGAATGAGAAGGTGAAGTCTGGAGGGTGAATCAGAAGAAGCAGAAGAAGGAGAAGGAGAAGGTGAAGTCTGGAGGGTGAATCAGAAGAAGGAGAAGAAGGAGAAGGAGAAGGTGAAGTCAGGAGGGTGAATCAGAAGAAGTAGAAGAAGGAGAAGGAGAAGGTGAAGTCAGGAGGGTGAATCAGAAGAAGCAGAAGAAGGAGAAGGAGAAGGTGAAGTCTGGAGGGCGAATCAGAAGAAACAGAAGAAGGAGAAGGAGAAGGTGAAGTCTGGAGGGTGAATCAGAAGAAGCAGAAGAAGGAGAAGGAGAAGGTGAAGTCTGGAGGTTGAATCAGAAGAAGCAGAATAACGAGAAGGAGAAGGTGAAGTCTGGAGGGCGAATCAGAAGAAACAGAAGAAGGAGAAGGAGAAGGTGAAGTCTGGAGGGTGAATCAGAAGAAGCAGAAGAAGGAGAAGGAGAAGGTGAAGTCTGGAGGGTGAATCAGAAGAGGTAGAAGAAGGAGAAGGAGAAGGTGAAGTCTGGAGGGTGAAGCAGAAGAAGGAGAAGAAGGAGAAGGAGAAGGTGAAGTCAGGAGGGTGAATCAGAAGAAGTAGAAGAAGGAGAAGGAGAAGGTGAAGCCAGGAGGGTGAATCAGAAGAAGCAGAAGCAGGAGAAGGAGAAGGTGAAGTCTGGAGGGTGAATCAGAAGAATCAGAAGAAGGAGAAGGAGAAGGTGAAGTCTGGAGGGTGAATCAGAAGAATCAGAAGAAAGAGAAGGAGAAGGTGAAGTCTGGAGGCTGAAGCAGAAGAAACAGAAGAAGGAGAAGGAGAATGTGAAGACTGGAGGGTGAATCAGAAGAAGTAGAAGAAGGAGAAGGAGAAGGTGAAGTCTGGAGGGTGAATCAGAAGAAGTAGAAGAAGGAGAAGGAGAAGGTGAAGTCTGGAGGGTGAATCAGAAGAAGCAGAAGAAGGAGAAGGAGAAGGTGAAGTCTGGAGGGTGAATCAGAAGATGCAGAAGAAGGAGAAGGAGAAGATGAAGTCTGGAGGGTGAATCAGAAGAAGTAGAAGAAGGAGAAGGAGAAGGTGAAGTCTGGAGGGTGAATCAGAAGAAGTAGAAGAAGGAGAAGGAGAAGGTGAAGTCTGGAGGGTGAATCAGAAGAAACAGAAGAAGGAGAAGGAGAAGGTGAAGTCTGGAGGGTGAATCAGAAGAAGTAGAAGAAGGAGAAGGAGAAGGTGTAGTCTGGAGGGTGAATCAGAAGAAGTAGACGAAGGAGAAGGAGAAGGTGAAGTCTGGAGGGTGAATCAGAAGAAGCAGAAGAAGGAGAAGGAGAAGATGAAGTCTGGAGGGTGAATCAGAAGAAGTAGAAGAAGGAGAAGGAGAAGGTGAAGTCTGGAGGGTGAATCAGAAGAAGCAGAAGAAGGAGAAGGAGAAGGTGAAGTCTGGAGGGTGAATCAGAAGAAGCAGAAGAAGGAGAAGGAGAAGGTGAAGTCTGGAGGGTGAATCAGAAGAAGCAGAATAAGGAGAAGGAGAAGGTGAAGTCTGGAGGGTGAATCAGAAGAAGCAGAAGAAGGAGAAGGAGAAGGTGAAGTCTGGAGGATGAATCAGAAGAAGTAGAAGAAGGAGAAGGAGAAGGTGAAGTCTGGAGGGTGAATCAGAAGAAGTAGAAGAAGGAGAAGGAGAAGGTGAAGTCTGGAGTGTGAATCAGAAGAAGTAGAAGAAGGAGAAGGAGAAGGTGAAGTCTGGAGGGTGAAGCAGAAGAAGTAGAAGAAGGAGAAGGAGAAGCTGAAGTCAGGAGGGTGAATCAGAAGAAGTAGAAGAAGGAGAAGGAGAAGGTGAAGTCAGGAGGGTGAAGCAGAAGAAGCAGAAGAAGGAGAAGGAGAAGGTGAATTCTGGAGGGTGAAGCAGAAGAAGCAGAAGAAGGAGAAGGAGAAGATGAAGTCTGGAGGGTGAATCAGAAGAAGCAGAAGAAAGAGAAGGAGAAGGTGAAGTCTGGAGGGTGAATCAGAAGAAGTAGAAGAAGGAGAAGGAGAAGGTGAAGTCTGGAGGGTGAATCAGAAGAAGCAGAAGAAGGAGAAGGAGAAGGTGAAGTCTGGAGGGTGAATCAGAAGAAGCAGAAGAAGGAGAAGGCAAAGGTGAAGTCTGGAGGGTGAATCAGAAGAAGCAGAAGAAGGAGAAGGAGAAGGTGAAGTCTGGAGGGTGAATCAGAAGAAGCAGAATAAGGAGAAGGAGAAGGTGAAGTCTGGAGGGTGAATCAGAAGAAGCAGAAGAAGGAGAAGGAGAAGGTGAAGTCTGGAGGGTGAATCAGAAGAAGTAGAAGAAGGAGAAGGAGAAGGTGAAGTCTGGAGGGTGAAGCAGAAGAAGTAGAAGAAGGAGAAGGAGAAGGTGAAGTCAGGAGGGTGAATCAGAAGAAGCAGAAGAAGGAGAAGGAGAAGGTGAAGTCTGGAGGGTGAATCAGAAGAATCAGAAGAAGGAGAAGGAGAAGATGAAGTCTGGAGGGTGAATCAGAAGAAGCAGAAGAAAGAGAAGGGGAAGGTGAAGTCTGGAGGGTGAAGGAGAATAAACAGAAGAAGGAGAAGGAGTAGGTGAAGACTGGAGGGTGAATCAGAAGAAGTAGAAGAAGGAGAAGGAGAAGGTGAAGTCTGGAGGGTGAATCAGACGAAGTAGAAGAAGGAGAAGGAGAAGGTGAAGTCTGGAGGGTGAATCAGAAGAAGCAGAAGAAGGAGAAGGAGAAGGTGAAGTTAGGAGGGTGAAGCAGAAGAAGCAGAAGAAGGAGAAGGAGAAGGTGAAGTCAGGAGGGTGGATCAGAAGAAGTAGAAGAAGGAGAAGGAGAAGGTGAAGTCTGGAGGGTGAATCAGAAGAAGCAGAAGAAGGAGAAGGAGAAGACGAAGTCTGGAGGGCGCAGCAGAAGAAGCAGAAGAAGGAGAAAGAGAAGGTGAAGTCTGGAGGGTGAAGCAGAAGAAGCAGAAGAAGGAGAAGGAGAGGGTGAAGTCTGGAGGGTGAATCAGAAGAAGTAGAAGAAGGAGAAGGAGAAGGTGAAGTCAGGAGAGTGAAGCAGAAGAAGCAGATGAAGGAGAAGGAGAAGGTGAAGTCTGGAGGGCGAAGCAGAAGAAGCAGAAGTAGTAGAAGGAGTAGGTGAAGTCTGGAGGGTGAAGCAGAAGAAGCAGAAGAAGGAGAAGGAGTAGGTGAAGTCAGGAGGGTGAAGCAGAATAAGCAGAAGAAGGAGAAGGAGAAGGTGAAGTCTGGAGGATGAATCAGAAGAAGCAGAAGAAGGAGAAGGAGAAGGTGAATTTAGGAGGGTGAATCAGAAGAAGCAGAAGAAGGAGAAGGAGCAGGTGAAGTCAGGGGGGTGTAGCAGAAGAAGTAGAAGAAGGAGAAGGAGAAGGTGAAGTCAGGACGGTGAAGCAGAAGAAGCAGAAGAAGGAGAAGGAGAAGGTGAAGCCTGGAGGGCGCAGCAGAAGAAGCAGAAGAAGGAGAAGGAGAAGGTGAAGTCTGGAGTGTGAAGCAGAAGAAGCAGAAGAAGGAGAAGGAGAAGGTGAAGTCTGGAGGGCGCAGCAGAAGAAGCAGAAGAAGGAGAATGAGAAGGTGAAGTCTGGAGGGTGAATCAGAAGAAGAAGAAGAAGGAGAAGGAGAAGGTGAAGTCTGGAGGGTGAATCAGAAGAAGTAGAAGAAGGAGAAGGAGAAGGTGAAGTCAGGAGGGTGAATCAGAAGAAGTAGAAGAAGGAGAAGGAGAAGGTGAAGTCAGGAGGGTGAATCAGAAGAAGCAGAAGAAGGAGAAGGAGAAGGTGAAGTCTGGAGGGCGAATCAGAAGAAACAGAAGAAGGAGAAGGGGAAGGTGAAGTCTGGAGGGTGAATCAGAAGAAGCAGAAGAAGGAGAAGGAGAAGGTGAAGTCTGGAGGTTGAATCAGAAGAAGCAGAATAACGAGAAGGAGAAGGTGAAGTCTGGAGGGTGAATCAGAAGAAGCAGAATAAGGAGAAGGAGAAGGTGAAGTCTGGAGGGTGAATCAGAAGAAGCAGAAGAAGGAGAAGGAGAAGGTGAAGTCTGGAGGGTGAATCAGAAGAGGTAGAAGAAGGAGAAGGAGAAGGTGAAGTCTGGAGCGTGAAGCAGAAGAAGGAGAAGAAGGAGAAGGAGAAGGTGAAGTCAGGAGGGTGAATCAGAAGAAGTAGAAGAAGGAGAAGGAGAAGGTGAAGCCAGGAGGGTGAATCAGAAGAAGCAGAAGAAGGAGAAGGAGAAGGTGAAGTCAGGAGGGTGTATCAGAAGAAGTAGAAGAAGGAGAAGGAGAAGGTGCAGTCTGGAGGGTGAATCAGAAGAAGCAGAAGAAGGAGAAGGAGAAGGTGAAGTCTGGAGGTTGAATCAGAAGAAGCAGAATAACGAGAAGGAGAAGGTGAAGTCTGGAGGGTGAATCAGAAGAAGCAGAATAAGGAGAAGGAGAAGGTGAAGTCTGGAGGGTGAATCAGAAGAAGCAGAAGAAGGAGAAGGAGAAGGTGAAGTCTGGAGGGTGAATCAGAAGAGGTAGAAGAAGGAGAAGGAGAAGGTGAAGTCAGGAGGGTGAAGCAGAAGAAGCAGAAGAAGGAGAAGGAGAAGGTGAAGTCTGGTGGGTGAAGCAGAAGAAGCAGAAAAAGGAGAAGGAGAAGGTGAAGTCTGGAGGGTGAAGCAGAAGAAGCAGAAGAAGGAGAAGGAGAAGGTGAAGTCAGGAGGGTGGATCAGAAGAAGTAGAAGAAGGAGAAGGAGAAGGTGAAGTCTGGAGGGTGAATCAGAAGAAGCAGAAGAAGGAGAAGGAGAAGGTGAAGTCTGGAGGGCGCAGCAGAAGAAGCAGAAGAAGGAGAAAGAGAAGGTGAAGTCTGGAGGGTGAAGCAGAAGAAGCAGAAGAAGGAGAAGGAGAGGGTGAAGTCTGGAGGGTGAATCAGAAGAAGTAGAAGAAGGAGAAGGAGTAGGTGAAGTCAGGAGAGTGAAGCAGAAGAAGCAGAAGAAGGAGAAGGAGAAGGTGAAGTCTGGAGGGCGAAGCAGAAGAAGCAGAAGAAGGAGAAGGAGAAGGTGAAGTCTGGAGGGTGAAGCAGAAGAAGCAGAAGAAGGAGAAGGAGTAGGTGAAGTCTGGAGGGTGAATCAGAAGAAGTAGAAGAAGGAGAAGGAGAAGGTGAAGTCAGGAGGGTGAAGCAGAAGAAGCAGAAGAAGGAGAAGGAGAAGGTGAAGTCTGGAGGGTGAAGCAGAAGAAGCAGAAGAAGGAGAAGGAGAAGGTGAAGTCTGGAGGGTGAATCAGAAGAAGCAGAAGAAGGAGAAGGAGAAGGTGAAGTCTGGAGGGTGAATCAGAAGAAGCAGAAGAAGGAGAAGGAGAAGGTGAAGTCAGGAGGGTGAATCAGAAGAAGCAGAAGAAGGAGAAGGAGAAGGTGAATTTAGGAGGGTGAATCAGAAGAAGCAGAAGAAGGAGAAGGAGCAGGTGAAGTCAGGGGGGTGTAGCAGAAGAAGTAGAAGAAGGAGAAGGAGAAGGTGAAGTCAGGACGGTGAAGCAGAAGAAGCAGAAGAAGGAGAAGGAGAAGGTGAAGCCTGGAGGGCGCAGCAGAAGAAGCAGAAGAAGGAGAAGGAGAAGGTGAAGTCTGGAGTGTGAAGCAGGAGAAGCAGAAGAAGGAGAAGGAGAAGGTGAAGTCTGGAGGGCGCAGCAGAAGAAGCAGAAGAAGGAGAATGAGAAGGTGAAGTCTGGAGGGTGAATCAGAAGAAGCAGAAGAAGAAGAAGGAGAAGGTGAAGTCTGGAGGGTGAATCAGAAGAAGGAGAAGGAGGAGAAGGAGAAGGTGAAGTCAGGAGGGTGAATCAGAAGAAGTAGAAGAAGGAGAAGGAGAAGGTGAAGTCAGGAGGGTGAATCAGAAGAAGCAGAAGAAGGAGAAGGAGAAGGTGAAGTCTGGAGGGCGAATCAGAAGAAACAGAAGAAGGAGAAGGAGAAGGTGAAGTCTGGAGGGTGAATCAGAAGAAGCAGAAGAAGGAGAAGGAGAAGGTGAAGTCTGGAGGTTGAATCAGAAGAAGCAGAATAACGAGAAGGAGAAGGTGAAGTCTGGAGGGTGAATCAGAAGAAGGAGAATAAGGAGAAGGAGAAGGTGAAGTCTGGAGGGTGAATCAGAAGAAGCAGAAGAAGGAGAAGGAGAAGGTGAAGTCTGGAGGGTGAATCAGAAGAGGTAGAAGAAGGAGAAGGAGAAGGTGAAGTCTGGAGGGTGAAGCAGAAGAAGGAGAAGAAGGAGAAGGAGAAGGTGAAGTCAGGAGGGTGAATCAGAAGAAGTAGAAGAAGGAGAAGGAGAAGGTGAAGCCAGGAGGGTGAATCAGAAGAAGCAGAAGAAGGAGAAGGAGAAGGTGAAGTCTGGAGGGTGAATCAGAAGAATCAGAAGAAGGAGAAGGAGAAGGTGAAGTCTGGAGGGTGAATCAGAAGAATCAGAAGAAAGAGAAGGAGAAGGTGAAGTCTGGAGGCTGAAGCAGAAGAAACAGAAGAAGGAGAAGGAGAATGTGAAGACTGGAGGGTGAATCAGAAGAAGTAGAAGAAGGAGAAGGAGAAGGTGAAGTCTGGAGGGTGAATCAGAAGAAGTAGAAGAAGGAGAAGGAGAAGGTGAAGTCTGGAGGGTGAATCAGAAGAAGCAGAAGAAGGAGAAGGAGAAGGTGAAGTCTGGAGGGTGAATCAGAAGATGCAGAAGAAGGAGAAGGAGAAGATGAAGTCTGGAGGGTGAATCAGAAGAAGTAGAAGAAGGAGAAGGAGAAGGTGAAGTCTGGAGGGTGAATCAGAAGAAGTAGAAGAAGGAGAAGGAGAAGGTGAAGTCTGGAGGGTGAATCAGAAGAAACAGAAGAAGGAGAAGGAGAAGGTGAAGTCTGGAGGGTGAATCAGAAGAAGTAGAAGAAGGAGAAGGAGAAGGTGTAGTCTGGAGGGTGAATCAGAAGAAGTAGACGAAGGAGAAGGAGAAGGTGAAGTCTGGAGGGTGAATCAGAAGAAGCAGAAGAAGGAGAAGGAGAAGATGAAGTCTGGAGGGTGAATCAGAAGAAGTAGAAGAAGGAGAAGGAGAAGGTGAAGTCTGGAGGGTGAATCAGAAGAAGCAGAAGAAGGAGAAGGAGAAGGTGAAGTCTGGAGGGTGAATCAGAAGAAGCAGAAGAAGGAGAAGGAGAAGGTGAATTCTGGAGGGTGAAGCAGAAGAAGCAGAAGAAGGAGAAGGAGAAGATGAAGTCTGGAGGGTGAATCAGAAGAAGCAGAAGAAAGAGAAGGAGAAGGTGAAGTCTGGAGGGTGAATCAGAAGAAGTAGAAGAAGGAGAAGGAGAAGGTGAAGTCTGGAGGGTGAATCAGAAGAAGCAGAAGAAGGAGAAGGAGAAGGTGAAGTCTGGAGGGTGAATCAGAAGAAGCAGAAGAAGGAGAAGGAAAAGGTGAAGTCTGGAGGGTGAATCAGAAGAAGCAGAAGAAGGAGAAGGAGAAGGTGAAGTCTGGAGGGTGAATCAGAAGAAGCAGAATAAGGAGAAGGGGAAGGTGAAGTCTGGAGGGTGAATCAGAAGAAGCAGAAGTAGGAGAAGGAGAAGGTGAAGTCTGGAGGGTGAATCAGAAGAAGTAGAAGAAGGAGAAGGAGAAGGTGAAGTCTGGAGGGTGAAGCAGAAGAAGTAGAAGAAGGAGAAGGAGAAGGTGAAGTCAGGAGGGTGAATCAGAAGAAGCAGAAGAAGGAGAAGGAGAAGGTGAAGTCTGGAGGGTGAATCAGAAGAATCAGAAGAAGGAGAAGGAGAAGATGAAGTCTGGAGGGTGAATCAGAAGAAGCAGAAGAAAGAGAAGGAGAAGGTGAAGTCTGGAGGGTGAAGGAGAATAAACAGAAGAAGGAGAAGGAGTAGGTGAAGACTGGAGGGTGAATCAGAAGAAGTAGAAGAAGGAGAAGGAGAAGGTGAAGTCTGGAGGGTGAATCAGACGAAGTAGAAGAAGGAGAAGGAGAAGGTGAAGTCTGGAGGGTGAATCAGAAGAAGCAGAAGAAGGAGAAGGAGAAGGTGAAGTTAGGAGGGTGAATCAGAAGAAGCAGAAGAAGGAGAAGGAGCAGGTGAAGTCAGGGGGGTGAAGCAGAAGAAGTAGAAGAAGGAGAAGGAGAAGGTGAAGTCAGGACGGTGAAGCAGAAGAAGCAGAAGAAGGAGAAGGAGAAGGTGAAGTCTGGAGGGTGAAGCAGAAGAAGCAGAAGAAGGAGAAGGAGAAGGTGAAGCCTGGAGGGCGCAGCAGAAGAAGCAGAAGAAGGAGAAGGAGAAGGTGAAGTCTGGAGTGTGAAGCAGAAGAAGCAGAAGAAGGAGAAGGAGAAGGTGAAGTCTGGAGGGCGCAGCAGAAGAAGCAGAAGAAGGAGAATGAGAAGGTGAAGTCTGGAGGGTGAATCAGAAGAAGAAGAAGAAGGAGAAGGAGAAGGTGAAGTCTGGAGGGTGAATCAGAAGAAGTAGAAGAAGGAGAAGGAGAAGGTGAAGTCAGGAGGGTGAATCAGAAGAAGTAGAAGAAGGAGAAGGAGAAGGTGAAGTCAGGAGGGTGAATCAGAAGAAGCAGAAGAAGGAGAAGGAGAAGGTGAAGTCTGGAGGGCGAATCAGAAGAAACAGAAGAAGGAGAAGGAGAAGGTGAAGTCTGGAGGGTGAATCAGAAGAAGCAGAAGAAGGAGAAGGAGAAGGTGAAGTCTGGAGGTTGAATCAGAAGAAGCAGAATAACGAGAAGGAGAAGGTGAAGTCTGGAGGGTGAATCAGAAGAAGCAGAATAAGGAGAAGGAGAAGGTGAAGTCTGGAGGGTGAATCAGAAGAAGCAGAAGAAGGAGAAGGAGAAGGTGAAGTCTGGAGGGTGAATCAGAAGAGGTAGAAGAAGGAGAAGGAGAAGGTGAAGTCTGGAGGGTGAAGCAGAAGAAGGAGAAGAAGGAGAAGGAGAAGGTGAAGTCAGGAGGGTGAATCAGAAGAAGTAGAAGAAGGAGAAGGAGAAGGTGAAGCCAGGAGGGTGAATCATGACATTTTGTGCACATTTTTTCAAACGCTGGGCATTGTTTTAACCGGTGTTTGTAACCACAGCAGGGTCAGGGGATGGACAGTGGGCAGGGTGGGGAAGGGAAGTGGGCAGGGTCGGGGGATGGACAGTGAAGTCTGGAGTTTGAATCAGAAGAAGTAGAATAACGAGAAGGAGAAGGTGAAGTCTGGAGGGTGAATCAGAAGAAGCAGAATAAGGAGAAGGAGAAGGTGAAGTCTGGAGGGTGAATCAGAAGAAGCAGAAGAAGGAGAAGGAGAAGGTGAAGTCTGGAGGGTGAATCAGAAGAGGTAGAAGAAGGAGAAGGAGAAGGTGAAGTCTGGAGGGTGAATCAGAAGAAGTAGAAGAAGGAGAAGGAGAAGGTGAAGTCTGGAGGGTGAATCAGAAGAAGCAGAAGAAGGAGAAGGAGAAGGTGAAGTCTGGAGGGTGAATCAGAAGAATCAGAAGAAGGAGAAGGAGAAGGTGAAGTCTGGAGGGTGAATCAGAAGAATCAGAAGAAAGAGAAGGAGAAGGTGAAGTCTGGAGGCTGAAGCAGAAGAAACAGAAGAAGGAGAAGGAGAATGTGAAGACTGGAGGGTGAATCAGAAGAAGTAGAAGAAGGAGAAGGAGAAGGTGAAGTCTGGAGGGTGAATCAGAAGAAGTAGAAGAAGGAGAAGGAGAAGGTGAAGTCTGGAGGGTGAATCAGAAGAAGCAGAAGAAGGAGAAGGAGAAGGTGAAGTCTGGAGGGTGAATCAGAAGATGCAGAAGAAGGAGAAGGAGAAGATGAAGTCTGGAGGGTGAATCAGAAGAAGTAGAAGAAGGAGAAGGAGAAGGTGAAGTCTGGAGGGTGAATCAGAAGAAGTAGAAGAAGGAGAAGGAGAAGGTGAAGTCTGGAGGGTGAATCAGAAGAAACAGAAGAAGGAGAAGGAGAAGGTGAAGTCTGGAGGGTGAATCAGAAGAAGTAGAAGAAGGAGAAGGAGAAGGTGTAGTCTGGAGGGTGAATCAGAAGAAGTAGACGAAGGAGAAGGAGAAGGTGAAGTCTGGAGGGAGAATCAGAAGAAGCAGAAGAAGGAGAAGGAGAAGATGAAGTCTGGAGGGTGAATCAGAAGAAGTAGAAGAAGGAGAAGGAGAAGGTGAAGTCTGGAGGGTGAATCAGAAGAAGCAGAAGAAGGAGAAGGAGAAGGTGAAGTCTGGAGGGTGAATCAGAAGAAGCAGAATAAGGAGAAGGAGAAGGTGAAGTCTGGAGGGTGAATCAGAAGAAGTAGAAGAAGGAGAAGGAGAAGGTGAAGTCAGGAGGGTGAAGCAGAAGAAGCAGAAGAAGGAGAAGGAGAAGGTGAAGTCTGGAGGGTGAAGCAGAAGAAGCAGAAGAAGGAGAAGGAGAAGGTGAAGTCTGGAGGGTGAATCAGAAGAAGCAGAAGAAAGAGAAGGAGAAGGTGAAGTCTGGAGGGTGAATCAGAAGAAGTAGAAGAAGGAGAAGGAGAAGGTGAAGTCTGGAGGGTGAATCAGAAGAAGCAGAAGAAGGAGATGAAGAAGGTGAAGTCTGGAGGGTGAATCAGAAGAAGCAGAAGAAGGAGAAGGAAAAGGTGAAGTCTGGAGGGTGAATCAGAAGAAGCAGAAGAAGGAGAAGGAGAAGGTGAAGTCTGGAGGGTGAATCAGAAGAAGCAGAATAAGGAGAAGGAGAAGGTGAAGTCTGGAGGGTGAATCAGAAGAAGCAGAAGAAGGAGAAGGAGAAGGTGAAGTCTGGAGGGTGAATCAGAAGAAGTAGAAGAAGGAGAAGGAGAAGGTGAAGTCTGGAGGGTGAAGCAGAAGAAGTAGAAGAAGGAGAAGGAGAAGGTGAAGTCAGGAGGGTGAATCAGAAGAAGCAGAAGAAGGAGAAGGAGAAGGTGAAGTCTGGAGGGTGAATCAGAAGAATCAGAAGAAGGAGAAGGAGAAGATGAAGTCTGGAGGGTGAATCAGAAGAAGCAGAAGAAAGAGAAGGAGAAGGTGAAGTCTGGAGGGTGAAGCAGAAGAAACAGAAGAAGGAGAAGGAGTAGGTGAAGACTGGAGGGTGAATCAGAAGAAGTAGAAGAAGGAGAAGGAGAAGGTGAAGTCTGGAGGGTGAATCAGAAGAAGTAGAAGAAGGAGAAGGAGAAGGTGAAGTCTGGAGGGTGAATCAGAAGAAGCAGAAGAAGGAGAAGGAGAAGGTGAAGTTAGGAGGGTGAATCAGAAGAAGCAGAAGAAGGAGAAGGAGCAGTTGAAGTCAGGGGGGTGAAGCAGAAGAAGTAGAAGAAGGAGAAGGAGAAGGTGAAGTCAGGACGGTGAAGCAGAAGAAGAAGAAGAAGGAGAAGGAGAAGGTGAAGTCTGGAGGGTGAATCAGAAGAAGTAGAAGAAGGAGAAGGAGAAGGTGAAGTCAGGAGGGTGAATCAGAAGAAGTAGAAGAAGGAGAAGGAGAAGGTGAAGTCAGGAGGGTGAATCAGAAGAAGCAGAAGAAGGAGAAGGAGAAGGTGAAGTCTGGAGGGCGAATCAGAAGAAACAGAAGAAGGAGAAGGGGAAGGTGAAGTCTGGAGGGTGAATCAGAAGAAGCAGAAGAAGGAGAAGGAGAAGGTGAAGTCTGGAGGTTGAATCAGAAGAAGCAGAATAACGAGAAGGAGAAGGTGAAGTCTGGAGGGTGAATCAGAAGAAGCAGAATAAGGAGAAGGAGAAGGTGAAGTCTGGAGGGTGAATCAGAAGAAGCAGAAGAAGGAGAAGGAGAAGGTGAAGTCTGGAGGGTGAATCAGAAGAGGTAGAAGAAGGAGAAGGAGAAGGTGAAGTCTGGAGGGTGAAGCAGAAGAAGGAGAAGAAGGAGAAGGAGAAGGTGAAGTCAGGAGGGTGAATCAGAAGAAGTAGAAGAAGGAGAAGGAGAAGGTGAAGCCAGGAGGGTGAATCAGAAGAAGCAGAAGAAGGAGAAGGAGAAGGTGAAGTCAGGAGGGTGTATCAGAAGAAGTAGAAGAAGGAGAAGGAGAAGGTGCAGTCTGGAGGGTGAATCAGAAGAAGCAGAAGAAGGAGAAGGAGAAGGTGAAGTCTGGAGGTTGAATCAGAAGAAGCAGAATAACGAGAAGGAGAAGGTGAAGTCTGGAGGGTGAATCAGAAGAAGCAGAATAAGGAGAAGGAGAAGGTGAAGTCTGGAGGGTGAATCAGAAGAAGCAGAAGAAGGAGAAGGAGAAGGTGAAGTCTGGAGGGTGAATCAGAAGAGGTAGAAGAAGGAGAAGGAGAAGGTGAAGTCAGGAGGGTGAAGCAGAAGAAGCAGAAGAAGGAGAAGGAGAAGGTGAAGTCTGGTGGGTGAAGCAGAAGAAGCAGAAAAAGGAGAAGGAGAAGGTGAAGTCTGGAGGGTGAAGCAGAAGAAGCAGAAGAAGGAGAAGGAGAAGGTGAAGTCAGGAGGGTGGATCAGAAGAAGTAGAAGAAGGAGAAGGAGAAGGTGAAGTCTGGAGGGTGAATCAGAAGAAGCAGAAGAAGGAGAAGGAGAAGGTGAAGTCTGGAGGGCGCAGCAGAAGAAGCAGAAGAAGGAGAAAGAGAAGGTGAAGTCTGGAGGGTGAAGCAGAAGAAGCAGAAGAAGGAGAAGGAGAGGGTGAAGTCTGGAGGGTGAATCAGAAGAAGTAGAAGAAGGAGAAGGAGTAGGTGAAGTCAGGAGAGTGAAGCAGAAGAAGCAGAAGAAGGAGAAGGAGAAGGTGAAGTCTGGAGGGCGAAGCAGAAGAAGCAGAAGAAGGAGAAGGAGAAGGTGAAGTCTGGAGGGTGAAGCAGAAGAAGCAGAAGAAGGAGAAGGAGTAGGTGAAGTCTGGAGGGTGAATCAGAAGAAGTAGAAGAAGGAGAAGGAGAAGGTGAAGTCAGGAGGGTGAAGCAGAAGAAGCAGAAGAAGGAGAAGGAGAAGGTGAAGTCTGGAGGGTGAAGCAGAAGAAGCAGAAGAAGGAGAAGGAGAAGGTGAAGTCTGGAGGGTGAATCAGAAGAAGCAGAAGAAGGAGAAGGAGAAGGTGAAGTCTGGAGGGTGAATCAGAAGAAGCAGAAGAAGGAGAAGGAGAAGGTGAAGTCAGGAGGGTGAATCAGAAGAAGCAGAAGAAGGAGAAGGAGAAGGTGAATTTAGGAGGGTGAATCAGAAGAAGCAGAAGAAGGAGAAGGAGCAGGTGAAGTCAGGGGGGTGTAGCAGAAGAAGTAGAAGAAGGAGAAGGAGAAGGTGAAGTCAGGACGGTGAAGCAGAAGAAGCAGAAGAAGGAGAAGGAGAAGGTGAAGCCTGGAGGGCGCAGCAGAAGAAGCAGAAGAAGGAGAAGGAGAAGGTGAAGTCTGGAGTGTGAAGCAGAAGAAGCAGAAGAAGGAGAAGGAGAAGGTGAAGTCTGGAGGGCGCAGCAGAAGAAGCAGAAGAAGGAGAATGAGAAGGTGAAGTCTGGAGGGTGAATCAGAAGAAGCAGAAGAAGAAGAAGGAGAAGGTGAAGTCTGGAGGGTGAATCAGAAGAAGGAGAAGGAGGAGAAGGAGAAGGTGAAGTCAGGAGGGTGAATCAGAAGAAGTAGAAGAAGGAGAAGGAGAAGGTGAAGTCAGGAGGGTGAATCAGAAGAAGCAGAAGAAGGAGAAGGAGAAGGTGAAGTCTGGAGGGCGAATCAGAAGAAACAGAAGAAGGAGAAGGAGAAGGTGAAGTCTGGAGGGTGAATCAGAAGAAGCAGAAGAAGGAGAAGGAGAAGGTGAAGTCTGGAGGTTGAATCAGAAGAAGCAGAATAACGAGAAGGAGAAGGTGAAGTCTGGAGGGTGAATCAGAAGAAGGAGAATAAGGAGAAGGAGAAGGTGAAGTCTGGAGGGTGAATCAGAAGAAGCAGAAGAAGGAGAAGGAGAAGGTGAAGTCTGGAGGGTGAATCAGAAGAGGTAGAAGAAGGAGAAGGAGAAGGTGAAGTCTGGAGGGTGAAGCAGAAGAAGGAGAAGAAGGAGAAGGAGAAGGTGAAGTCAGGAGGGTGAATCAGAAGAAGTAGAAGAAGGAGAAGGAGAAGGTGAAGCCAGGAGGGTGAATCAGAAGAAGCAGAAGAAGGAGAAGGAGAAGGTGAAGTCTGGAGGGTGAATCAGAAGAATCAGAAGAAGGAGAAGGAGAAGGTGAAGTCTGGAGGGTGAATCAGAAGAATCAGAAGAAAGAGAAGGAGAAGGTGAAGTCTGGAGGCTGAAGCAGAAGAAACAGAAGAAGGAGAAGGAGAATGTGAAGACTGGAGGGTGAATCAGAAGAAGTAGAAGAAGGAGAAGGAGAAGGTGAAGTCTGGAGGGTGAATCAGAAGAAGTAGAAGAAGGAGAAGGAGAAGGTGAAGTCTGGAGGGTGAATCAGAAGAAGCAGAAGAAGGAGAAGGAGAAGGTGAAGTCTGGAGGGTGAATCAGAAGATGCAGAAGAAGGAGAAGGAGAAGATGAAGTCTGGAGGGTGAATCAGAAGAAGTAGAAGAAGGAGAAGGAGAAGGTGAAGTCTGGAGGGTGAATCAGAAGAAGTAGAAGAAGGAGAAGGAGAAGGTGAAGTCTGGAGGGTGAATCAGAAGAAACAGAAGAAGGAGAAGGAGAAGGTGAAGTCTGGAGGGTGAATCAGAAGAAGTAGAAGAAGGAGAAGGAGAAGGTGTAGTCTGGAGGGTGAATCAGAAGAAGTAGACGAAGGAGAAGGAGAAGGTGAAGTCTGGAGGGTGAATCAGAAGAAGCAGAAGAAGGAGAAGGAGAAGATGAAGTCTGGAGGGTGAATCAGAAGAAGTAGAAGAAGGAGAAGGAGAAGGTGAAGTCTGGAGGGTGAATCAGAAGAAGCAGAAGAAGGAGAAGGAGAAGGTGAAGTCTGGAGGGTGAATCAGAAGAAGCAGAAGAAGGAGAAGGAGAAGGTGAATTCTGGAGGGTGAAGCAGAAGAAGCAGAAGAAGGAGAAGGAGAAGATGAAGTCTGGAGGGTGAATCAGAAGAAGCAGAAGAAAGAGAAGGAGAAGGTGAAGTCTGGAGGGTGAATCAGAAGAAGTAGAAGAAGGAGAAGGAGAAGGTGAAGTCTGGAGGGTGAATCAGAAGAAGCAGAAGAAGGAGAAGGAGAAGGTGAAGTCTGGAGGGTGAATCAGAAGAAGCAGAAGAAGGAGAAGGAAAAGGTGAAGTCTGGAGGGTGAATCAGAAGAAGCAGAAGAAGGAGAAGGAGAAGGTGAAGTCTGGAGGGTGAATCAGAAGAAGCAGAATAAGGAGAAGGAGAAGGTGAAGTCTGGAGGGTGAATCAGAAGAAGCAGAAGTAGGAGAAGGAGAAGGTGAAGCTGGAGGGTGATTCAGAAGACAGTAGAAGAAGGAGAAGGAGAAGGTGAAGTCTGGAGGGTGAAGCAGAAGAAGTAGAAGAAGGAGAAGGAGAAGGTGAAGTCAGGAGGGTGAATCAGAAGAAGCAGAAGAAGGAGAAGGAGAAGGTGAAGTCTGGAGGGTGAATCAGAAGAATCAGAAGAAGGAGAAGGAGAAGATGAAGTCTGGAGGGTGAATCAGAAGAAGCAGAAGAAAGAGAAGGAGAAGGTGAAGTCTGGAGGGTGAAGGAGAATAAACAGAAGAAGGAGAAGGAGTAGGTGAAGACTGGAGGGTGAATCAGAAGAAGTAGAAGAAGGAGAAGGAGAAGGTGAAGTCTGGAGGGTGAATCAGAGCGAAGTAGAAGAAGGAGAAGGAGAAGGTGAAGTCTGGAGGGTGAATCAGAAGAAGCAGAAGAAGGAGAAGGAGAAGGTGAAGTTAGGAGGGTGAATCAGAAGAAGCAGAAGAAGGAGAAGGAGCAGGTGAAGTCAGGGGGGTGAAGCAGAAGAAGTAGAAGAAGGAGAAGGGAGAAGGTGAAGTCAGGACGGTGAAGCAGAAGAAGCAGAAGAAGGAGAAGGAGAAGGTGAAGTCTGGAGGGTGAAGCAGAAGAAGCAGAAGAAGGAGAAGGAGAAGGTGAAGCCTGGAGGGCGCAGCAGAAGAAGCAGAAGAAGGAGAAGGAGAAGGTGAAGTCTGGAGTGTGAAGCAGAAGAAGCAGAAGAAGGAGAAGGAGAAGCTGAAGTCTGGAGGGCGCAGCAGAAGAAGCAGAAGAAGGAGAATGAGAAGGTGAAGTCTGGAGGGTGAATCAGAAGAAGAAGAAGAAGGAGAAGGAGAAGGTGAAGTCTGGAGGGTGAATCAGAAGAAGTAGAAGAAGGAGAAGGAGAAGGTGAAGTCAGGAGGGTGAATCAGAAGAAGTAGAGAAGGAGAAGGAGAAGGTGAAGTCAGGAGGTGAATCAGAAGAAGCAGAAGAAGGAGAAGGAGAAGGTGAAGTCTGGAGGGCGAATCAGAAGAAACAGAAGAAGGAGAAGGAGAAGGTGAAGTCTGGAGGGTGAATCAGAAGAAGCAGAAGAAGGAGAAGGAGAAGGTGAAGTCTGGAGGTTGAATCAGAAGAAGCAGAATAACGAGAAGGAGAAGGTGAAGTCTGGAGGGTGAATCAGAAGAAGCAGAATAAGGAGAAGGAGAAGGTGAAGTCTGGAGGGTGACTCAGAAGAAGCAGAAGAAGGAGAAGGAGAAGGTGAAGTCTGGAGGGTGAATCAGAAGAGGTAGAAGAAGGAGAAGGAGAAGGTGAAGTCTGGAGGGTGAAGCAGAAGAAGGAGAAGAAGGAGAAGGAGAAGGTGAAGTCAGGAGGGTGAATCAGAAGAAGTAGAAGAAGGAGAAGGAGAAGGTGAAGCCAGGAGGGTGAATCAGAAGAAGCAGAAGAAGGAGAAGGAGAAGGTGAAGTCAGGAGGGTCTATCAGAAGAAGTAGAAGAAGGAGAAGGAGAAGGTGCAGTCTGGAGGGTGAATCAGAAGAAGCAGAAGAAGGAGAAGGAGAAGGTGAAGTCTGGAGTTTGAATCAGAAGAAGCAGAAGTAACGAGAAGGAGAAGGTGAAGTCTGGAGGGTGAATCAGAAGAAGCAGAATAAGGAGAAGGAGAAGGTGAAGTCTGGAGGGTGAATCAGAAGAAGCAGAAGAAGGAGAAGGAGAAGGTGAAGTCTGGAGGGTGAATCAGAAGAGGTAGAAGAAGGAGAAGGAGAAGGTGAAGTCTGGAGGGTGAATCAGAAGAAGTAGAAGAAGGAGAAGGAGAAGGTGAAGTCTGGAGGGTGAATCAGAAGAAGCAGAAGAAGGAGAAGGAGAAGGTGAAGTCTGGAGGGTGAATCAGAAGAATCAGAAGAAGGAGAAGGAGAAGGTGAAGTCTGGAGGGTGAATCAGAAGAATCAGAAGAAAGAGAAGGAGAAGGTGAAGTCTGGAGGCTGAAGCAGAAGAAACAGAAGAAGGAGAAGGAGAATGTGAAGACTGGAGGGTGAATCAGAAGAAGTAGAAGAAGGAGAAGGAGAAGGTGAAGTCTGGAGGGTGAATCAGAAGAAGTAGAAGAAGGAGAAGGAGAAGGTGAAGTCTGGAGGGTGAATCAGAAGAAGCAGAAGAAGGAGAAGGAGAAGGTGAAGTCTGGAGGGTGAATCAGAAGATGCAGAAGAAGGAGAAGGAGAAGATGAAGTCTGGAGGGTGAATCAGAAGAAGTAGAAGAAGGAGAAGGAGAAGGTGAAGTCTGGAGGGTGAATCAGAGAAGTAGAAGAAGGAGAAGGAGAAGGTGAAGTCTGGAGGGTGAATCAGAAGAAACAGAAGAAGGAGAAGGAGAAGGTGAAGTCTGGAGGGTGAATCAGAAGAAGTAGAAGAAGGAGAAGGAGAAGGTGTAGTCTGGAGGGTGAATCAGAAGAAGTAGACGAAGGAGAAGGAGAAGGTGAAGTCTGGAGTGAGAATCAGAAGAAGCAGAAGAAGGAGAAGGGAGAAGATGAAGTCTGGAGGGTGAATCAGAAGAAGTAGAAGAAGGAGAAGGAGAAGGTGAAGTCTGGAGGGTGGATCAGAAGAAGCAGAAGAAGGAGAAGGAGAAGGTGAAGTCTGGAGGGTGAATCAGAAGAAGCAGAATAAGGAGAAGGAGAAGGTGAAGTCTGGAGGGTGAATCAGAAGAAGTAGAAGAAGGAGAAGGAGAAGGTGAAGGCAGGAGGGTGAAGCAGAAGAAGCAGAAGAAGGAGAAGGAGAAGGTGAAGTCTGGAGGGTGAAGCAGAAGAAGCAGAAGAAGGAGAAGGAGAAGGTGAAGTCTGGAGGGTGAATCAGAAGAAGCAGAAGAAAGAGAAGGAGAAGGTGAAGTCTGGAGGGTGAATCAGAAGAAGTAGAAGAAGGAGAAGGAGAAGGTGAAGTCTGGAGGGTGAATCAGAAGAAGCAGAAGAAGGAGAAGGAGAAGGTGAAGTCTGGAGGGTGAATCAGAAGAAGCAGAAGAAGGAGAAGGAAAAGGTGAAGTCTGGAGGGTGAATCAGAAGAAGCAGAAGAAGGAGAAGGAGAAGGTGAAGTCTGGAGGGTGAATCAGAAGAAGCAGAATAAGGAGAAGGAGAAGGTGAAGTCTGGAGGGTGAATCAGAAGAAGCAGAAGAAGGAGAAGGAGAAGGTGAAGTCTGGAGGGTGAATCAGAAGAAGTAGAAGAAGGAGAAGGAGAAGGTGAAGTCTGGAGGGTGAAGCAGAGAAGTAGAAGAAGGAGAAGGAGAAGGTGAAGTCAGGAGGGTGAATCAGAAGAAGCAGAAGAAGGAGAAGGAGAAGGTGAAGTCTGGAGGGTGAATCAGAAGAATCAGAAGAAGGAGAAGGAGAAGATGAAGTCTGGAGGGTGAATCAGAAGAAGCAGAAGAAAGAGAAGGAGAAGGTGAAGTCTGGAGGGTGAAGCAGAAGAAACAGAAGAAGGAGAAGGAGTAGGTGAAGACTGGAGGGTGAATCAGAAGAAGTAGAAGAAGGAGAAGGAGAAGGTGAAGTCTGGAGGGTGAATCAGGAAGAAGTAGAAGAAGGAGAAGGAGAAGGTGAAGTCTGGAGGGTGAATCAGAAGAAGCAGAAGAAGGAGAAGGAGAAGGTGAAGTTAGGAGGGTGAATCAGAAGAAGCAGAAGAAGGAGAAGGAGCAGTTGAAGTCAGGGGGGTGAAGCAGAAGAAGTAGAAGAAGGAGAAGGAGAAGGTGAAGTCAGGACGGTGAAGCAGAAGAAGCAGAGAAGAAGGAGAAGGAGAAGGTGAAGTCTGGAGGGTGAAGCAGAAGAAGCAGAAGAAGGAGAAGGAGAGGGTGTGAAGTCTGGAGGGTGAATCAGAAGAAGTAGAAGAAGGAGAAGGAGAAGGTGAAGTCAGGAGAGTGAAGCAGAAGAAGCAGAAGAAGGAGAAGGAGAAGGTGAAGTCTGGAGGGCGAAGCAGAAGAAGCAGAAGAAGGAGAAGGAGAAGGTAAAGTCTGGAGGGTGAAGCAGAAGAAGCAGAAGAAGGAGAAGGAGTAGGTGAAGTCTGGAGGGTGAATCAGAAGAAGTAGAAGAAGGAGAAGGATAAGGTGAAGTCAGGAGGGTGAAGCAGAAGAAGCAGAAGAAGGAGAAGGAGAAGGTGAAGTCTGGTGGGTGAAGCAGAAGAAGCAGAAGAAGGAGAAGGAGAAGGTGAAGTCTGGAGGGTGAAGCAGAAGAAGCAGAAGAAGGAGAAGGAGAAGGTGAAGTCAGGAGGGTGGATCAGAAGAAGTAGAAGAAGGAGAAGGAGAAGGTGAAGTCTGGAGGGTGAATCAGAAGAAGCAGAAGAAGGAGAAGGAGAAGGTGAAGTCTGGAGGGTGAATCAGAAGAATCAGAAGAAGGAGAAGGAGTAGGTGAAGACTGGAGGGTGAATCAGAAGAAGTAGAAGAAGGAGAAGGAGAAGGTGAAGTCTGGAGGGTGAATCAGACGAAGTAGAAGAAGGAGAAGGAGAAGGTGGAGTCTGGAGGGTGAATCAGAAGAAGCAGAAGAAGGAGAAGCAGAAGGTGAAGTTAGGAGGGTGAATCAGAAGAAGCAGAAGAAGGAGAAGGAGCAGGTGAAGTCAGGGGGGTGAAGCAGAAGAAGTAGAAGAAGGAAAAGGAGAAGGTGAAGTCAGGACGGTGAAGCAGAAGAAGCAGAAGAAGGAGAAGGAGAAGGTGAAGTCTGGAGGGTGAAGCAGAAAAAGCAGAAGAAGGAGAAGGAGAGGGTGAAGTCTGGAGGGTGAATCAGAAGAAGTAGAAGAAGGAGAAGGAGAAGGTGAAGTCAGGAGAGTGAAGCAGAAGAAGCAGAAGAAGGAAAAGGAGAAGGTGAAGCCTGGAGGGCGAAGCAGAAGAAGCAGAAGAAGGAGAAGGAGAAGGTGAAGTCTGGAGGGTGAAGCAGAAGAAGCAGAAGAAGGAGAAGGAGTAGGTGAAGTCTGGAGGGTGAATCAGAAGAAGTAGAAGAAGGAGAAGGATAAGGTGAAGTCAGGAGGGTGAAGCAGAAGAAGCAGAAGAAGGAGAAGGAGAAGGTGAAGTCTGGTGGGTGAAGCAGAAGAAGCAGAAGAAGGAGAAGGAGAAGGTGAAGTCTGGAGGGTGAAGCAGAAGAAGCAGAAGAAGGAGAAGGAGAAGGTGAAGTCAGGAGGGTGGATCAGAAGAAGTAGAAGAAGGAGAAGGAGAAGGTGAAGTCTGGAGGGTGAATCAGAAGAAGCAGAAGAAGGAGAAGGAGAAGACGAAGTCTGGAGGGCGCAGCAGAAGAAGCAGAAGAAGGAGAAAGAGAAGGTGAAGTCTGGAGGGTGAAGCAGAAGAAGCAGAAGAAGGAGAAGGAGAGGGTGAAGTCTGGAGGGTGAATCAGAAGAAGTAGAAGAAGGAGAAGGAGAAGGTGAAGTCAGCAGAGTGAAGCAGAAGAAGCAGAAGAAGGAGAAGGAGAAGGTGAAGTCTGGAGGGCGAAGCAGAAGAAGCAGAAGAAGTAGAAGGAGTAGGTGAAGTCTGGAGGGTGAAGCAGAAGAAGCAGAAGAAGGAGAAGGAGTAGGTGAAGTCAGGAGGGTGAAGCAGAAGAAGCAGAAGAAGGAGAAGGAGAAGGTGAAGTCTGGAGGATGAATCAGAAGAAGCAGAAGAAGGAGAAGGAGAAGGTGAATTTAGGAGGGTGAATCAGAAGAAGCAGAAGAAGGAGAAGGAGCAGGTGAAGTCAGGGGGGTGTAGCAGAAGAAGTAGAAGAAGGAGAAGGAGAAGGTGAAGTCAGGACGGTGAAGCAGAAGAAGCAGAAGAAGGAGAAGGAGAAGATGAAGCCTGGAGGGCGCAGCAGAAGAAGCAGAAGAAGGAGAAGGAGAAGGTGAAGTCTGGAGTGTGAAGCAGAAGAAGCAGAAGAAGGAGAAGGAGAAGGTGAAGTCTGGAGGGCGCAGCAGAAGAAGCAGAAGAAGGAGAATGAGAAGGTGAAGTCTGGAGGGTGAATCAGAAGAAGAAGAAGAAGGAGAAGGAGAAGGTGAAGTCTGGAGGGTGAATCAGAAGAAGTAGAAGAAGGAGAAGGAGAAGGTGAAGTCAGGAGGGTGAATCAGAAGAAGCAGAAGAAGGAGAAGGAGAAGGTGAAGTCTGGAGGGCGAATCAGAAGAAACAGAAGAAGGAGAAGGAGAAGGTGAAGTCTGGAGGGTGAATCAGAAGAAGCAGAATAAGGAGAGGGAGAAGGTGAAGTCTGGAGGGTGAATCAGAAGAAGCAGAAGAAGGAGAAGGAGAAGGTGAAGTCTGGAGGGTGAATCAGAAGAGGTAGAAGAAGGAGAAGGAGAAGGTGAAGTCTGGAGGGTGAAGCAGAAGAAGGAGAAGAAGGAGAAGGAGAAGGTGAAGTCAGGAGGGTGAATCAGAATAAGTAGAAGAAGGAGAAGGAGAAGGTGAAGCCAGGAGGGTGAATCAGAAGAAGCAGAAGAAGGAGAAGGAGAAGGTGAAGTCAGGAGGGTGTATCAGAAGAAGTAGAAGAAGGAGAAGGAGAAGGTGCAGTCTGGAGGGTGAATCAGAAGAAGCAGAAGAAGGAGAAGGAGAAGGTGAAGTCTGGAGGTTGAATCAGAAGAAGCAGAATAACGAGAAGGAGAAGGTGAAGTCTGGAGGGTGAATCAGAAGAAGCAGAATAAGGAGAAGGAGAAGGTGAAGTCTGGAGGGTGAATCAGAAGAAGCAGAAGAAGGAGAAGGAGAAGGTGAAGTCTGGAGGGTGAATCAGAAGAGGTAGAAGAAGGAGAAGGAGAAGGTGAAGTCAGGAGGGTGAAGCAGAAGAAGCAGAAGAAGGAGAAGGAGAAGGTGAAGTCTGGTGGGTGAAGCAGAAGAAGCAGAAGAAGGAGAAGGAGAAGGTGAAGTCTGGAGGGTGAAGCAGAAGAAGCAGAAGAAGGAGAAGGAGAAGGTGAAGTCAGGAGGGTGGATCAGAAGAAGTAGAAGAAGGAGAAGGAGAAGGTGAAGTCTGGAGGGTGAATCAGAAGAAGCAGAAGAAGGAGAAGGAGAAGGTGAAGTCTGGAGGGCGCAGCAGAAGAAGCAGAAGAAGGAGAAAGAGAAGGTGAAGTCTGGAGGGTGAACCAGAAGAAGCAGAAGAAGGAGAAGGAGAGGGTGAAGTCTGGAGGGTGAATCAGAAGAAGTAGAAGAAGGAGAAGGAGTAGGTGAAGTCAGGAGAGTGAAGCAGAAGAAGCAGAAGAAGGAGAAGGAGAAGGTGAAGTCTGGAGGGCGAAGCAGAAGAAGCAGAAGAAGGAGAAGGAGAAGGTGAAGTCTGGAGGGTGAAGCAGAAGAAGCAGAAGAAGGAGAAGGAGTAGGTGAAGTCTGGAGGGTGAATCAGAAGAAGTAGAAGAAGGAGAAGGAGAAGGTGAAGTCAGGAGGGTGAAGCAGAAGAAGCAGAAGAAGGAGAAGGAGAAGGTGAAGTCTGGAGGGTGAAGCAGAAGAAGCAGAAGAAGGAGAAGGAGAAGGTGAAGTCTGGAGGGTGAATCAGAAGAAGCAGAAGAAGGAGAAGGAGAAGGTGAAGTCTGGAGGGTGAATCAGAAGAAGCAGAAGGAGGAGAAGGAGAAGGTGAAGTCAGGAGGGTGAATCAGAAGAAGCAGAAGAAGGAGAAGGAGAATGTGAATTTAGGAGGGTGAATCAGAAGAAGCAGAAGAAGGAGAAGGAGCAGGTGAAGTCAGGGGGGTGTAGCAGAAGAAGTAGAAGAAGGAGAAGGAGAAGGTGAAGTCAGGACGGTGAAGCAGAAGAAGCAGAAGAAGGAGAAGGAGAAGGTGAAGCCTGGAGGGCGCAGCAGAAGAAGCAGAAGAAGGAGAAGGAGAAGCTGAAGTCTGGAGTGTGAAGCAGAAGAAGCAGAAGAAGGAGAAGGAGAAGGTGAAGTCTGGAGGGCGCAGCAGAAGAAGCAGAAGAAGGAGAATGAGAAGGTGAAGTCTGGAGGGTGAATCAGAAGAAGCAGAAGAAGGAGAAGGAGAAGGTGAAGTCTGGAGGGTGAATCAGAAGAAGGAGAAGAAGGAGAAGGAGAAGGTGAAGTCAGGAGGGTGAATCAGAAGAAGTAGAAGAAGGAGAAGGAGAAGGTGAAGTCAGGAGGGTGAATCAGAAGAAGCAGAAGAAGGAGAAGGAGAAGGTGAAGTCTGGAGGGCGAATCAGAAGAAACAGAAGAAGGAGAAGGAGAAGGTGAAGTCTGGAGGGTGAATCAGAAGAAGCAGAAGAAGGAGAAGGAGAAGGTGAAGTCTGGAGGTTGAATCAGAAGAAGCAGAATAACGAGAAGGAGAAGGTGAAGTCTGGAGGGTGAATCAGAAGAAGGAGAATAAGGAGAAGGAGAAGGTGAAGTCTGGAGGGTGAATCAGAAGAAGCAGAAGAAGGAGAAGGAGAAGGTGAAGTCTGGAGGGTGAATCAGAAGAGGTAGAAGAAGGAGAAGGAGAAGGTGAAGTCTGGAGGGTGAAGCAGAAGAAGGAGAAGAAGGAGAAGGAGAAGGTGAAGTCAGGAGGGTGAATCAGAAGAAGTAGAAGAAGGAGAAGGAGAAGGTGAAGCCAGGAGGGTGAATCAGAAGAAGCAGAAGAAGGAGAAGGAGAAGGTGAAGTCTGGAGGGTGAATCAGAAGAATCAGAAGAAGGAGAAGGAGAAGGTGAAGTCTGGAGGGTGAATCAGAAGAATCAGAAGAAAGAGAAGGAGAAGGTGAAGTCTGGAGGCTGAAGCAGAAGAAACAGAAGAAGGAGAAGGAGAATGTGAAGACTGGAGGGTGAATCAGAAGAAGTAGAAGAAGGAGAAGGAGAAGGTGAAGTCTGGAGGGTGAATCAGAAGAAGTAGAAGAAGGAGAAGGAGAAGGTGAAGTCTGGAGGGTGAATCAGAAGAAGCAGAAGAAGGAGAAGGAGAAGGTGAAGTCTGGAGGGTGAATCAGAAGATGCAGAAGAAGGAGAAGGAGAAGATGAAGTCTGGAGGGTGAATCAGAAGAAGTAGAAGAAGGAGAAGGAGAAGGTGAAGTCTGGAGGGTGAATCAGAAGAAGTAGAAGAAGGAGAAGGAGAAGGTGAAGTCTGGAGGGTGAATCAGAAGAAACAGAAGAAGGAGAAGGAGAAGGTGAAGTCTGGAGGGTGAATCAGAAGAAGTAGAAGAAGGAGAAGGAGAAGGTGTAGTCTGGAGGGTGAATCAGAAGAAGTAGACGAAGGAGAAGGAGAAGGTGAAGTCTGGAGGGTGAATCAGAAGAAGCAGAAGAAGGAGAAGGAGAAGATGAAGTCTGGAGGGTGAATCAGAAGAAGTAGAAGAAGGAGAAGGAGAAGGTGAAGTCTGGAGGGTGAATCAGAAGAAGCAGAAGAAGGAGAAGGAGAAGGTGAAGTCTGGAGGGTGAATCAGAAGAAGCAGAAGAAGGAGAAGGAGAAGGTGAATTCTGGAGGGTGAAGCAGAAGAAGCAGAAGAAGGAGAAGGAGAAGATGAAGTCTGGAGGGTGAATCAGAAGAAGCAGAAGAAAGAGAAGGAGAAGGTGAAGTTTGGAGGGTGAATCAGAAGAAGTAGAAGAAGGAGAAGGAGAAGGTGAAGTCTGGAGGGTGAATCAGAAGAAGCAGAAGAAGGAGAAGGAGAAGGTGAAGTCTGGAGGGTGAATCAGAAGAAGCAGAAGAAGGAGAAGGAAAAGGTGAAGTCTGGAGGGTGAATCAGAAGAAGCAGAAGAAGGAGAAGGAGAAGGTGAAGTCTGGAGGGTGAATCAGAAGAAGCAGAATAAGGAGAAGGAGAAGGTGAAGTCTGGAGGGTGAATCAGAAGAAGCAGAAGTAGGAGAAGGAGAAGGTGAAGTCTGGAGGGTGAATCAGAAGAAGTAGAAGAAGGAGAAGGAGAAGGTGAAGTCTGGAGGGTGAAGCAGAAGAAGTAGAAGAAGGAGAAGGAGAAGGTGAAGTCAGGAGGGTGAATCAGAAGAAGCAGAAGAAGGAGAAGGAGAAGGTGAAGTCTGGAGGGTGAATCAGAAGAATCAGAAGAAGGAGAAGGAGAAGATGAAGTCTGGAGGGTGAATCAGAAGAAGCAGAAGAAAGAGAAGGAGAAGGTGAAGTCTGGAGGGTGAAGGAGAATAAACAGAAGAAGGAGAAGGAGTAGGTGAAGACTGGAGGGTGAATCAGAAGAAGTAGAAGAAGGAGAAGGAGAAGGTGAAGTCTGGAGGGTGAATCAGACGAAGTAGAAGAAGGAGAAGGAGAAGGTGAAGTCTGGAGGGTGAATCAGAAGAAGCAGAAGAAGGAGAAGGAGAAGGTGAAGTTAGGAGGGTGAATCAGAAGAAGCAGAAGAAGGAGAAGGAGCAGGTGAAGTCAGGGGGGTGAAGCAGAAGAAGTAGAAGAAGGAGAAGGAGAAGGTGAAGTCAGGACGGTGAAGCAGAAGAAGCAGAAGAAGGAGAAGGAGAAGGTGAAGTCTGGAGGGTGAAGCAGAAGAAGCAGAAGAAGGAGAAGGAGAAGGTGAAGCCTGGAGGGCGCAGCAGAAGAAGCAGAAGAAGGAGAAGGAGAAGGTGAAGTCTGGAGTGTGAAGCAGAAGAAGCAGAAGAAGGAGAAGGAGAAGGTGAAGTCTGGAGGGCGCAGCAGAAGAAGCAGAAGAAGGAGAATGAGAAGGTGAAGTCTGGAGGGTGAATCAGAAGAAGAAGAAGAAGGAGAAGGAGAAGGTGAAGTCTGGAGGGTGAATCAGAAGAAGTAGAAGAAGGAGAAGGAGAAGGTGAAGTCAGGAGGGTGAATCAGAAGAAGTAGAAGAAGGAGAAGGAGAAGGTGAAGTCAGGAGGGTGAATCAGAAGAAGCCGAAGAAGGAGAAGGAGAAGGTGAAGTCTGGAGGGCGAATCAGAAGAAACAGAAGAAGGAGAAGGAGAAGGTGAAGTCTGGAGGGTGAATCAGAAGAAGCAGAAGAAGGAGAAGGAGAAGGTGAAGTCTGGAGGTTGAATCAGAAGAAGCAGAATAACGAGAAGGAGAAGGTGAAGTCTGGAGGGTGAATCAGAAGAAGCAGAATAAGGAGAAGGAGAAGGTGAAGTCTGGAGGGTGAATCAGAAGAAGCAGAAGAAGGAGAAGGAGAAGGTGAAGTCTGGAGGGTGAATCAGAAGAGGTAGAAGAAGGAGAAGGAGAAGGTGAAGTCTGGAGGGTGAAGCAGAAGAAGGAGAAGAAGGAGAAGGAGAAGGTGAAGTCAGGAGGGTGAATCAGAAGAAGTAGAAGAAGGAGAAGGAGAAGGTGAAGCCAGGAGGGTGAATCAGAAGAAGCAGAAGAAGGAGAAGGAGAAGGTGAAGTCAGGAGGGTCTATCAGAAGAAGTAGAAGAAGGAGAAGGAGAAGGTGCAGTCTGGAGGGTGAATCAGAAGAAGCAGAAGAAGGAGAAGGAGAAGGTGAAGTCTGGAGGTTGAATCAGAAGAAGCAGAATAACGAGAAGGAGAAGGTGAAGTCTGGAGGGTGAATCAGAAGAAGCAGAATAAGGAGAAGGAGAAGGTGAAGTCTGGAGGGTGAATCAGAAGAAGCAGAAGAAGGAGAAGGAGAAGGTGAAGTCTGGAGGGTGAATCAGAAGAGGTAGAAGAAGGAGAAGGAGAAGGTGAAGTCTGGAGGGTGAATCAGAAGAAGTAGAAGAAGGAGAAGGAGAAGGTGAAGTCTGGAGGGTGAATCAGAAGAAGCAGAAGAAGGAGAAGGAGAAGGTGAAGTCTGGAGGGTGAATCAGAAGAATCAGAAGAAGGAGAAGGAGAAGGTGAAGTCTGGAGGGTGAATCAGAAGAATCAGAAGAAAGAGAAGGAGAAGGTGAAGTCTGGAGGCTGAAGCAGAAGAAACAGAAGAAGGAGAAGGAGAATGTGAAGACTGGAGGGTGAATCAGAAGAAGTAGAAGAAGGAGAAGGAGAAGGTGAAGTCTGGAGGGTGAATCAGAAGAAGTAGAAGAAGGAGAAGGAGAAGGTGAAGTCTGGAGGGTGAATCAGAAGAAGCAGAAGAAGGAGAAGGAGAAGGTGAAGTCTGGAGGGTGAATCAGAAGATGCAGAAGAAGGAGAAGGAGAAGATGAAGTCTGGAGGGTGAATCAGAAGAAGTAGAAGAAGGAGAAGGAGAAGGTGAAGTCTGGAGGGTGAATCAGAAGAAGTAGAAGAAGGAGAAGGAGAAGGTGAAGTCTGGAGGGTGAATCAGAAGAAACAGAAGAAGGAGAAGGAGAAGGTGAAGTCTGGAGGGTGAATCAGAAGAAGTAGAAGAAGGAGAAGGAGAAGGTGTAGTCTGGAGGGTGAATCAGAAGAAGTAGACGAAGGAGAAGGAGAAGGTGAAGTCTGGAGGGAGAATCAGAAGAAGCAGAAGAAGGAGAAGGAGAAGATGAAGTCTGGAGGGTGAATCAGAAGAAGTAGAAGAAGGAGAAGGAGAAGGTGAAGTCTGGAGGGTGAATCAGAAGAAGCAGAAGAAGGAGAAGGAGAAGGTGAAGTCTGGAGGGTGAATCAGAAGAAGCAGAAGAAGGAGAAGGAGAAGGTGAAGTCTGGAGGGTGAATCAGAAGAAGCAGAATAAGGAGAAGGAGAAGGTGAAGTCTGGAGGGTGAATCAGACGAAGTAGAAGAAGGAGAAGGAGAAGGTGAAGTCAGGAGGGTGAAGCAGAAGAAGCAGAAGAAGGAGAAGGAGAAGGTGAAGTCTGGAGGGTGAAGCAGAAGAAGCAGAAGAAGGAGAAGGAGAAGGTGAAGTCTGGAGGGTGAATCAGAAGAAGCAGAAGAAAGAGAAGGAGAAGGTGAAGTCTGGAGGGTGAATCAGAAGAAGGAGAAGAAGGAGAAGGAGAAGGTGAAGTCTGGAGGGTGAATCAGAAGAAGCAGAAGAAGGAGAAGGAGAAGGTGAAGTCTGGAGGGTGAATCAGAAGAAGCAGAAGAAGGAGAAGGAAAAGGTGAAGTCTGGAGGGTGAATCAGAAGAAGCAGAAGAAGGAGAAGGAGAAGGTGAAGTCTGGAGGGTGAATCAGAAGAAGCAGAATAAGGAGAAGGAGAAGGTGAAGTCTGGAGGGTGAATCAGAAGAAGCAGAAGAAGGAGAAGGAGAAGGTGAAGTCTGGAGGGTGAATCAGAAGAAGTAGAAGAAGGAGAAGGAGAAGGTGAAGTCTGGAGGGTGAAGCAGAAGAAGTAGAAGAAGGAGAAGGAGAAGGTGAAGTCAGGAGGGTGAATCAGAAGAAGCAGAAGAAGGAGAAGGAGAAGGTGAAGTCTGGAGGGTGAATCAGAAGAATCAGAAGAAGGAGAAGGAGAAGATGAAGTCTGGAGGGTGAATCAGAAGAAGCAGAAGAAAGAGAAGGAGAAGGTGAAGTCTGGAGGGTGAAGCAGAAGAAACAGAAGAAGGAGAAGGAGTAGGTGAAGACTGGAGGGTGAATCAGAAGAAGTAGAAGAAGGAGAAGGAGAAGGTGAAGTCTGGAGGGTGAATCAGAAGAAGTAGAAGAAGGAGAAGGAGAAGGTGAAGTCTGGAGGGTGAATCAGAAGAAGCAGAAGAAGGAGAAGGAGAAGGTGAAGTTAGGAGGGTGAATCAGAAGAAGCAGAAGAAGGAGAAGGAGCAGTTGAAGTCAGGGGGGTGAAGCAGAAGAAGTAGAAGAAGGAGAAGGAGAAGGTGAAGTCAGGACGGTGAAGCAGAAGAAGCAGAAGAAGGAGAAGGAGAAGGTGAAGTCTGGAGGGTGAAGCAGAAGAAGCAGAAGAAGGAGAAGGAGAGGGTGAAGTCTGGAGGGTGAATCAGAAGACGTAGAAGAAGGAGAAGGAGAAGGTGAAGTCAGGAGAGTGAAGCAGAAGAAGCAGAAGAAGGAGAAGGCGAAGGTGAAGTCTGGAGGGCGAAGCAGAAGAAGCAGAAGAAGGAGAAGGAGAAGGTAAAGTCTGGAGGGTGAAGCAGAAGAAGCAGAAGAAGGAGAAGGAGTAGGTGAAGTCTGGAGGGTGAATCAGAAGAAGTAGAAGAAGGAGAAGGATAAGGTGAAGTCAGGAGGGTGAAGCAGAAGAAGCAGAAGAAGGAGAAGGAGAAGGTGAAGTCTGGTGGGTGAAGCAGAAGAAGCAGAAGAAGGAGAAGGAGAAGGTGAAGTCTGGAGGGTGAAGCAGAAGAAGCAGAAGAAGGAGAAGGAGAAGGTGAAGTCAGGAGGGTGGATCAGAAGAAGTAGAAGAAGGAGAAGGAGAAGGTGAAGTCTGGAGGGTGAATCAGAAGAAGCAGAAGAAGGAGAAGGAGAAGGTGAAGTCTGGAGGGCGCAGCAGAAGAAGCAGAAGAAGGAGAAAGAGAAGGTGAAGTCTGGAGGGTGAATCAGAAGAAGCAGAAGAAGGAGAAGGAGAAGGTGAAGTCTGGAGGGTGAATCAGAAGAATCAGAAGAAGGAGAAGGAGAAGATGAAGTCTGGAGGGTGAATCAGAAGAAGCAGAAGAAAGAGAAGGAGAAGGTGAAGTCTGGAGGGTGAAGCAGAAGAAACAGAAGAAGGAGAAGGAGTAGGTGAAGACTGGAGGGTGAATCAGAAGAAGTAGAAGAAGGAGAAGGAGAAGGTGAAGTCTGGAGGGTGAATCAGACGAAGTAGAAGAAGGAGAAGGAGAAGGTGGAGTCTGGAGGGTGAATCAGAAGAAGCAGAAGAAGGAGAAGGAGAAGGTGAAGTTAGGCGGGTGAATCAGAAGAAGCAGAAGAAGGAGAAGGAGCAGGTGAAGTCAGGGGGGTGAAGCAGAAGAAGTAGAAGAAGGAAAAGGAAAAGGTGAAGTCAGGACGGTGAAGCAGAAGAAGCAGAAGAAGGAGAAGGAGAAGGTGAAGTCTGGAGGGTGAAGCAGAAAAAGCAGAAGAAGGAGAAGGAGAAGGTGAAGTCAGGAGAGTGAAGCAGAAGAAGCAGAAGAAGGAAAAGGAGAAGGTGAAGTCTGGAGGGCGAAGCAGAAGAAGCAGAAGAAGGAGAAGGAGAAGGTGAAGTCTGGAGGGTGAAGCAGAAGAAGCAGAAGAAGGAGAAGGAGTAGGTGAAGTCTGGAGGGTGAATCAGAAGAAGTAGAAGAAGGAGAAGGATAAGGTGAAGTCAGGAGGGTGAAGCAGAAGAAGCAGAAGAAGGAGAAGGAGAAGGTGAAGTCTGGTGGGTGAAGCAGAAGAAGCAGAAGAAGGAGAAGGAGAAGGTGAAGTCTGGAGGGTGAAGCAGAAGAAGCAGAAGAA
The DNA here is from genome assembly GCF_052327205.1 of Somniosus microcephalus. Classification (NCBI taxonomy): domain Eukaryota; kingdom Metazoa; phylum Chordata; class Chondrichthyes; order Squaliformes; family Somniosidae; genus Somniosus; species Somniosus microcephalus. Next base: position 336,922 of record NW_028225399.1, on the reverse strand, counting down.
GGAGAAGGAGAAGGTGAAGTCAGGAGGGTGGATCAGAAGAAGTAGAAGAAGGAGAAGGAGAAGGTGAAGTCTGGAGGGTGAATCAGAAGAAGCAGAAGAAGGAGAAGGAGAAGACGAAGTCTGGAGGGCGCAGCAGAAGAAGCAGAAGAAGGAGAAAGAGAAGGTGAAGTCTGGAGGGTGAAGCAGAAGAAGCAGAAGAAGGAGAAGGAGAGGGTGAAGTCTGGAGGGTGAATCAGAAGAAGTAGAAGAAGGAGAAGGAGAAGGTGAAGTCAGCAGAGTGAAGCAGAAGAAGCAGAAGAAGGAGAAGGAGAAGGTGAAGTCTGGAGGGCGAAGCAGAAGAAGCAGAAGAAGTAGAAGGAGTAGGTGAAGTCTGGAGGGTGAAGCAGAAGAAGCAGAAGAAGGAGAAGGAGTAGGTGAAGTCAGGAGGGTGAAGCAGAAGAAGCAGAAGAAGGAGAAGGAGAAGGTGAAGTCTGGAGGATGAATCAGAAGAAGCAGAAGAAGGAGAAGGAGAAGGTGAATTTAGGAGGGTGAATCAGAAGAAGCAGAAGAAGGAGAAGGAGCAGGTGAAGTCAGGGGGGTGTAGCAGAAGAAGTAGAAGAAGGAGAAGGAGAAGGTGAAGTCAGGACGGTGAAGCAGAAGAAGCAGAAGAAGGAGAAGGAGAAGATGAAGCCTGGAGGGCGCAGCAGAAGAAGCAGAAGAAGGAGAAGGAGAAGGTGAAGTCTGGAGTGTGAAGCAGAAGAAGCAGAAGAAGGAGAAGGAGAAGGTGAAGTCTGGAGGGCGCAGCAGAAGAAGCAGAAGAAGGAGAATGAGAAGGTGAAGTCTGGAGGGTGAATCAGAAGAAGAAGAAGAAGGAGAAGGAGAAGGTGAAGTCTGGAGGGTGAATCAGAAGAAGTAGAAGAAGGAGAAGGAGAAGGTGAAGTCAGGAGGGTGAATCAGAAGAAGCAGAAGAAGGAGAAGGAGAAGGTGAAGTCTGGAGGGCGAATCAGAAGAAACAGAAGAAGGAGAAGGAGAAGGTGAAGTCTGGAGGGTGAATCAGAAGAAGCAGAAGAAGGAGAAGGAGAAGGTGAAGTCTGGAGGTTGAATCAGAAGAAGCAGAATAACGAGAAGGAGAAGGTGAAGTCTGGAGGGTGAATCAGAAGAAGCAGAATAAGGAGAGGGAGAAGGTGAAGTCTGGAGGGTGAATCAGAAGAAGCAGAAGAAGGAGAAGGAGAAGGTGAAGTCTGGAGGGTGAATCAGAAGAGGTAGAAGAAGGAGAAGGAGAAGGTGAAGTCTGGAGGGTGAAGCAGAAGAAGGAGAAGAAGGAGAAGGAGAAGGTGAAGTCAGGAGGGTGAATCAGAAGAAGTAGAAGAAGGAGAAGGAGAAGGTGAAGCCAGGAGGGTGAATCAGAAGAAGCAGAAGAAGGAGAAGGAGAAGGTGAAGTCAGGAGGGTGTATCAGAATAAGTAGAAGAAGGAGAAGAAGAAGGTGCAGTCTGGAGGGTGAATCAGAAGAAGCAGAAGAAGGAGAAGGAGAAGGTGAAGTCTGGAGGTTGAATCAGAAGAAGCAGAATAACGAGAAGGAGAAGGTGAAGTCTGGAGGGTGAATCAGAAGAAGCAGAATAAGGAGAAGGAGAAGGTGAAGTCTGGAGGGTGAATCAGAAGAAGCAGAAGAAGGAGAAGGAGAAGGTGAAGTCTGGAGGGTGAATCAGAAGAGGTAGAAGAAGGAGAAGGAGCAGGTGAAGTCAGGGGGGTGTAGCAGAAGAAGTAGAAGAAGGAGAAGGAGAAGGTGAAGTCAGGACGGTGAAGCAGAAGAAGCAGAAGAAGGAGAAGGAGAAGATGAAGCCTGGAGGGCGCAGCAGAAGAAGCAGAAGAAGGAGAAGGAGAAGGTGAAGTCTGGAGTGTGAAGCAGAAGAAGCAGAAGAAGGAGAAGGAGAAGGTGAAGTCTGGAGGGCGCAGCAGAAGAAGCAGAAGAAGGAGAATGAGAAGGTGAAGTCTGGAGGGTGAATCAGAAGAAGAAGAAGAAGGAGAAGGAGAAGGTGAAGTCTGGAGGGTGAATCAGAAGAAGTAGAAGAAGGAGAAGGAGAAGGTGAAGTCAGGAGGGTGAATCAGAAGAAGCAGAAGAAGGAGAAGGAGAAGGTGAAGTCTGGAGGGCGAATCAGAAGAAACAGAAGAAGGAGAAGGAGAAGGTGAAGTCTGGAGGGTGAATCAGAAGAAGCAGAAGAAGGAGAAGGAGAAGGTGAAGTCTGGAGGTTGAATCAGAAGAAGCAGAATAACGAGAAGGAGAAGGTGAAGTCTGGAGGGTGAATCAGAAGAAGCAGAATAAGGAGAGGGAGAAGGTGAAGTCTGGAGGGTGAATCAGAAGAAGCAGAAGAAGGAGAAGGAGAAGGTGAAGTCTGGAGGGTGAATCAGAAGAGGTAGAAGAAGGAGAAGGAGAAGGTGAAGTCTGGAGGGTGAAGCAGAAGAAGGAGAAGAAGGAGAAGGAGAAGGTGAAGTCAGGAGGGTGAATCAGAAGAAGTAGAAGAAGGAGAAGGAGAAGGTGAAGCCAGGAGGGTGAATCAGAAGAAGCAGAAGAAGGAGAAGGAGAAGGTGAAGTCAGGAGGGTGTATCAGAATAAGTAGAAGAAGGAGAAGAAGAAGGTGCAGTCTGGAGGGTGAATCAGAAGAAGCAGAAGAAGGAGAAGGAGAAGGTGAAGTCTGGAGGTTGAATCAGAAGAAGCAGAATAACGAGAAGGAGAAGGTGAAGTCTGGAGGGTGAATCAGAAGAAGCAGAATAAGGAGAAGGAGAAGGTGAAGTCTGGAGGGTGAATCAGAAGAAGCAGAAGAAGGAGAAGGAGAAGGTGAAGTCTGGAGGGTGAATCAGAAGAGGTAGAAGAAGGAGAAGGAGAAGGTGAAGTCAGGAGGGTGAAGCAGAAGAAGCAGAAGAAGGAGAAGGAGAAGGTGAAGTCTGGTGGGTGAAGCAGAAGAAGCAGAAGAAGGAGAAGGAGAAGGTGAAGTCTGGAGGGTGAAGCAGAAGAAGCAGAAGAAGGAGAAGGAGAAGGTGAAGTCAGGAGGGTGGATCAGAAGAAGTAGAAGAAGGAGAAGGAGAAGGTGAAGTCTGGAGGGTGAATCAGAAGAAGCAGAAGAAGGAGAAGGAGAAGGTGAAGTCTGGAGGGCGCAGCAGAAGAAGCAGAAGAAGGAGAAAGAGAAGGTGAAGTCTGGAGGGTGAACCAGAAGAAGCAGAAGAAGGAGAAGGAGAGGGTGAAGTCTGGAGGGTGAATCAGAAGAAGTAGAAGAAGGAGAAGGAGTAGGTGAAGTCAGGAGAGTGAAGCAGAAGAAGCAGAAGAAGGAGAAGGAGAAGGTGAAGTCTGGAGGGCGAAGCAGAAGAAGCAGAAGAAGGAGAAGGAGAAGGTGAAGTCTGGAGGGTGAAGCAGAAGAAGCAGAAGAAGGAGAAGGAGTAGGTGAAGTCTGGAGGGTGAATCAGAAGAAGTAGAAGAAGGAGAAGGAGAAGGTGAAGTCAGGAGGGTGAAGCAGAAGAAGCAGAAGAAGGAGAAGGAGAAGGTGAAGTCTGGAGGGTGAAGCAGAAGAAGCAGAAGAAGGAGAAGGAGAAGGTGAAGTCTGGAGGGTGAATCAGAAGAAGCAGAAGAAGGAGAAGGAGAAGGTGAAGTCTGGAGGGTGAATCAGAAGAAGCAGAAGAAGGAGAAGGAGAAGGTGAAGTCAGGAGGGTGAATCAGAAGAAGCAGAAGAAGGAGAAGGAGAATGTGAATTTAGGAGGGTGAATCAGAAGAAGCAGAAGAAGGAGAAGGAGCAGGTGAAGTCAGGGGGGTGTAGCAGAAGAAGTAGAAGAAGGAGAAGGAGAAGGTGAAGTCAGGACGGTGAAGCAGAAGAAGCAGAAGAAGGAGAAGGAGAAGGTGAAGCCTGGAGGGCGCAGCAGAAGAAGCAGAAGAAGGAGAAGGAGAAGCTGAAGTCTGGAGTGTGAAGCAGAAGAAGCAGAAGAAGGAGAAGGAGAAGGTGAAGTCTGGAGGGCGCAGCAGAAGAAGCAGAAGAAGGAGAATGAGAAGGTGAAGTCTGGAGGGTGAATCAGAAGAAGCAGAAGAAGGAGAAGGAGAAGGTGAAGTCTGGAGGGTGAATCAGAAGAAGGAGAAGAAGGAGAAGGAGAAGGTGAAGTCAGGAGGGTGAATCAGAAGAAGTAGAAGAAGGAGAAGGAGAAGGTGAAGTCAGGAGGGTGAATCAGAAGAAGCAGAAGAAGGAGAAGGAGAAGGTGAAGTCTGGAGGGCGAATCAGAAGAAACAGAAGAAGGAGAAGGAGAAGGTGAAGTCTGGAGGGTGAATCAGAAGAAGCAGAAGAAGGAGAAGGAGAAGGTGAAGTCTGGAGGTTGAATCAGAAGAAGCAGAATAACGAGAAGGAGAAGGTGAAGTCTGGAGGGTGAATCAGAAGAAGCAGAATAAGGAGAAGGAGAAGGTGAAGTCTGGAGGGTGAATCAGAAGAAGCAGAAGAAGGAGAAGGAGAAGGTGAAGTCTGGAGGGTGAATCAGAAGAGGTACAAGAAGGAGAAGGAGAAGGTGAAGTCTGGAGGGTGAAGCAGAAGAAGGAGAAGAAGGAGAAGGAGAAGGTGAAGTCAGGAGGGTGAATCAGAAGAAGTAGAAGAAGGAGAAGGAGAAGGTGAAGCCAGGAGGGTGAATCAGAAGAAGCAGAAGAAGGAGAAGGAGAAGGTGAAGTCTGGAGGGTGAATCAGAAGAATCAGAAGAAGGAGAAGGAGAAGGTGAAGTCTGGAGGGTGAATCAGAAGAATCAGAAGAAAGAGAAGGAGAAGGTGAAGTCTGGAGGCTGAAGCAGAAGAAACAGAAGAAGGAGAAGGAGAATGTGAAGACTGGAGGGTGAATCAGAAGAAGTACAAGAAGGAGAAGGAGAAGGTGAAGTCTGGAGGGTGAATCAGAAGAAGTAGAAGAAGGAGAAGGAGAAGGTGAAGTCTGGAGGGTGAATCAGAAGAAGCAGAAGAAGGAGAAGGAGAAGGTGAAGTCTGTAGGGTGAATCAGAAGATGCAGAAGAAGGAGAAGGAGAAGATGAAGTCTGGAGGGTGAATCAGAAGAAGTAGAAGAAGGAGAAGGAGAAGGTGAAGTCTGGAGGGTGAATCAGAAGCAGTAGAAGAAGGAGAAGGAGAAGGTGAAGTCTGGAGGGTGAATCAGAAGAAACAGAAGAAGGAGAAGGAGAAGGTGAAGTCTGGAGGGTGAATCAGAAGAAGTAGAAGAAGGAGAAGGAGAAGGTGTAGTCTGGAGGGTGAATCAGAAGAAGTAGACGAAGGAGAAGGAGAAGGTGAAGTCTGGAGGGTGAATCAGAAGAAGCAGAAGAAGGAGAAGGAGAAGATGAAGTCTGGAGGGTGAATCAGAAGAAGTAGAAGAAGGAGAAGGAGAAGGTGAAGTCTGGAGGGTGAATCAGAAGAAGCAGAAGAAGGAGAAGGAGAAGGTGAAGTCTGGAGGGTGAATCCGAAGAAGCAGAAGAAGGAGAAGGAGAAGGTGAAGTCTGGAGGGTGAATCAGAAGAAGTAGAAGAAGGAGAAGGAGAAGGTGAAGTCTGGAGGATGAATCAGAAGAAGTAGAAGAAGGAGAAGGAGAAGGTGAAGTCTGGAGGGTGAATCAGAAGAAGTAGAAGAAGGAGAAGGAGAAGGTGAAGTCTGGAGGGTGAATCAGAAGAAGTAGAAGAAGGAGAAGGAGAAGGTGAAGTCTGGAGGGTGAAGCAGAAGAAGTAGAAGAACGAGAAGGAGAAGGTGAAGTCAGGAGGGTGAATCAGAAGAAGTAGAAGAAGGAGAAGGAGAAGGTGAAGTCAGGAGGGTGAAGCAGAAGAAGCAGAAGAAGGAGAAGGAGAAGGTGAATTCTGGAGGGTGAAGCAGAAGAAGCAGAAGAAGGAGAAGGAGAAGATGAAGTCTGGAGGGTGAATCAGAAGAAGCAGAAGAAAGAGAAGGAGAAGGTGAAGTCTGGAGGGTGAATCAGAAGAAGTAGAAGAAGGAGAAGGAGAAGGTGAAGTCTGGAGGGTGAATCAGAAGAAGCAGAAGAAGTAGAAGGAGAAGGTGAAGTCTGGAGGGTGAATCAGAAGAAGCAGAAGAAGGAGAAGTAAAAGGTGAAGTCTGGAGGGTGAATCAGAAGAAGCAGAAGAAGGAGAAGGAGAAGGTGAAGTCTGGAGGGTGAATCAGAAGAAGCAGAATAAGGAGAAGGAGAAGGTGAAGTCTGGAGGGTGAATCAGAAGAAGCAGAAGAAGGAGAAGGAGAAGGTGAAGTCTGGAGGGTGAATCAGAAGAAGTAGAAGAAGGAGAAGGAGAAGGTGAAGTCAGGAGGGTGAATCAGAAGAAGCAGAAGAAGGAGAAGGAGAAGGTGAAGTCAGGAGGGTGTATCAGAAGAATCAGAAGAAGGAGAAGGAGAAGATGAAGTCTGGAGGGTGAAGGAGAATAAACAGAAGAAGGAGAAGGAGTAGGTGAAGACTGGAGGGTGAATCAGAAGAAGTAGAAGAAGGAGAAGGAGAAGGTGAAGTCTGGAGGGTGAATCAGACGAAGTAGAAGAAGGAGAAGGAGAAGGTGAAGTCTGGAGGGTGAATCAGAAGAAGCAGAAGAAGGAGAAGGAGAAGGTGAAGTTAGGAGGGTGAATCAGAAGAAGCAGAAGAAGGAGAAGGAGCAGGTGAAGTCAGGGGGGTGAAGCAGAAGAAGTAGAAGAAGGAGAAGGAGAAGGTGAAGTCAGGACGGTGAAGCAGAAGAAGCAGAAGAAGGAGAAGGAGAAGGTGAAGTCTGGAGGGTGAAGCAGAAGAAGCAGAAGAAGGAGAAGGAGAGGGTGAAGTCTGGAGGGTGAATCAGAAGAAGTAGAAGAAGGAGAAGGAGAAGGTGAAGTCAGGAGAGTGAAGCAGAAGAAGCAGAAGAAGGAGAAGGAGAAGGTGAAGTCTGGAGGGCGAAGCAGAAGAAGCAGAAGAAGGAGAAGGAGAAGGTGAAGTCTGGAGGGTGAAGCAGAAGAAGCAGAAGAAGGAGAAGGAGTAGGTGAAGTCTGGAGGGGGAATCAGAAGAAGTAGAAGAAGGAGAAGGAGAAGGTGAAGTCAGGAGAGTGAAGCAGAAGAAGCAGAAGAAGGAGAAGTAGAAGGTGAAGTCTGGAGGGTGAATCAGAAGAAACAGAAGAAGGAGAAGGAGAAGGTGAAGTCTGGAGGGTGAATCAGAAGAAGCAGAAGAAGGAGAAGGAGAAGGTGAAGTCTGGAGGGTGAATCAGAAGGAGTAGAAGAAGGAGAAGGAGAAGGTGAAGTCTGGAGGGTCAATCAAAAGAAGCAGAAGAAGGAGAAGGAGAAGGTGAAGTCTGGAGGGTGAATCAGAAGAAGCAGAAGAAGGAGAAGGAGAAGGTGAAGTCTGGAGGGTGAATCAGAAGAAGCAGAAAAAGGAGAAGGAGAAGGTGAAGTCTGGAGGGTGAATCAGAAGAAGCAGAATAAGGAGAAGGTGAAGTCTGGAGGTTGAATCAGAAGAAGCAGAAGAAGGAGAAGGAGAAGGTGAAGTCTGGAGGGTGAATCAGAAGAAGTAGAAGAAGGAGAAGGAGAAGGTGAAGTCTGGAGGGTGAAGCAGAAGAAGTAGAAGAAGGAGAAGGAGAAGGTGAAGTCAGGAGGGTGAATCAGAAGAAGGAGAAGAAGGAGAAGGAGAAGGTGAAGTCAGGAGGGTGAATCAGAAGAAGCAGAAGAAGGAGAAGGAGAAGGTGAAGTCTGGAGGGTGAATCAGAAGAAGCAGAAGAAGGAGAAGGAGAAGGTGAAGTCTGGAGGGTGAATCAGAAGAAGCAGAAGAAGGAGAAGGAGAAGGTGAAGTCTGGAGGGTGAATCAGAAGAAGCAGAATAAGGAGAAGGAGAAGGTGAGGTCTGGAGGGTGAATCAGAAGAAGCAGAAGAAGGAGAAGGAGAAGGTGAAGTCTGGAGGGTGAATCAGAAGAAGTAGAAGAAGGAGAAGGAGAAGGTGAAGTCTGGAGGGTGAAGCAGAAGAAGTAGAAGAAGGAGAAGGAGAAGGTGAAGTCAGGAGGGTTAATCAGAAGAAGTAGAAGAAGGAGAAGGAGAAGGTGAAGTCAGGAGGGTGAATCAGAAGAAGTAGAATAAGGAGAAGGAGAAGGTGAAGTCTGGAGGGTGAATCAAAAGAAGCAGAAGAAGGAGAAGGAGAAGGTGAAGTCTGGAGGGTGAATCAGAAGAAGCAGAAGAAGGAGAAGGAGAAGGTGAAGTCTGGAGGGTGAATCAGAAGAAGCAGAAGAAGGAGAAGGAGAAGGTGAAGTCTGGAGGGTGAATCAGAAGAAGCAGAATAAGGAGAAGGAGAAGGTGAGGTCTGGAGGGTGAATCAGAAGAAGCAGAAGAAGGAGAAGGAGAAGGTGAAGTCTGGAGGGTGAATCAGAAGAAGCAGAAGAAGGAGAAGGAGAAGGTGAAGTCTGGAGGGTGAATCAGAAGAAGCAGAAGAAGGAGAAGGAGAAGGTGAAGTCTGGAGGGTGAATCAGAAGAAGCAGAAGAAGGAGAAGGAGAAGGTGAAGTCAGGAGGGTGAATCAGAAGAAGCAGAAGAAGGAGAAGGAGAAGGTGTAGTTAGGAGGGTGAATCAGAAGAAGCAGAAGAAGGAGAACTAGCAGGTGAAGTCAGGGGGGTGAAGCAGAAGAAGTAGAAGAAGGAGAAGGAGAAGGTGAAGTCTGGAGGGCGCAGCAGAAGAAGCAGAAGAAGGAGAAGGAGAAGCTGAAGTCTGGAGGGTGAAGCAGAAGAAGCAGAAGAAGGAGAAGGAGAAGGTGAGGTCTGGAGGGTCAATCAGAAGAAGCAGAAGAAGGAGAAGGAGAAGGTGAAGTCTGGAGGGTGAATCAGAAGAAGCAGAAGAAGGAGAAGGAGAAGGTGAAGTCAGGAGGGTGAATCAGAAGAAGCAGAAGAAGGAGAAGGAGAAGGTGAAGTCTGGAGGGTGAATCAGAAGAAGCAGAAGAAGGAGAAGGAGAAGATGAAGTCTGGAGGGTGAATCAGAAGAAGTAGAAGAAGGAGAAGGAGAAGGTGAAGTCTGGAGGGTGAATCAGAAGAAACAGAAGAAGGAGAAGGAGTAGGTGAAGTCTGGACGGTGAAGCAGAAGAAGCAGAAGAAGGAGAAGGAGAAGGTGAAGTCTGGAGGGCGCAGCAGAAGAAGCAGAAGAAGGAGAAGGAGAAGCTGAAGTCTGGAGGGTGAAGCAGAAGAAGCAGAAGAAGGAGAAGGAGAAGGTGAAGTCTGGAGGGTGAATCAGAAGAAGTAGAAGAAGGAGAAGGAGAAGGTGAAGTCAGGAGAGTGAAGCAGAAGAAGCAGAAGATGGAGAAGGAGAAGGTGAAGTCTGGAGGGCGAAGCAGAAGAAGCAGAAGAAGGAGAAGGAGTAGGTGAAGTCTGGAGGGTGAAGCAGAAGAAGCAGAAGAAGGAGAAGGAGAAGGTGAAGTCTGGAGGGTGAATCAGAAGAAGTAGAAGAAGGAGAAGGAGAAGGTGAAGTCAGGAGGGTGAAGCAGAAGAAGCAGAAGAAGGAGAAGGAGAAGGTGAAGTCTGGAGGGTGAATCAGAAGAAGCAGAAGAAGGAGAAGGAGAAGATGAAGTCTGGAGGGTGAATCAGAAGAAGTAGAAGAAGGAGAAGGAGAAGGTGAGGTCTGGAGGGTCAATCAGAAGAAGCAGAAGAAGGAGAAGGAGAAGGTGAAGTCTGGAGGGTGAATCAGAAGAAGCAGAAGAAGGAGAAGGAGAAGGTGAAGTCAGGAGGGTGAATCAGAAGAAGCAGAAGAAGGAGAAGGAGAAGGTGAAGTCTGGAGGGTGAATCAGAAGAAGCAGAAGAAGGAGAAGGAGAAGATGAAGTCTGGAGGGTGAATCAGAAGAAGTAGAAGAAGGAGAAGGAGAAGGTGAAGTCTGGAGGGTGAATCAGAAGAAACAGAAGAAGGAGAAGGAGAAGGTGAAGTCTGGAGGGTGAATCAGAAGAAGCAGAAGAAGGAGAAGGAGAAGGTGAAGTCTGGAGGGTGAATCAGAAGGAGTAGAAGAAGGAGAAGGAGAAGGTGAAGTCTGGAGGGTGAATCAGAAGAAGCAGAAGAAGGAGAAGGAGAAGGTGAAGTCTGGAGGGTGAATCAGAAGAAGCAGAAGAAGGAGAAGGAGAAGGTGAAGTCTGGAGGGTGAATCAGAAGAAGCAGAAAAAGGAGAAGGAGAAGGTGAAGTCTGGAGGGTGAATCAGAAGAAGCAGAATAAGGAGAAGGTGAAGTCTGGAGGTTGAATCAGAAGAAGCAGAAGAAGGAGAAGGAGAAGGTGAAGTCTGGAGGGTGAATCAGAAGAAGTAGAAGAAGGAGAAGGAGAAGGTGAAGTCTGGAGGGTGAAGCAGAAGAAGTAGAAGAAGGAGAAGGAGAAGGTGAAGTCAGGAGGGTGAATCAGAAGAAGTAGAAGAAGGAGAAGGAGAAGGTGAAGTCAGGAGGGTGAATCAGAAGAAGCAGAAGAAGGAGAAGGAGAAGGTGAAGTCTGGAGGGTGAATCAGAAGAATCAGAAGAAGGAGAAGGAGAAGGTGAAGTCTGGAGGGTGAATCAGAAGAAGCAGAAGAAAGAGAAGAAGAAGGTGAAGTCTGGAGGGTGAAGCAGAAGAAACAGAAGAAGGAGAAGGAGAAGGTGAAGACTGGAGGGTGAATCTGAAGAAGTATAAGAAGGAGAAGGAGAAGGTGAAGTCTGGAGGGTGAATCAGAAGAAGTAGAAGAAGGAGAAGGAGAAGGTGAAGTCTGGAGGGTGAATCAAAAGAAGCAGAAGAAGGAGAAGGAGAAGGTGAAGTCTGGAGGGTGAATCAGAAGAAGCAGAAGAAGGAGAAGGAGAAGATGAAGTCTGGAGGGTGAATCAGAAGAAGCAGAAGAAGGAGAAGGAGAAGGTGAAGTCTGGAGGGTGAATCAGAAGAAGCAGAAGAAGGAGAAGGAGAAGGTGAAGTCTGGAGGGTGAATCAGAAGAAGCAGAAGAAGGAGAAGGAGAAGGTGAAGTCAGGAGGGTGAATCAGAAGAAGCAGAAGAAGGAGAAGGAGAAGGTGTAGTTAGGAGGGTGAATCAGAAGAAGCAGAAGAAGGAGAACTAGCAGGTGAAGTCAGGGGGGTGAAGCAGAAGAAGTAGAAGAAGGAGAAGGAGAAGGTGAAGTCAGGACGGTGAAGCAGAAGAAGCAGAAGAAGGAGAAGGAGAAGGTGAAGTCTGGAGGGCGCAGCAGAAGAAGCAGAAGAAGGAGAAGGAGAAGCTGAAGTCCGGAGGGTGAAGCAGAAGAAGCAGAAGAAGGAGAAGGAGAAGGTGAAGTCTGGAGGGTGAATCAGAAGAAGTAGAAGAAGGAGAAGGAGAAGGTGAAGTCAGGAGAGTGAAGCAGAAGAAGCAGAAGATGGAGAAGGAGAAGGTGAAGTCTGGAGGGCGAAGCAGAAGAAGCAGAAGAAGGAGAAGGAGTAGGTGAAGTCTGGAGGGTGAAGCAGAAGAAGCAGAAGAAGGAGAAGGAGAAGGTGAAGTCTGGAGGGTGAATCAGAAGAAGTAGAAGAAGGAGAAGGAGAAGGTGAAGTCAGGAGGGTGAAGCAGAAGAAGCAGAAGAAGGAGAAGGAGAAGGTGAAGTCTGGAGGGTGAATCAGAAGAAGCAGAAGAAGGAGAAGGAGAAGATGAAGTCTGGAGGGTGAATCAGAAGAAGTAGAAGAAGGAGAAGGAGAAGGTGAGGTCTGGAGGGTCAATCAGAAGAAGCAGAAGAAGGAGAAGGAGAAGGTGAAGTCTGGAGGGTGAATCAGAAGAAGCAGAAGAAGGAGAAGGAGAAGGTGAAGTCAGGAGGGTGAATCAGAAGAAGCAGAAGAAGGAGAAGGAGAAGGTGAAGTCTGGAGGGTGAATCAGAAGAAGCAGAAGAAGGAGAAGGAGAAGATGAAGTCTGGAGGGTGAAGCAGAAGAAGCAGAAGAAGGAGAAGGAGAAGGTGAAGTCTGGAGGGTGAATCAGAAGAAGCAGAAGATGGAGAAGGAGAAGGTGAAGTCTGGAGGGCGAAGCAGAAGAAGCAGAAGAAGGAGAAGGAGTAGGTGAAGTCTGGAGGGTGAAGCAGAAGAAGCAGAAGAAGGAGAAGGAGAAGGTGAAGTCTGGAGGGTGAATCAGAAGAAGTAGAAGAAGGAGAAGGAGAAGGTGAAGTCAGGAGGGTGAAGCAGAAGAAGCAGAAGAAGGAGAAGGAGAAGGTGAAGTCTGGAGGGTGAATCAGAAGAAGCAGAAGAAGGAGAAGGAGAAGATGAAGTCTGGAGGGTGAATCAGAAGAAGTAGAAGAAGGAGAAGGAGAAGGTGAAGTCTGGAGGGTGAATCAGAAGAAGTAGAAGAAGGAGAAGGAGTAGGTGAAGTCAGGAGAGTGAAGCAGAAGAAGCAGAAGAAGGAGAAGGAGAAGGTGAAGTCTGGAGGGCGAAGCAGAAGAAGCAGAAGAAGGAGAAGGAGAAGGTGAAGTCTGGAGGGTGAAGCAGAAGAAGCAGAAGAAGGAGAAGGAGTAGGTGAAGTCTGGAGGGTGAAGCAATAGAAGCAGAAGAAGGAGAAGGAGAAGGTGAAGTCTGGAGGGTGAAGCAGAAGAAGCAGAAGAAGGAGAAGGAGAAGGTGAAGTCTGGAGGGTGAATCAGAAGAAGCAGAAGAAGGAGAAGGAGAAGGTGAAGTCTGGAGGGTGAATCAGAAGAAGCAGAAGAAGGAGAAGGAGAAGGTGAAGTCAGGAGGGTGAATCAGAAGAAGCAGAAGAAGGAGAAGGAGAATGTGAATTTAGGAGGGTGAATCAGAAGAAGCAGAAGAAGGAGAAGGAGCAGGTGAAGTCAGGGGGGTGTAGCAGAAGAAGTAGAAGAAGGAGAAGGAGAAGGTGAAGTCAGGACGGTGAAGCAGAAGAAGCAGAAGAAGGAGAAGGAGAAGGTGAAGCCTGGAGGGCGCAGCAGAAGAAGCAGAAGAAGGAGAAGGAGAAGCTGAAGTCTGGAGTGTGAAGCAGAAGAAGCAGAAGAAGGAGAAGGAGAAGGTGAAGTCTGGAGGGCGCAGCAGAAGAAGCAGAAGAAGGAGAATGAGAAGGTGAAGTCTGGAGGGTGAATCAGAAGAAGCAGAAGAAGGAGAAGGAGAAGGTGAAGTCTGGAGGGTGAATCAGAAGAAGGAGAAGAAGGAGAAGGAGAAGGTGAAGTCAGGAGGGTGAATCAGAAGAAGTAGAAGAAGGAGAAGGAGAAGGTGAAGTCAGGAGGGTGAATCAGAAGAAGCAGAAGAAGGAGAAGGAGAAGGTGAAGTCTGGAGGGCGAATCAGAAGAAACAGAAGAAGGAGAAGGAGAAGGTGAAGTCTGGAGGGTGAATCAGAAGAAGCAGAAGAAGGAGAAGGAGAAGGTGAAGTCTGGAGGTTGAATCAGAAGAAGCAGAATAACGAGAAGGAGAAGGTGAAGTCTGGAGGGTGAATCAGAAGAAGCAGAATAAGGAGAAGGAGAAGGTGAAGTCTGGAGGGTGAATCAGAAGAAGCAGAAGAAGGAGAAGGAGAAGGTGAAGTCTGGAGGGTGAATCAGAAGAGGTACAAGAAGGAGAAGGAGAAGGTGAAGTCTGGAGGGTGAAGCAGAAGAAGGAGAAGAAGGAGAAGGAGAAGGTGAAGTCAGGAGGGTGAATCAGAAGAAGTAGAAGAAGGAGAAGGAGAAGGTGAAGCCAGGAGGGTGAATCAGAAGAAGCAGAAGAAGGAGAAGGAGAAGGTGAAGTCTGGAGGGTGAATCAGAAGAATCAGAAGAAGGAGAAGGAGAAGGTGAAGTCTGGAGGGTGAATCAGAAGAATCAGAAGAAAGAGAAGGAGAAGGTGAAGTCTGGAGGCTGAAGCAGAAGAAACAGAAGAAGGAGAAGGAGAATGTGAAGACTGGAGGGTGAATCAGAAGAAGTACAAGAAGGAGAAGGAGAAGGTGAAGTCTGGAGGGTGAATCAGAAGAAGTAGAAGAAGGAGAAGGAGAAGGTGAAGTCTGGAGGGTGAATCAGAAGAAGCAGAAGAAGGAGAAGGAGAAGGTGAAGTCTGTAGGGTGAATCAGAAGATGCAGAAGAAGGAGAAGGAGAAGATGAAGTCTGGAGGGTGAATCAGAAGAAGTAGAAGAAGGAGAAGGAGAAGGTGAAGTCTGGAGGGTGAATCAGAAGGAGTAGAAGAAGGAGAAGGAGAAGGTGAAGTCTGGAGGGTGAATCAGAAGAAACAGAAGAAGGAGAAGGAGAAGGTGAAGTCTGGAGGGTGAATCAGAAGAAGTAGAAGAAGGAGAAGGAGAAGGTGTAGTCTGGAGGGTGAATCAGAAGAAGTAGACGAAGGAGAAGGAGAAGGTGAAGTCTGGAGGGTGAATCAGAAGAAGCAGAAGAAGGAGAAGGAGAAGATGAAGTCTGGAGGGTGAATCAGAAGAAGTAGAAGAAGGAGAAGGAGAAGGTGAAGTCTGGAGGGTGAATCAGAAGAAGCAGAAGAAGGAGAAGGAGAAGGTGAAGTCTGGAGGGTGAATCAGAAGAAGCAGAAGAAGGAGAAGGAGAAGGTGAAGTCTGGAGGGTGAATCAGAAGAAGCAGAATAAGGAGAAGGAGAAGGTGAAGTCTGGAGGGTGAATCAGAAGAAGTAGAAGAAGGAGAAGGAGAAGGTGAAGTCTGGAGGATGAATCAGAAGAAGTAGAAGAAGGAGAAGGAGAAGGTGAAGTCTGGAGGGTGAATCAGAAGAAGTAGAAGAAGGAGAAGGAGAAGGTGAAGTCTGGAGGGTGAATCAGAAGAAGTAGAAGAAGGAGAAGGAGAAGGTGAAGTCTGGAGGGTGAAGCAGAAGAAGTAGAAGAACGAGAAGGAGAAGGTGAAGTCAGGAGGGTGAATCAGAAGAAGTAGAAGAAGGAGAAGGAGAAGGTGAAGTCAGGAGGGTGAAGCAGAAGAAGCAGAAGAAGGAGAAGGAGAAGGTGAATTCTGGAGGGTGAAGCAGAAGAAGCAGAAGAAGGAGAAGGAGAAGATGAAGTCTGGAGGGTGAATCAGAAGAAGCAGAAGAAAGAGAAGGAGAAGGTGAAGTCTGGAGGGTGAATCAGAAGAAGTAGAAGAAGGAGAAGGAGAAGGTGAAGTCTGGAGGGTGAATCAGAAGAAGCAGAAGAAGTAGAAGGAGAAGGTGAAGTCTGGAGGGTGAATCAGAAGAAGCAGAAGAAGGAGAAGTAAAAGGTGAAGTCTGGAGGGTGAATCAGAAGAAGCAGAAGAAGGAGAAGGAGAAGGTGAAGTCTGGAGGGTGAATCAGAAGAAGCAGAATAAGGAGAAGGAGAAGGTGAAGTCTGGAGGGTGAATCAGAAGAAGCAGAAGAAGGAGAAGGAGAAGGTGAAGTCTGGAGGGTGAATCAGAAGAAGTAGAAGAAGGAGAAGGAGAAGGTGAAGTCTGGAGGGTGAAGCAGAAGAAGTAGAAGAAGGAGAAGGAGAAGGTGAAGTCAGGAGGGTGAATCAGAAGAAGCAGAAGAAGGAGAAGGAGAAGGTGAAGTCTGGAGGGTGTATCAGAAGAATCAGAAGAAGGAGAAGGAGAAGATGAAGTCTGGAGGGTGAATCAGAAGAAGCAGAAGAAAGAGAAGGAGAAGGTGAAGTCTGGAGGGTGAAGGAGAATAAACAGAAGAAGGAGAAGGAGTAGGTGAAGACTGGAGGGTGAATCAGAAGAAGTAGAAGAAGGAGAAGGAGAAGGTGAAGTCTGGAGGGTGAATCAGACGAAGTAGAAGAAGGAGAAGGAGAAGGTGAAGTCTGGAGGGTGAATCAGAAGAAGCAGAAGAAGGAGAAGGAGAAGGTGAGGTTAGGAGGGTGAATCAGAAGAAGCAGAAGAAGGAGAAGGAGCAGGTGAAGTCAGGGGGGTGAAGCAGAAGAAGTAGAAGAAGGAGAAGGAGAAGGTGAAGTCAGGACGGTGAAGCAGAAGAAGCAGAAGAAGGAGAAGGAGAAGGTGAAGTCTGGAGGGTGAAGCAGAAGAAGCAGAAGAAGGAGAAGGAGAGGGTGAAGTCTGGAGGGTGAATCAGAAGAAGTAGAAGAAGGAGAAGGAGAAGGTGAAGTCAGGAGAGTGAAGCAGAAGAAGCAGAAGAAGGAGAAGGAGAAGGTGAAGTCTGGAGGGCGAAGCAGAAGAAGCAGAAGAAGGAGAAGGAGAAGGTGAAGTCTGGAGGGTGAAGCAGAAGAAGCAGAAGAAGGAGAAGGAGTAGGTGAAGTCTGGAGGGGGAATCAGAAGAAGTAGAAGAAGGAGAAGGAGAAGGTGAAGTCAGGAGAGTGAAGCAGAAGAAGCAGAAGAAGGAGAAGTAGAAGGTGAAGTCTGGAGGGTGAATCAGAAGAAACAGAAGAAGTAGAAGGAGTAGGTGAAGTCTGGAGGGTGAAGCAGAAGAAGCAGAAGAAGGAGAAGGAGTAGGTGAAGTCAGGAGGGTGAAGCAGAAGAAGCAGAAGAAGGAGAAGGAGAAGGTGAAGTCTGGAGGATGAATCAGAAGAAGCAGAAGAAGGAGAAGGAGAAGGTGAATTTAGGAGGGTGAATCAGAAGAAGCAGAAGAAGGAGAAGGAGCAGGTGAAGTCAGGGGGGTGTAGCAGAAGAAGTAGAAGAAGGAGAAGGAGAAGGTGAAGTCAGGACGGTGAAGCAGAAGAAGCAGAAGAAGGAGAAGGAGAAGGTGAAGCCTGGAGGGCGCAGCAGAAGAAGCAGAAGAAGGAGAAGGAGAAGGTGAAGTCTGGAGTGTGAAGCAGAAGAAGCAGAAGAAGGAGAAGGAGAAGGTGAAGTCTGGAGGGCGCAGCAGAAGAAGCAGAAGAAGGAGAATGAGAAGGCGAAGTCTGGAGGGTGAATCAGAAGAAGAAGAAGAAGGAGAAGGAGAAGGTGAAGTCTGGAGGGTGAATCAGAAGAAGTAGAAGAAGGAGAAGGAGAAGGTGAAGTCAGGAGGGTGAATCAGAAGAAGCAGAAGAAGGAGAAGGAGAAGGTGAAGTCTGGAGGGCGAATCAGAAGAAACAGAAGAAGGAGAAGGAGAAGGTGAAGTCTGGAGGGTGAATCAGAAGAAGCAGAAGAAGGAGAAGGAGAAGGTGAAGTCTGGAGGTTGAATCAGAAGAAGCAGAATAACGAGAAGGAGAAGGTGAAGTCTGGAGGGTGAATCAGAAGAAGCAGAATAAGGAGAAGGAGAAGGTGAAGTCTGGAGGGTGAATCAGAAGAAGCAGAAGAAGGAGAAGGAGAAGGTGAAGTCTGGAGGGTGAATCAGAAGAAGTAGAAGAAGGAGAAGGAGAAGGTGAAGTCTGGAGGGTGAAGCAGAAGAAGTAGAAGAAGGAGAAGGAGAAGGTGAAGTCAGGAGGGTGAATCAGAAGAAGCAGAAGAAGGAGAAGGAGAAGGTGAAGTCTGGAGGGTGTATCAGAAGAATCAGAAGAAGGAGAAGGAGAAGATGAAGTCTGGAGGGTGAATCAGAAGAAGCAGAAGAAAGAGAAGGAGAAGGTGAAGTCTGGAGGGTGAAGGAGAATAAACAGAAGAAGGAGAAGGAGTAGGTGAAGACTGGAGGGTGAATCAGAAGAAGTAGAAGAAGGAGAAGGAGAAGGTGAAGTCTGGAGGGTGAATCAGACGAAGTAGAAGAAGGAGAAGGAGAAGGTGAAGTCTGGAGGGTGAATCAGAAGAAGCAGAAGAAGGAGAAGGAGAAGGTGAGGTTAGGAGGGTGAATCAGAAGAAGCAGAAGAAGGAGAAGGAGCAGGTGAAGTCAGGGGGGTGAAGCAGAAGAAGTAGAAGAAGGAGAAGGAGAAGGTGAAGTCAGGACGGTGAAGCAGAAGAAGCAGAAGAAGGAGAAGGAGAAGGTGAAGTCTGGAGGGTGAAGCAGAAGAAGCAGAAGAAGGAGAAGGAGAGGGTGAAGTCTGGAGGGTGAATCAGAAGAAGTAGAAGAAGGAGAAGGAGAAGGTGAAGTCAGGAGAGTGAAGCAGAAGAAGCAGAAGAAGGAGAAGGAGAAGGTGAAGTCTGGAGGGCGAAGCAGAAGAAGCAGAAGAAGGAGAAGGAGAAGGTGAAGTCTGGAGGGTGAAGCAGAAGAAGCAGAAGAAGGAGAAGGAGTAGGTGAAGTCTGGAGGGGGAATCAGAAGAAGTAGAAGAAGGAGAAGGAGAAGGTGAAGTCAGGAGAGTGAAGCAGAAGAAGCAGAAGAAGGAGAAGTAGAAGGTGAAGTCTGGAGGGTGAATCAGAAGAAACAGAAGAAGTAGAAGGAGTAGGTGAAGTCTGGAGGGTGAAGCAGAAGAAGCAGAAGAAGGAGAAGGAGTAGGTGAAGTCAGGAGGGTGAAGCAGAAGAAGCAGAAGAAGGAGAAGGAGAAGGTGAAGTCTGGAGGATGAATCAGAAGAAGCAGAAGAAGGAGAAGGAGAAGGTGAATTTAGGAGGGTGAATCAGAAGAAGCAGAAGAAGGAGAAGGAGCAGGTGAAGTCAGGGGGGTGTAGCAGAAGAAGTAGAAGAAGGAGAAGGAGAAGGTGAAGTCAGGACGGTGAAGCAGAAGAAGCAGAAGAAGGAGAAGGAGAAGGTGAAGCCTGGAGGGCGCAGCAGAAGAAGCAGAAGAAGGAGAAGGAGAAGGTGAAGTCTGGAGTGTGAAGCAGAAGAAGCAGAAGAAGGAGAAGGAGAAGGTGAAGTCTGGAGGGCGCAGCAGAAGAAGCAGAAGAAGGAGAATGAGAAGGCGAAGTCTGGAGGGTGAATCAGAAGAAGAAGAAGAAGGAGAAGGAGAAGGTGAAGTCTGGAGGGTGAATCAGAAGAAGTAGAAGAAGGAGAAGGAGAAGGTGAAGTCAGGAGGGTGAATCAGAAGAAGCAGAAGAAGGAGAAGGAGAAGGTGAAGTCTGGAGGGCGAATCAGAAGAAACAGAAGAAGGAGAAGGAGAAGGTGAAGTCTGGAGGGTGAATCAGAAGAAGCAGAAGAAGGAGAAGGAGAAGGTGAAGTCTGGAGGTTGAATCAGAAGAAGCAGAATAACGAGAAGGAGAAGGTGAAGTCTGGAGGGTGAATCAGAAGAAGCAGAATAAGGAGAAGGAGAAGGTGAAGTCTGGAGGGTGAATCAGAAGAAGCAGAAGAAGGAGAAGGAGAAGGTGAAGTCTGGAGGGTGAATCAGAAGAGGTAGAAGAAGGAGAAGGAGAAGGTGAAGTCTGGAGGGTGAAGCAGAAGAAGGAGAAGAAGGAGAAGGAGAAGGTGAAGTCAGGAGGGTGAATCAGAAGAAGTAGAAGAAGGAGAAGGAGAAGGTGAAGCCAGGAGGGTGAATCAGAAGAAGCAGAAGAAGGAGAAGGAGAAGGTGAAGTCAGGAGGGTGTATCAGAAGAAGTAGAAGAAGGAGAAGGAGAAGGTGCAGTCTGGAGGGTGAATCAGAAGAAGCAGAAGAAGGAGAAGGAGAAGGTGAAGTCTGGAGGTTGAATCAGAAGAAGCAGAATAACGAGAAGGAGAAGGTGAAGTCTGGAGGGTGAATCAGAAGAAGCAGAATAAGGAGAAGGAGAAGGTGAAGTCTGGAGGGTGAATCAGAAGAAGCAGAAGAAGGAGAAGGAGAAGGTGAAGTCTGGAGGGTGAATCAGAAGAGGTAGAAGAAGGAGAAGGAGAAGGTGAAGTCAGGAGGGTGAAGCAGAAGAAGCAGAAGAAGGAGAAGGAGAAGGTGAAGTCTGGTGGGTGAAGCAGAAGAAGCAGAAGAAGGAGAAGGAGAAGGTGAAGTCTGGAGGGTGAAGCAGAAGAAGCAGAAGAAGGAGAAGGAGAAGGTGAAGTCAGGAGGGTGGATCAGAAGAAGTAGAAGAAGGAGAAGGAGAAGGTGAAGTCTGGAGGGTGAATCAGAAGAAGCAGAAGAAGGAGAAGGAGAAGGTGAAGTCTGGAGGGCGCAACAGAAGAAGCAGAAGAAGGAGAAAGAGAAGGTGAAGACTGGAGGGTGAAGCAGAAGAAGCAGAAGAAGGAGAAGGAGAGGGTGAAGTCTGGAGGGTGAATCAGAAGAAGTAGAAGAAGGAGAAGGAGTAGGTGAAGTCAGGAGAGTGAAGCAGAAGAAGCAGAAGAAGGAGAAGGAGAAGGTGAAGTCTGGAGGGCGAAGCAGAAGAAGCAGAAGAAGGAGAAGGAGAAGGTGAAGTCTGGAGGGTGAAGCAGAAGAAGCAGAAGAAGGAGAAGGAGTAGGTGAAGTCTGGAGGGTGAATCAGAAGAAGTAGAAGAAGGAGAAGGAGAAGGTGAAGTCAGGAGGGTGAAGCAGAAGAAGCAGAAGAAGGAGAAGGAGAAGGTGAAGTCTGGAGGGTGAAGCAGAAGAAGCAGAAGAAGGAGAAGGAGAAGGTGAAGTCTGGAGGGTGAATCAGAAGAAGCAGAAGAAGGAGAAGGAGAAGGTGAAGTCTGGAGGGTGAATCAGAAGAAGCAGAAGAAGGAGATGGAGAAGGTGAAGTCAGGAGGGTGAATCAGAAGAAGCAGAAGAAGGAGAAGGAGAAGGTGAATTTAGGAGGGTGAATCAGAAGAAGCAGAAGAAGGAGAAGGAGCAGGTGAAGTCAGGGGGGTGTAGCAGAAGAAGTAGAAGAAGGAGAAGGAGAAGGTGAAGTCAGGACGGTGAAGCAGAAGAAGCAGAAGAAGGAGAAGGAGAAGGTGAAGCCTGGAGGGCGCAGCAGAAGAAGCAGAAGAAGGAGAAGTAGAAGGTGAAGTCTGGAGTGTGAAGCACAAGAAGCAGAAGAAGGAGAAGGAGAAGGTGAAGTCTGGAGGGCGCAGCAGAAGAAGCAGAAGAAGGAGAATGAGAAGGTGAAGTCTGGAGGGTGAATCAGAAGAAGCAGAAGAAGGAGAAGGAGAAGGTGAAGGCTGGAGGGTGAATCAGAAGAAGGAGAAGAAGGAGAAGGAGAAGGTGAAGTCAGGAGGGTGAATCAGAAGAAGTAGAAGAAGGAGAAGGAGAAGGTGAAGTCAGGAGGGTGAATCAGAAGAAGCAGAAGAAGGAGAAGGAGAAGGTGAAGTCTGGAGGGCGAATCAGAAGAAACAGAAGAAGGAGAAGGAGAAGGTGAAGTCTGGAGGGTGAATCAGAAGAAGCAGAAGAAGGAGAAGGAGAAGGTGAAGTCTGGACGTTGAATCAGAAGAAGCAGAATAACGAGAAGGAGAAGGTGAAGTCTGGAGGGTGAATCAGAAGAAGCAGAATAAGGAGAAGGAGAAGGTGAAGTCTGGAGGGTGAATCAGAAGAAGCAGAAGAAGGAGAAGGAGAAGGTGAAGTCTGGAGGGTGAATCAGAAGAGGTAGAAGAAGGAGAAGGAGAAGGTGAAGTCTGGAGGGTGAAGCAGAAGAAGGAGAAGAAGGAGAAGGAGAAGGTGAAGTCAGGAGGGTGAATCAGAAGAAGTAGAAGAAGGAGAAGGAGAAGGTGAAGCCAGGAGGGTGAATCAGAAGAAGCAGAAGAAGGAGAAGGAGAAGGTGAAGTCTGGAGGGTGAATCAGAAGAATCAGAAGAAGGAAAAGGAGAAGGTGAAGTCTGGAGGGTGAAGCAGAAGAATCAGAAGAAAGAGAAGGAGAAGGTGAAGTCTGGAGGCTGAAGCAGAAGAAACAGAAGAAGGAGAAGGAGAATGTGAAGACTGGAGGGTGAATCAGAAGAAGTAGAAGAAGGAGAAGGAGAAGGTGATGTCTGGAGGGTGGATCAGAAGAAGTAGAAGAAGGAGAAGGAGAAGGTGAAGTCTGGAGGGTGAATCAGAAGAAGCAGAAGAAGGAGAAGGAGAAGGTGAAGTCTGGAGGGTGAATCAGAAGATGCAGAAGAAGGAGAAGGAGAAGATGAAGTCTGGAGGGTGAATCAGAAGAAGTAGAAGAAGGAGAAGGAGAAGGTGAAGTCTGGAGGGTGAATCAGAAGAAGTAGAAGAAGGAGAAGGAGAAGGTGAAGTCTGGAGGGTGAATCAGAAGAAACAGAAGAAGGAGAAGGAGAAGGTGAAGTCTGGAGGGTGAAACAGAAGAAGTAGAAGAAGGAGAAGGAGAAGGTGTAGTCTGGAGGGTGAATCAGAAGAAGTAGACGAAGGAGAAGGAGAAGGTGAAGTCTGGAGGGTGAATCAGAAGAAGGAGAAGGAGAAGATGAAGTCTGGAGGGTGAATCAGAAGAAGTAGAAGAAGGAGAAGGAGAAGGTGAAGTCTGGAGGGTGAATCAGAAGAAGCAGAAGAAGGAGAAGGAGAAGGTGAAGTCTGGAGGGTGTATCAGAAGAAGCAGAAGAAGGAGAAGGAGAAGGTGAAGTCTGGAGGGTGAATCAGAAGAAGCAGAATAAGGAGAAGGAGAAGGTGAAGTCTGGAGGGTGAATCAGAAGAAGCAGAAGAAGGAGAAGGAGAAGGTGAAGTCTGGAGGATGAATCAGAAGAAGTAGAAGAAGGAGAAGGAGAAGGTGAAGTCTGGAGGGTGAATAAGAAGAAGTAGAAGAAGGAGAAGGAGAAGGTGAAGTCTGGAGGGTGAATCAGAAGAAGTAGAAGAAGGAGAAGGAGAAGGTGAAGTCTGGAGGGTGAAGCAGAAGAAGTAGAAGAAGGAGAAGGAGAAGGTGAAGTCAGGAGGGTGAATCAGAAGAAGTAGAAGAAGGAGAAGGAGAAGGTGAAGTCAGGAGGTTGAAGCAGAAGAAGCAGAAGAAGGAGAAGGAGAAGGTGAATTCTGGAGGGTGAAGCAGAAGAAGCAGAAGAAGGAGAAGGAGAAGATGAAGTCTGGAGGGTGAATCAGAAGAAGCAGAAGAAAGAGAAGGAGAAGGTGAAGTCTGGAGGGTGAATCAGAAGAAGTAGAAGAAGGAGAAGGAGAAGGTGAAGTCTGGAGGGTGAATCAGAAGAAGCAGAAGAAGGAGAAGGAGAAGGTGAAGTCTGGAGGGTGAATCAGAAGAAGCAGAAGAAGGAGAAGGAAAAGGTGAAGTCTGGAGGGTGAATCAGAAGAAGCAGAAGAAGGAGAAGGAGAAGGTGAAGTCTGGAGGGTGAATCAGAAGAAGCAGAATAAGGAGAAGGAGAAGGTGAAGTCTGGAGGGTGAATCAGAAGAAGCAGAAGAAGGAGAAGGAGAAGGTGAAGTCTGGAGGGTGAATCAGAAGAAGTAGAAGAAGGAGAAGGAGAAGGTGAAGTCTGGAGGGTGAAGCAGAAGAAGTAGAAGAAGGAGAAGGAGAAGGTGAAGTCAGGAGGGTGAATCAGAAGAAGCAGAAGAAGGAGAAGGAGAAGGTGAAGTCTGGAGGGTGAATCAGAAGAATCAGAAGAAGGAGAAGGAGAAGATGAAGTCTGGAGGGTGAATCAGAAGAAGCAGAAGAAAGAGAAGGAGAAGGTGAAGTCTGGAGGGTGAAGGAGAATAAACAGAAGAAGGAGAAGGAGTAGGTGAAGACTGGAGGGTGAATCAGAAGAAGTAGAAGAAGGAGAAGGAGAAGGTGAAGTCTGGAGGGTGAATCAGACGAAGTAGAAGAAGGAGAAGGAGAAGGTGAAGTCTGAAGGGTGAATCAGAAGAAGCAGAAGAAGGAGAAGGAGAAGGTGAAGTTAGGAGGGTGAATCAGAAGAAGCAGAAGAAGGAGAAGGAGCAGGTGAAGTCAGGGGGGTGAAGCAGAAGAAGTAGAAGAAGGAGAAGGAGAAGGTGAAGTCAGGACGGTGAAGCAGAAGAAGCAGAAGAAGGAGAAGGAGAAGGTGAAGTCTGGAGGGTGAAGCAGAAGAAGCAGAAGAAGGAGAAGGAGAGGGTGAAGTCTGGAGGGTGAATCAGAAGAAGTAGAAGAAGGAGAAGGAGAAGGTGAAGTCAGGAGAGTGAAGCAGAAGAAGCAGAAGAAGGAGAAGGAGAAGGTGAAGTCTGGAGGGCGAAGCAGAAGAAGCAGAAGAAGGAGAAGGAGAAGGTGAAGTCTGGAGGGTGAAGCAGAAGAAGCAGAAGAAGGAGAAGGAGTAGGTGAAGTCTGGAGGGTGAATCAGAAGAAGTAGAAGAAGGAGAAGGATAAGGTGAAGTCAGGAGGGTGAAGCAGAAGAAGCAGAAGAAGGAGAAG
The DNA here is from genome assembly GCF_052327205.1 of Somniosus microcephalus. Classification (NCBI taxonomy): domain Eukaryota; kingdom Metazoa; phylum Chordata; class Chondrichthyes; order Squaliformes; family Somniosidae; genus Somniosus; species Somniosus microcephalus. Next base: position 313,186 of record NW_028225399.1, on the reverse strand, counting down.
GAGAAGGTGAAGTCTGGTGGGTGAAGCAGAAGAAGCAGAAGAAGGAGAAGGAGAAGGTGAAGTCTGGAGGGTGAAGCAGAAGAAGCAGAAGAAGGAGAAGGAGAAGGTGAAGTCAGGAGGGTGGATCAGAAGAAGTAGAAGAAGGAGAAGGAGAAGGTGAAGTCTGGAGGGTGAATCAGAAGAAGCAGAAGAAGGAGAAGGAGAAGGTGAAGTCTGGAGGGCGCAGCAGAAGAAGCAGAAGAAGGAGAAAGAGAAGGTGAAGTCTGGAGGGTGAAGCAGAAGAAGCAGAAGAAGGAGAAGGAGAGGGTGAAGTCTGGAGGGTGAATCAGAAGAAGTAGAAGAAGGAGAAGGAGAAGGTGAAGTCTGGAGGGTGAAGCAGAAGAAGTAGAAGAAGGAGAAGGAGAAGGTGAAGTCAGGGGGGTGAATCAGAAGAAGCAGAAGAAGGAGAAGGAGAAGGTGAAGTCTGGAGGGTGAATCAGAAGAATCAGAAGAAGGAGAAGGAGAAGATGAAGTCTGGAGGGTGAATCAGAAGAAGCAGAAGAAAGAGAAGGAGAAGGTGAAGTCTGGAGGGTGAAGCAGAAGAAACAGAAGAAGGAGAAGGAGTAGGTGAAGACTGGAGGGTGGAACAGAAGAAGTAGAAGAAGGAGAAGGAGAAGGTGAAGTCTGGAGGGAGAATCAGACGAAGTAGAAGAAGGAGAAGGAGAAGGTGAAGTCTGGAGGGTGAATCAGAAGAAGCAGAAGAAGGAGAAGGAGAAGGTGAAGTTAGGAGGGTGAATCAGAAGAAGGAGAAGGAGCAGGTGAAATCAGGGGGGTGAAGCAGAAGAAGTAGAAGAAGGAGAAGGAGAAGGTGAAGTCAGGACGGTGAAGCAGAAGAAGCAGAAGAAGGAGAAGGAGAAGGTGAAGTCTGGAGGGTGAAGCAGAAGAAGCAGAAGAAGGAGAAGGAGAGGGTGAAGTCTGGAGGGTGAATCAGAAGAAGTAGAAGAAGGAGAAGGAGAAGGTGAAGTCAGGAGAGTGAAGCAGAAGAAGCAGAAGAAGGAGAAGGAGAAGGTGAAGTCTGGAGGGCGAAGCAGAAGAAGCAGAAGAAGGAGAAGGAGAAGGTGAAGTCTGGAGGGTGAAGCAGAAGAAGCAGAAGAAGGAGAAGGAGTAGGTGAAGTCTGGAGGGTGAATCAGAAGAAGTAGAAGAAGGAGAAGGATAAGGTGAAGTCAGGAGGGTGAAGCAGAAGAAGCAGAAGAAGGAGAAGGAGAAGGTGAAGTCTGGTGGGTGAAGCAGAAGAAGCAGAAGAAGGAGAAGGAGAAGGTGAAGTCTGGAGGGTGAAGCAGAAGAAGCAGAAGAAGGAGAAGGAGAAGGTGAAGTCAGGAGGGTGGATCAGAAGAAGTAGAAGAAGGAGAAGGAGAAGGTGAAGTCTGGAGGGTGAATCAGAAGAAGCAGAAGAAGGAGAAGGAGAAGACGAAGTCTGGAGGGCGCAGCAGAAGAAGCAGAAGAAGGAGAAAGAGAAGGTGAAGTCTGGAGGGTGAAGCAGAAGAAGCAGAAGAAGGAGAAGGAGAGGGTGAAGTCTGGAGGGTGAATCAGAAGAAGTAGAAGAAGGAGAAGGAGAAGGTGAAGTCAGGAGAGTGAAGCAGAAGAAGCAGAAGAAGGAGAAGGAGAAGGTGAAGTCTGGAGGGCGAAGCAGAAGAAGCAGAAGAAGTAGAAGGAGTAGGTGAAGTCTGGAGGGTGAAGCAGAAGAAGCAGAAGAAGGAGAAGGAGTAGGTGAAGTCAGGAGGGTGAAGCAGAAGAAGCAGAAGAAGGAGAAGGAGAAGGTGAAGTCTGGTGGGTGAAGCAGAAGAAGCAGAAGAAGGAGAAGGAGAAGGTGAAGTCTGGAGGGTGAATCAGAAGAAGCAGAAGAAGGAGAAGGAGAAGGTGAAGTCAGGAGGGTGGATCAGAAGAAGTAGAAGAAGGAGAAGGAGAAGGTGAAGTCTGGAGGGTGAATCAGAAGAAGCAGAAGAAGGAGAAGGAGAAGGTGAAGTCTGGAGGGCGCAGCAGAAGAAGCAGAAGAAGGAGAAAGAGAAGGTGAAGTCTGGAGGGTGAAGCAGAAGAAGCAGAAGAAGGAGAAGGAGAGGGTGAAGTCTGGAGGGTGAATCAGAAGAAGTAGAAGAAGGAGAAGGAGAAGGTGAAGTCAGGAGAGTGAAGCAGAAGAAGCAGAGGAAGGAGAAGGAGAAGTTGAAGTCTGGAGGGCGAAGCAGAAGAAGCAGAAGAAGGAGAAGGAGAAGGTGAAGTCTGGAGGTTGAAGCAGAAGAAGCAGAAGAAGGAGAAGGAGTAGGTGAAGTCTGGAGGGGGAATCAGAAGAAGTAGAAGAAGGAGAAGGAGAAGGTGAAGTCAGGAGGGTGAAGCAGAAGAAGCAGAAGAAGGAGAAGGAGAAGATGAAGTCTGGAGGGTGAAGCAGAAGAAGCAGAAGAAGGAGAAGGAGAAGGTGAAGTCTGGAGGGTGAATCAGAAGAAGCAGAAGAAGGAGAAGGAGAAGGTGAAGTCTGGAGGGTGAATCAGAAGAAGCAGAAGAAGGAGAAGGAGAAGGTGAAGTCAGGAGGGTGAATCAGAAGAAGCAGAAGAAGGAGAAGAAGGTGAATTTAGGAGGGTGAATCAGAAGAAGCAGAAGAAGGAGATGGAGCAGGTGAAGTCAGGGGGGTGTAGCAGAAGAAGTAGAAGAAGGAGAAGGAGAAGGTGAAGTCAGGACGGTGAAGCAGAAGAAGCAGAAGAAGGAGAAGGAGAAGGTGAAGCCTGGAGGGCGCAGCAGAAGAAGCAGAAGAAGGAGAAGGAGAAGGTGAAGTCTGGAGTGTGAAGCAGAAGAAGCAGAAGAAGGAGAAGGAGAAGGTGAAGTCTGGAGGGTGAAGCAGATGAAACAGAAGAAGGAGAAGGAGAAGGTGAAGACTGGAGGGTGAATCAGAAGAAGTAGAAGAAGGAGAAGAAGGTGAAGTCTGGAGCGTGAATCAGAAGAAGTAGAAGAAGGAGAAGGAGAAGTTGAAGTCTGGAGGGTGAATCAGAAGAAGCAGAAGAAGGAGAAGGAGAAGGTGAAGTCTGGAGGGTGAATCAGAAGAAGCAGAAGAAGGAGAAGGAGAAGATGAAGTCTGGAGGGTGAATCAGAAGAAGTAGAAGAAGGAGAAGGAGAAGGTGAAGTCTGGAGGGTGAATCAGAACAAGTAGAAGAAGGAGAAGGAGAAGATGAAGTCTGGAGGGTGAATCAGAAGAAAGAGAAGAAGGAGAAGGAGAAGGTGAAGTCTGGAGGGTGAATGAGAAGAAGTAGAAGAAGGAGAAGGAGAAGGTGAAGTCTGGAGGGTGAATCAGAAGAAGCAGAAGAAGGAGAAGGAGAAGGTGAAGTCAGGAGGGTGAATCAGAAGAAGCAGAAGAAGGAGAAGAAGGTGAATTTAGGAGGGTGAATCAGAAGAAGCAGAAGAAGGAGAAGGAGCAGGTGAAGTCAGGGGGGTGTAGCAGAAGAAGTAGAAGAAGGAGAAGGAGAAGGTGAAGTCAGGACGGTGAAGCAGAAGAAGCAGGAGAAGGAGAAGGTGAAGCCTGGAGGGCGCAGCAGAAGAAGCAGAAGAAGGAGAAGGAGAAGGTGAAGTCTGGAGTGTGAAGCAGAAGAAGCAGAAGAAGGAGAAGGAGAAGGTGAAGTCTGGAGGGTGAAGCAGATGAAACAGAAGAAGGAGAAGGAGAAGGTGAAGACTGGAGGGTGAATCAGAAGAAGTAGAAGAAGGAGAAGAAGGTGAAGTCTGGAGCGTGAATCAGAAGAAGTAGAAGAAGGAGAAGGAGAAGTTGAAGTCTGGAGGGTGAATCAGAAGAAGCAGAAGAAGGAGAAGGAGAAGGTGAAGTCTGGAGGGTGAATCAGAAGAAGCAGAAGAAGGAGAAGGAGAAGATGAAGTCTGGAGGGTGAATCAGAAGAAGTAGAAGAAGGAGAAGGAGAAGGTGAAGTCTGGAGGGTGAATCAGAACAAGTAGAAGAAGGAGAAGGAGAAGATGAAGTCTGGAGGGTGAATCAGAAGAAAGAGAAGAAGGAGAAGGAGAAGGTGAAGTCTGGAGGGTGAATGAGAAGAAGTAGAAGAAGGAGAAGGAGAAGGTGTAGTCTGGAGGGTGAATCAGAAGAAGTAGACGAAGGAGAAGGAGAAGGTGAAGTCTGGAGGGTGAATCAGAAGAAGCAGAAGAAGGAGAAGGAGAAGGTGAAGTCTGGAGGGTGAATCAGAAGAAGTAGAAGAAGGAGAAGGAGAAGGTGAAGTCTGGAGGGTGAATCAGAAGAAGCAGAAGAAAGAGAAGGAGAAGGTGAAGTCTGGAGGGTGAATCAGAAGAAGTAGAAGAAGGAGAAGGAGAAGGTGAAGTCTGGAGGGTGAATCAGAAGAAGCAGAAGAAGGAGAAGGAGAAGGTGAAGTCTGGAGGGTGAATCAGAAGAAGCAGAAGAAGGAGAAGGAAAAGGTGAAGTCTGGAGGGTGAATCAGAAGAAGCACAAGAAGGAGAAGGAGAAGGTGAAGTCTGGAGGGTGAATCAGAAGAAGCAGAATAAGGAGAAGTAGAAGGTGAAGTCTGGAGGGTGAATCAGAAGAAGCAGAAGAAGGAGAAGGAGAAGGTGAAGTCTGGAGGGTGAATCAGAAGAAGTAGAAGAAGGAGAAGGAGAAGGTGAAGTCTGGAGGGTGAAGCAGAAGAAGTAGAAGAAGGAGAAGGAGAAGGTGAAGTCAGGAGGGTGAATCAGAAGAAGCAGAAGAAGGAGAAGGAGAAGGTGAAGTCTGGAGGGTGAATCAGAAGAATCAGAAGAAGGAGAAGGAGAAGATGAAGTCTGGAGGGTGAATCAGAAGAAGCAGAAGAAAGAGAAGGAGAAGGTGAAGTCTGGAGGGTGAAGCAGAAGAAACAGAAGAAGGAGAAGGAGTAGGTGAAGACTGGAGGGTGAATTAGAAGAAGTAGAAGAAGGAGAAGGAGAAGGTGAAGTCTGGAGGGTGAATCAGACGAAGTAGAAGAAGGAGAAGGAGAAGGTGAAGTCTGGAGGGTGAATCAGAAGAAGCAGAAGAAGGAGAAGGAGAAGGTGAAGTTAGGAGGGTGAATCATAAGAAGCAGAAGAAGGAGAAGGAGCAGGTGAAGTCAGGGGGTGAAGCAGAAGAAGTAGAAGAAGGAGAAGGAGAAGGTGAAGTCAGGACGGTGAAGCAGAAGAAGCAGAAGAAGGAGAAGGAGAAGGTGAAGTCTGGAGGGTGAAGCAGAAGAAGCAGAAGAAGGAGAAGGAGAGGGTGAAGTCTGGAGGGTGAATCAGAAGAAGTAGAAGAAGGAGAAGGAGAAGGTGAAGTCAGGAGAGTGAAGCAGAAGAAGCAGAAGAAGGAGAAGGAGAAGGTGAAGTCTGGAGGGCGAAGCAAAAGAAGCAGAAGAAGGAGAAGGAGAAGGTGAAGTCTGGAGGGTGAAGCAGAAGAAGCAGAAGAAGGAGAAGGAGTAGGTGAAGTCTGGAGGGTGAATCAGAAGAAGTAGAAGAAGGAGAAGGATAAGGTGAAGTCAGGAGGGTGAAGCAGAAGAAGCAGAAGAAGGAGAAGGAGAAGGTGAAGTCTGGTGGGTGAAGCAGAAGAAGCAGAAGAAGGAGAAGGAGAAGGTGAAGTCTGGAGGGTGAAGCAGAAGAAGCAGAAGAAGGAGAAGGAGAAGGTGAAGTCAGGAGGGTGGATCAGAAGACGTAGAAGAAGGAGAAGGAGAAGGTGAAGTCTGGAGGGTGAATCAGAAGAAGCAGAAGAAGGAGAAGGAGAAGGTGAAGTCTGGAGGGCGCTGCAGAAGAAGCAGAAGAAGGAGAAAGAGAAGGTGAAGTCTGGAGGGTGAAGCAGAAGAAGCAGAAGAAGGAGAAGGAGAGGGTGAAGTCTGGAGGGTGAATCAGAAGAAGTAGAAGAAGGAGAAGGAGAAGGTGAAGTCTGGAGGGCGAAGCAGAAGAAGCAGAAGAAGGAGAAGGAGAAGGTGAAGTCTGGAGGGTGAAGCAGAAGAAGCAGAAGAAGGAGAAGGAGTAGGTGAAGTCTGGAGGGTGAATCAGAAGAAGTAGAAGAAGGAGAAGGAGAAGGTGAAGTCAGGAGGGTGAAGCAGAAGAAGCAGAAGAAGGAGAAGGAGAAGGGGAAGTCTGGAGGGTGAAGCAGAAGAAGCAGAAGAAGGAGAAGGAGAAGGTGAAGTCTGGAGGGTGAATCAGAAGAAGCAGAAGAAGGAGAAGGAGAAGGTGAAGTCTGGAGGGTGAATCAGAAGAAGCAGAAGAAGGAGAAGGAGAAGGAGAAGTCAGGAGGGTGAATCAGAAGAAGCAGAAGAAGGAGAAGGAGAAGGTGAATTTAGGAGGGTGAATCAGAAGAAGCAGAAGAAGGAGAAGGAGCAGGTGAAGTCAGGGGGGTGTAGCAGAAGAAGTAGAAGAAGGAGAAGGAGAAGGTGAAGTCAGGACGGTGAAGCAGAAGAAGCAGAAGAAGGAGAAGGAGAAGGTGAAGCCTGGAGGGCGCAGCAGAAGAAGCAGAAGAAGGAGAAGGAGAAGGTGAAGTCTGGAGTGTGAAGCAGAAGAAGCAGAAGAAGGAGAAGGAGAAGGTGAAGTCTGGAGGGTGAAGCAGAAGAAACAGAAGAAGGAGAAGGAGAAGGTGAAGACTGGAGGGTGAATCAGAAGAAGTAGAAGAAGGAGAAGGAGAAGGTGAAGTCTGGAGGGTGAATCAGAAGAAGTAGAAGAAGGAGAAGGAGAAGTTGAAGTCTGGAGGGTGAATCAGAAGAAGCAGAAGAAGGAGAAGGAGAAGGTGAAGTCTGGAGGGTGAATCAGAAGAAGCAGAAGAAGGAGAAGGAGAAGATGAAGTCTGGAGGGTGAATCAGAAGAAGTAGAAGAAGGAGAAGGAGAAGGTGAAGTCTGGAGGGTGAATCAGAAGAAGTAGAAGAAGGAGAAGGAGAAGATGAAGTCTGGAGGGTGAATCAGAAGAAAGAGAAGAAGGAGAAGGAGAAGGTGAAGTCTGGAGGGTGAATCAGAAGAAGTAGAAGAAGGAGAAGGAGAAGGTGTAGTCTGGAGGGTGAATCAGAAGAAGTAGACGAAGGAGAAGGAGAAGGTGAAGTCTGGAGGGTGAATCAGAAGAAGCAGAAGAAGGAGAAGGAGAAGGTGAAGTTAGGAGGGTGATTCAGAAGAAGCAGAAGAAGGAGAAGGAGCAGGTGAAGTCAGGGGGGTGAAGCAGAAGAAGTAGAAGAAGGAGAAGGAGAAGGTGAAGTCAGGACGGTGAAGCAGAAGAAGCAGAAGAAGGAGAAGGAGAAGGTGAAGTCTGGAGGGTGAAGCAGAAGAAGCAGAAGAAGGAGAAGGAGAGGGTGAAGTCTGGAGGGTGAATCAGAAGAAGTAGAAGAAGGAGAAGGAGAAGGTGAAGTCAGGAGAGTGAAGCAGAAGAAGCAGAAGAAGGAAAAGGAGAAGGTGAACTCTGGAGGGCGAAGCAGAAGAAGCAGAAGAAGGAGAAGGAGAAGGTGAAGTCTGGAGGGTGAAGCAGAAGAAGCAGAAGAAGGAGAAGGAGTAGGTGAAGTCTGGAGGGTGAATCAGAAGAAGTAGAAGAAGGAGAAGGATAAGGTGAAGTCAGGAGCGTGAAGCAGAAGAAGCAGAAGAAGGAGAAGGAGAAGGTGAAGTCTGGTGGGTGAAGCAGAAGAAGCAGAAGAAGGAGAAGGAGAAGGTGAAGTCTGGAGGGTGAAGCAGAAGAAGCAGAAGAAGGAGAAGGAGAAGGTGAAGTCAGGAGGGTGGATCAGAAGACGTAGAAGAAGGAGAAGGAGAAGGTGAAGTCTGGAGGGTGAATCAGAAGAAGCAGAAGAAGGAGAAGGAGAAGGTGAAGTCTGGAGGGCGCAGCAGAAGAAGCAGAAGAAGGAGAAAGAGAAGGTGAAGTCTGGAGGGTGAAGCAGAAGAAGCAGAAGAAGGAGAAGGAGAGGGTGAAGTCTGGAGGGTGAATCAGAAGAAGTAGAAGAAGGAGAAGGAGAAGGTGAAGTCAGGAGAGTGAAGCAGAAGAAGCAGAAGAAGGAGAAGGAGAAGGTGAAGTCTGGAGGGCGAAGCAGAAGAAGCAGAAGAAGGAGAAGGAGAAGGTGAAGTCTGGAGGGTGAAGCAGAAGAAGCAGAAGAAGGAGAAGGAGTAGGTGAAGTCTGGAGGGTGAATCAGAAGAAGTAGAAGAAGGAGAAGGAGAAGGTGAAGTCAGGAGGGTGAAGCAGAAGAAGCAGAAGAAGGAGAAGGAGAAGGGGAAGTCTGGAGGGTGAAGCAGAAGAAGCAGAAGAAGGAGAAGGAGAAGGTGAAGTCTGGAGGGTGAATCAGAAGAAGCAGAAGAAGGAGAAGGAGAAGGTGAAGTCTGGAGGGTGAATCAGAAGAAGCAGAAGAAGGAGAAGGAGAAGGAGAAGTCAGGAGGGTGAATCAGAAGAAGCAGAAGAAGGAGAAGGAGAAGGTGAATTTAGGAGGGTGAATCAGAAGAAGCAGAAGAAGGAGAAGGAGCAGGTGAAGTCAGGGGGGTGTAGCAGAAGAAGTAGAAGAAGGAGAAGGAGAAGGTGAAGTCAGGACGGTGAAGCAGAAGAAGCAGAAGAAGGAGAAGGAGAAGGTGAAGCCTGGAGGGCGCAGCAGAAGAAGCAGAAGAAGGAGAAGGAGAAGGTGAAGTCTGGAGTGTGAAGCAGAAGAAGCAGAAGAAGGAGAAGGAGAAGGTGAAGTCTGGAGGGTGAAGCAGAAGAAACAGAAGAAGGAGAAGGAGAAGGTGAAGACTGGAGGGTGAATCAGAAGAAGTAGAAGAAGGAGAAGGAGAAGGTGAAGTCTGGAGGGTGAATCAGAAGAAGTAGAAGAAGGAGAAGGAGAAGTTGAAGTCTGGAGGGTGAATCAGAAGAAGCAGAAGAAGGAGAAGGAGAAGGTGAAGTCTGGAGGGTGAATCAGAAGAAGCAGAAGAAGGAGAAGGAGAAGATGAAGTCTGGAGGGTGAATCAGAAGAAGTAGAAGAAGGAGAAGGAGAAGGTGAAGTCTGGAGGGTGAATCAGAAGAAGTAGAAGAAGGAGAAGGAGAAGATGAAGTCTGGAGGGTGAATCAGAAGAAAGAGAAGAAGGAGAAGGAGAAGGTGTAGTCTGGAGGGTGAATCAGAAGAAGTAGACGAAGGAGAAGGAGAAGGTGAAGTCTGGAGGGTGAATCAGAAGAAGCAGAAGAAGGAGAAGGAGAAGGTGAAGTTAGGAGGGTGAATCAGAAGAAGCAGAAGAAGGAGAAGGAGCAGGTGAAGTCAGGGGGGTGAAGCAGAAGAAGTAGAAGAAGGAGAAGGAGAAGGTGAAGTCAGGACGGTGAAGCAGAAGAAGCAGAAGAAGGAGAAGGAGAAGGTGAAGTCTGGAGGGTGAAGCAGAAGAAGCAGAAGAAGGAGAAGGAGAGGGTGAAGTCTGGAGGGTGAATCAGAAGAAGTAGAAGAAGGAGAAGGAGAAGGTGAAGTCAGGAGAGTGAAGCAGAAGAAGCAGAAGAAGGAAAAGGAGAAGGTGAAGTCTGGAGGGCGAAGCAGAAGAAGCAGAAGAAGGAGAAGGAGAAGGTGAAGTCTGGAGGGTGAAGCAGAAGAAGCAGAAGAAGGAGAAGGAGTAGGTGAAGTCTGGAGGGTGAATCAGAAGAAGTAGAAGAAGGAGAAGGATAAGGTGAAGTCAGGAGGGTGAAGCAGAAGAAGCAGAAGAAGGAGAAGGAGAAGGTGAAGTCTGGTGGGTGAAGCAGAAGAAGCAGAAGAAGGAGAAGGAGAAGGTGAAGTCTGGAGGGTGAAGCAGAAGAAGCAGAAGAAGGAGAAGGAGAAGGTGAAGTCAGGAGGGTGGATCAGAAGAAGTAGAAGAAGGAGAAGGAGAAGGTGAAGTCTGGAGGGTGAATCAGAAGAAGCAGAAGAAGGAGAAGGAGAAGACGAAGTCTGGAGGGCGCAGCAGAAGAAGCAGAAGAAGGAGAAAGAGAAGGTGAAGTCTGGAGGGTGAAGCAGAAGAAGCAGAAGAAGGAGAAGGAGAGGGTGAAGTCTGGAGGGTGAATCAGAAGAAGTAGAAGAAGGAGAAGGAGAAGGTGAAGTCAGGAGAGTGAAGCAGAAGAAGCAGAAGAAGGAGAAGGAGAAGGTGAAGTCTGGAGGGCGAAGCAGAAGAAGCAGAAGAAGTAGAAGGAGTAGGTGAAGTCTGGAGGGTGAAGCAGAAGAAGCAGAAGAAGGAGAAGGAGTAGGTGAAGTCAGGAGGGTGAAGCAGAAGAAGCAGAAGAAGGAGAAGGAGAAGTGAAGTCTGGTGGGTGAAGCAGAAGAAGCAGAAGAAGGAGAAGGAGAAGGTGAAGTCTGGAGGGTGAAGCAGAAGAAGCAGAAGAAGGAGAAGGAGAAGGTGAAGTCAGGAGGGTGGATCAGAAGAAGTAGAAGAAGGAGAAGGAGAAGGTGAAGTCTGGAGGGTGAATCAGAAGAAGCAGAAGAAGGAGAAGGAGAAGGTGAAGTCTGGAGGGCGCAGCAGAAGAAGCAGAAGAAGGAGAAAGAGAAGGTGAAGTCTGGAGGGTGAAGCAGAAGAAGCAGAAGAAGGAGAAGGAGAGGGTGAAGTCTGGAGGGTGAATCAGAAGAAGTAGAAGAAGGAGAAGGAGAAGGTGAAGTCAGGAGAGTGAAGCAGAAGAAGCAGAGGAAGGAGAAGGAGAAGGTGAAGTCTGGAGGGCGAAGCAGAAGAAGCAGAAGAAGGAGAAGGAGAAGGTGAAGTCTGGAGGTTGAAGCAGAAGAAGCAGAAGAAGGAGAAGGAGTAGGTGAAGTCTGGAGGGGGAATCAGAAGAAGTAGAAGAAGGAGAAGGAGAAGGTGAAGTCAGGAGGGTGAAGCAGAAGAAGCAGAAGAAGGAGAAGGAGAAGGTGAAGTCTGGAGGGTGAAGCAGAAGAAGCAGAAGAAGGAGAAGGAGAAGGTGAAGTCTGGAGGGTGAATCAGAAGAAGCAGAAGAAGGAGAAGGAGAAGGTGAAGTCTGGAGGGTGAATCAGAAGAAGCAGAAGAAGGAGAAGGAGAAGGTGAAGTCAGGAGGGTGAATCAGAAGAAGCAGAAGAAGGAGAAGGAGAAGGTGAATTTAGGAGGGTGAATCAGAAGAAGCAGAAGAAGGAGAAGGAGCAGGTGAAGTCAGGGGGGTGTAGCAGAAGAAGTAGAAGGAGGAGAAGGAGAAGGTGAAGTCAGGACGGTGAAGCAGAAGAAGCAGAAGAAGGAGAAGGAGAAGGTGAAGCCTGGAGGGCGCAGCAGAAGAAGCAGAAGAAGGAGAAGGAGAAGGTGAAGTCTGGAGTGTGAAGCAGAAGAAGCAGAAGAAGGAGAAGGAGAAGGTGAAGTCTGGAGGGTGAAGCAGAAGAAACAGAAGAAGGAGAAGGAGAAGGTGAAGACTGGAGGGTGAATCAGAAGAAGTAGAAGAAGGAGAAGAAGGTGAAGTCTGGAGCGTGAATCAGAAGAAGTAGAAGAAGGAGAAGGAGAAGTTGAAGTCTGGAGGGTGAATCAGAAGAAGCAGAAGAAGGAGAAGGAGAAGGTGAAGTCTGGAGGGTGAATCAGAAGAAGCAGAAGAAGGAGAAGGAGAAGATGAAGTCTGGAGGGTGAATCAGAAGAAGTAGAAGAAGGAGAAGGAGAAGGTGAAGTCTGGAGGGTGAATCAGAACAAGTAGAAGAAGGAGAAGGAGAAGATGAAGTCTGGAGGGTGAATCAGAAGAAAGAGAAGAAGGAGAAGGAGAAGGTGAAGTCTGGAGGGTGAATGAGAAGAAGTAGAAGAAGGAGAATGAGAAGGTGTAGTCTGGAGGGTGAATCAGAAGAAGTAGACGAAGGAGAAGGAGAAGGTGAAGTCTGGAGGCTGAATCAGAAGAAGCAGAAGAAGGAGAAGGAGAAGGTGAAGTCTGGAGGGTGAATCAGAAGAAGTAGAAGAAGGAGAAGGAGAAGGTGAAGTCTGGAGGGTGAATCAGAAGAAGCAGAAGAAAGAGAAGGAGAAGGTGAAGTCTGGAGGGTGAATCAGAAGAAGTAGAAGAAGGAGAAGGAGAAGGTGAAGTCTGGAGGGTGAATCAGAAGAAGCAGAAGAAGGAGAAGGAGAAGGTGAAGTCTGGAGGGTGAATCAGAAGAAGCAGAAGAAGGAGAAGGAAAAGGTGAAGTCTGGAGGGTGAATCAGAAGAAGCAGAAGAAGGAGAAGGAGAAGGTGAAGTCTGGAGGGTGAATCAGAAGAAGCAGAATAAGGAGAAGTAGAAGGTGAAGTCTGGAGGGTGAATCAGAAGAAGCAGAAGAAGGAGAAGGAGAAGGTGAAGTCTGGAGGGTGAATCAGAAGAAGTAGAAGAAGGAGAAGGAGAAGGTGAAGTCTGGAGGGTGAAGCAGAAGAAGTAGAAGAAGGAGAAGGAGAAGGTGAAGTCAGGAGGGTGAATCAGAAGAAGCAGAAGAAGGAGAAGGAGAAGGTGAAGTCTGGAGGGTGAATCAGAAGAATCAGAAGAAGGAGAAAGAGAAGATGAAGTCTGGAGGGTGAATCAGAAGAAGCAGAAGAAAGAGAAGGAGAAGGTGAAGTCTGGAGGGTGAAGCAGAAGAAACAGAAGAAGGAGAAGGAGTAGGTGAAGACTGGAGGGTGAATCAGAAGAAGTAGAAGAAGGAGAAGGAGAAGGTGAAGTCTGGAGGGTGAATCAGAATAAGCAGAAGAAGGAGAAGGAGAAGGTGAAGTCTGGAGGGTGAATCAGAAGAAGCAGAAGAAGGAGAAGGAGAAGGTGAAGTCTGGAGGGTGAATCAGAAGAATCAGAAGAAGGAGAAGGAGAAGATGAAGTCTGGAGGGTGAATCAGAAGAAGCAGAAGAAAGAGAAGGAGAAGGTGAAGTCTGGAGGGTGAAGCAGAAGAAACAGAAGAAGGAGAAGGAGTAGGTGAAGACTGGAGGGTGAATCAGAAGAAGTAGAAGAAGGAGAAGGAGAAGGTGAAGTCTGGAGGGTGAATCAGACGAAGTAGAAGAAGGAGAAGGAGAAGGTGAAGTCTGGAGGGTGAATCAGAAGAAGCAGAAGAAGGAGAAGGAGAAGGTGAAGTTAGGAGGGTGAATCAGAAGAAGCAGAAGAAGGAGAAGGAGCAGGTGAAGTCAGGGGGGTGAAGCAGAAGAAGTAGAAGAAGGAGAAGGAGAAGGTGAAGTCAGGACGGTGAAGCAGAAGAAGCAGAAGAAGGAGAAGGAGAAGGTGAAGTCTGGAGGGTGAAGCAGAAGAAGCAGAAGAAGGAGAAGGAGAGGGTGAAGTCTGGAGGGTGAATCAGAAGAAGTAGAAGAAGGAGAAGGAGAAGGTGAAGTCAGGAGAGTGAAGCAGAAGAAGCAGAAGAAGGAGAAGGAGAAGGTGAAGTCTGGAGGGCGAAGCAAAAGAAGCAGAAGAAGGAGAAGGAGAAGGTGAAGTCTGGAGGGTGAAGCAGAAGAAGCAGAAGAAGGAGAAGGAGTAGGTGAAGTCTGGAGGGTGAATCAGAAGAAGTAGAAGAAGGAGAAGGATAAGGTGAAGTCAGGAGGGTGAAGCAGAAGAAGCAGAAGAAGGAGAAGGAGAAGGTGAAGTCTGGTGGGTGAAGCAGAAGAAGCAGAAGACGGAGAAGGAGAAGGTGAAGTCTGGAGGGTGAAGCAGAAGAAGCAGAAGAAGGAGAAGGAGAAGGTGAAGTCAGGAGGGTGGATCAGAAGACGTAGAAGAAGGAGAAGGAGAAGGTGAAGTCTGGAGGGTGAATCAGAAGAAGCAGAAGAAGGAGAAGGAGAAGGTGAAGTCTGGAGGGCGCAGCAGAAGAAGCAGAAGAAGGAGAAAGAGAAGGTGAAGTCTGGAGGGTGAAGCAGAAGAAGCAGAAGAAGGAGAAGGAGAGGGTGAAGTCTGGAGGGTGAATCAGAAGAAGTAGAAGAAGGAGAAGGAGAAGGTGAAGTCAGGAGAGTGAAGCAGAAGAAGCAGAAGAAGGAGAAGGAGAAGGTGAAGTCTGGAGGGCGAAGCAGAAGAAGCAGAAGAAGGAGAAGGAGAAGGTGAAGTCTGGAGGGTGAAGCAGAAGAAGCAGAAGAAGGAGAAGGAGTAGGTGAAGTCTGGAGGGTGAATCAGAAGAAGTAGAAGAAGGAGAAGGAGAAGGTGAAGTCAGGAGGGTGAAGCAGAAGAAGCAGAAGAAGGAGAAGGAGAAGGTGAAGTCTGGAGGGTGAAGCAGAAGAAGCAGAAGAAGGAGAAGGAGAAGGTGAAGTCTGGAGGGTGAATCAGAAGAAGCAGAAGAAGGAGAAGGCGAAGGTGAAGTCTGGAGGGTGAATCGGAAGAAGCAGAAGAAGGAGAAGGAGAAGGAGAAGTCAGGAGGGTGAATCAGAAGAAGCAGAAGAAGGAGAAGGAGAAGGTGAATTTAGGAGGGTGAATCAGAAGAAGCAGAAGAAGGAGAAGGAGCAGGTGAAGTCAGGGGGGTGTAGCAGAAGAAGTAGAAGAAGGAGAAGGAGAAGGTGAAGTCAGGACGGTGAAGCAGAAGAAGCAGAAGAAGGAGAAGGAGAAGGTGAAGCCTTGAGGGCGCAGCAGAAGAAGCAGAAGAAGGAGAAGGAGAAGGTGAAGTCTGGAGTGTGAAGCAGAAGAAGCAGAAGAAGGAGAAGGAGAAGGTGAAGTCTGGAGGGTGAAGCAGAAGAAGCAGAAGAAGGAGAAGGAGAAGGTGAAGACTGGAGGGTGAATCAGAAGAAGTAGAAGAAGGAGAAGGAGAAGGTGAAGTCTGGAGGGTGAATCAGAAGAAGTAGAAGAAGGAGAAGGAGAAGTTGAAGTCTGGAGGGTGAATCAGAAGAAGCAGAAGAAGGAGAAGGAGAAGGTGAAGTCTGGAGGGTGAATCAGAAGAAGCAGAAGAAGGAGAAGGAGAAGATGAAGTCTGGAGGGTGAATCAGAAGAAGTAGAAGAAGGAGAAGGAGAAGGTGAAGTCTGGAGGGTGAATCAGAAGAAGTAGAAGAAGGAGAAGGAGAAGATGAAGTCTGGAGGGTGAATCAGAAGAAAGAGAAGAAGGAGAAGGAGAAGGTGAAGTCTGGAGGGTGAATCAGAAGAAGTAGAAGAAGGAGAAGGAGAAGGTGTAGTCTGGAGGGTGAATCAGAAGAAGTAGACGAAGGAGAAGGAGAAGGTGAAGTCTGGAGGGTGAATCAGAAGAAGCAGAAGAAGGAGAAGGAGAAGATGAAGTTAGGAGGGTGAATCAGAAGAAGCAGAAGAAGGAGAAGGAGCAGGTGAAGTCAGGGGGGTGAAGCAGAAGAAGTAGAAGAAGGAGAAGGAGAAGGTGAAGTCAGGACGGTGAAGCAGAAGAAGCAGAAGAAGGAGAAGGAGAAGGTGAAGTCTGGAGGGTGAAGCAGAAGAAGCAGAAGAAGGAGAAGGAGAGGGTGAAGTCTGGAGGGTGAATCAGAAGAAGTAGAAGAAGGAGAAGGAGAAGGTGAAGTCAGGAGAGTGAAGCAGAAGAAGCAGAAGAAGGAGAAGGAGAAGGTGAAGTCTGGAGGGCGAAGCAGAAGAAGCAGAAGAAGGAGAAGGAGAAGGTGAAGTCTGGAGGGTGAAGCAGAAGAAGCAGAAGAAGGAGAAGGAGTAGGTGAAGTCTGGAGGGTGAATCAGAAGAAGTAGAAGAAGGAGAAGGATAAGGTGAAGTCAGGAGGGTGAAGCAGAAGAAGCAGAAGAAGGAGAAGGAGAAGGTGAAGTCTGGTGGGTGAAGCAGAAGAAGCAGAAGAAGGAGAAGGAGAAGGTGAAGTCTGGAGGGTGAAGCAGAAGAAGCAGAAGAAGGAGAAGGAGAAGGTGAAGTCAGGAGGGTGGATCAGAAGAAGTAGAAGAAGGAGAAGGAGAAGGTGAAGTCTGGAGGGTGAATCAGAAGAAGCAGAAGAAGGAGAAGGAGAAGACGAAGTCTGGAGGGCGCAGCAGAAGAAGCAGAAGAAGGAGAAAGAGAAGGTGAAGTCTGGAGGGTGAAGCAGAAGAAGCAGAAGAAGGAGAAGGAGAGGGCGAAGTCTTGAGGGTGAATCAGAAGAAGTAGAAGAAGGAGAAGGAGAAGGTGAAGTCAGGAGAGTGAAGCAGAAGAAGCAGAAGAAGGAGAAGGAGAAGGTGAAGTCTGGAGGGCGAAGCAGAAGAAGCAGAAGAAGTAGAAGGAGTAGGTGAAGTCTGGAGGGTGAAGCAGAATTAGCAGAAGAAGGAGAAGGAGTAGGTGAAGTCAGGAGGGTGAAGCAGAAGAAGCAGAAGAAGGAGAAGGAGAAGGTGAAGTCTGGTGGGTGAAGCAGAAGAAGCAGAAGAAGGAGAAGGAGAAGGTGAAGTCTGGAGGGTGAAGCAGAAGAAGCAGAAGAAGGAGAAGGAGAAGGTGAAGTCAGGAGGGTGGATCAGAAGAAGTAGAAGAAGGAGAAGGAGAAGGTGAAGTCTGGAGGGTGAATCAGAAGAAGCAGAAGAAGGAGAAGGAGAAGGTGAAGTCTGGAGGGCGCAGCAGTAGAAGTAGAAGAAGGAGAAGGAGAAGGTGAAGTCAGGAGAGTGAAGCAGAAGAAGCAGAGGAAGGAGAAGGAGAAGGTGAAGTCTGGAGGGCGAAGCAGAAGAAGCAGAAGAAGGAGAAGGAGAAGGTGAAGTCTGGAGGTTGAAGCAGAAGAAGCAGAAGAAGGAGAAGGAGTAGGTGAAGTCTGGAGGGGGAATCAGAAGAAGTAGAAGAAGGAGAAGGAGAAGGTGAAGTCAGGAGGGTGAAGCAGAAGAAGCAGAAGAAGGAGAAGGAGAAGGTGAAGTCTGGAGGGTGAAGCAGAAGAAGCAGAAGAAGGAGAAGGAGAAGGTGAAGTCTGGAGGGTGAATCAGAAGAAGCAGAAGAAGGAGAAGGAGAAGGTGAAGTCTGGAGGGTGAATCAGAAGAAGCAGAAGAAGGAGAAGGAGAAGGTGAAGTCAGGAGGGTGAATCAGAAGAAGCAGAAGAAGGAGAAGGAGAAGGTGAATTTAGGAGGGTGAATCAGAAGAAGCAGAAGAAGGAGAAGGAGCAGGTGAAGTCAGGGGGGTGTAGCAGAAGAAGTAGAAGAAGGAGAAGGAGAAGGTGAAGTCAGGACGGTGAAGCAGAAGAAGCAGAAGAAGGAGAAGGAGAAGGTGAAGCCTGGAGGGCGCAGCAGAAGAAGCAGAAGAAGGAGAAGGAGAAGGTGAAGTCTGGAGTGTGAAGCAGAAGAAGCAGAAGAAGGAGAAGGAGAAGGTGAAGTCTGGAGGGTGAAGCAGAAGAAACAGAAGAAGGAGAAGGAGAAGGTGAAGACTGGAGGGTGAATCAGAAGAAGTAGAAGAAGGAGAAGAAGGTGAAGTCTGGAGCGTGAATCAGAAGAAGTAGAAGAAGGAGAAGGAGAAGTTGAAGTCTGGAGGGTGAATCAGAACAAGTAGAAGAAGGAGAAGGAGAAGATGAAGTCTGGAGGGTGAATCAGAAGAAAGAGAAGAAGGAGAAGGAGAAGGTGAAGTCTGGAGGGTGAATGAGAAGAAGTAGAAGAAGGAGAAGGAGAAGGTGTAGTCTGGAGGGTGAATCAGAAGAAGTAGACGAAGGAGAAGGAGAAGGTGAAGTCTGGAGGGTGAATCAGAAGAAGCAGAAGAAGGAGAAGGAGAAGGTGAAGTCTGGAGGGTGAATCAGAAGAAGTAGAAGAAGGAGAAGGAGAAGGTGAAGTCTGGAGGGTGAATCAGAAGAAGCAGAAGAAAGAGAAGGAGAAGGTGAAGTCTGGAGGGTGAATCAGAAGAAGTAGAAGAAGGAGAAGGAGAAGGTGAAGTCTGGAGGGTGAATCAGAAGAAGCAGAAGAAGGAGAAGGAGAAGGTGAAGTCTGGAGGGTGAATCAGAAGAAGCAGAAGAAGGAGAAGGAAAAGGTGAAGTCTGGAGGGTGAATCAGAAGAAGCAGAAGAAGGAGAAGGAGAAGGTGAAGTCTGGAGGGTGAATCAGAAGAAGCAGAATAAGGAGAAGTAGAAGGTGAAGTCTGGAGGGTGAATCAGAAGAAGCAGAAGAAGGAGAAGGAGAAGGTGAAGTCTGGAGGGTGAATCAGAAGAAGTAGAAGAAGGAGAAGGAGAAGGTGAAGTCTGGAGGGTGAAGCAGAAGAAGTAGAAGAAGGAGAAGGAGAAGGTGAAGTCAGGAGGGTGAATCAGAAGAAGCAGAAGAAGGAGAAGGAGAAGGTGAAGTCTGGAGGGTGAATCAGAAGAATCAGAAGAAGGAGAAAGAGAAGATGAAGTCTGGAGGGTGAATCAGAAGAAGCAGAAGAAAGAGAAGGAGAAGGTGAAGTCTGGAGGGTGAAGCAGAAGAAACAGAAGAAGGAGAAGGAGTAGGTGAAGACTGGAGGGTGAATCAGAAGAAGTAGAAGAAGGAGAAGGAGAAGGTGAAGTCTGGAGGGTGAATCAGACGAAGTAGAAGAAGGAGAAGGAGAAGGTGAAGTCTGGAGGGTGAATCAGAAGAAGCAGAAGAAGGAGAAGGAGAAGGTGAAGTTAGGAGGGTGAATCAGAAGAAGCAGAAGAAGGAGAAGGAGCAGGTGAAGTCAGGGGGGTGAAGCAGAAGAAGTAGAAGAAGGAGAAGGAGAAGGTGAAGTCAGGACGGTGAAGCAGAAGAAGCAGAAGAAGGAGAAGGAGAAGGTGAAGTCTGGAGGGTGAAGCAGAAGAAGCAGAAGAAGGAGAAGGAGAGGGTGAAGTCTGGAGGGTGAATCAGAAGAAGTAGAAGAAGGAGAAGGAGAAGGTGAAGTCAGGAGAGTGAAGCAGAAGAAGCAGAAGAAGGAGAAGGAGAAGGTGAAGTCTGCAGGGCGAAGCAAAAGAAGCAGAAGAAGGAGAAGGAGAAGGTGAAGTCTGGAGGGTGAAGCAGAAGAAGCAGAAGAAGGAGAAGGAGTAGGTGAAGTTTGGAGGGTGAATCAGAAGAAGTAGAAGAAGGAGAAGGATAAGGTGAAGTCAGGAGGGTGAAGCAGAAGAAGCAGAAGAAGGAGAAGGAGAAGGTGAAGTCTGGTGGGTGAAGCAGAAGAAGCAGAAGAAGGAGAAGGAGAAGGTGAAGTCTGGAGGGTGAAGCAGAAGAAGCAGAAGAAGGAGAAGGAGAAGGTGAAGTCAGGAGGGTGGATCAGAAGAAGTAGAAGAAGGAGAAGGAGAAGGTGAAGTCTGGAGGGTGAATCAGAAGAAGCAGAAGAAGGAGAAGGAGAAGGTGAAGTCAGGAGGGTGGATCAGAAGAAGTAGAAGAAGGAGAAGGAGAAGGTGAAGTCTGGAGGGTGAATCAGAAGAAGCAGAAGAAGGAGAAGGAGAAGGTGAAGTCTGGAGGGCGCAGCAGAAGAAGCAGAAGAAGGAGAAAGAGAAGGTGAAGTCTGGAGGGTGAAGCAGAAGAAGCAGAAGAAGGAGAAGGAGAGGGTGAAGTCTGGAGGGCGAAGCAGAAGAAGCAGAAGAAGGAGAAGGAGAAGGTGAAGTCTGGAGGTTGAAGCAGAAGAAGCAGAAGAAGGAGAAGGAGTAGGTGAAGTCTGGAGGGGGAATCAGAAGAAGTAGAAGAAGGAGAAGGAGAAGGTGAAGTCAGGAGGGTGAAGCAGAAGAAGCAGAAGAAGGAGAAGGAGAAGGTGAAGTCTGGAGGGTGAAGCAGAAGAAGCAGAAGAAGGAGAAGGAGAAGGTGAAGTCTGGAGGGTGAATCAGAAGAAGCAGAAGAAGGAGAAGGAGAAGGTGAAGTCTGGAGGGTGAATCAGAACAAGTAGAAGAAGGAGAAGGAGAAGATGAAGTCTGGAGGGTGAATCAGAAGAAAGAGAAGAAGGAGAAGGAGAAGGTGAAGTCTGGAGGGTGAATGAGAAGAAGTAGAAGAAGGAGAAGGAGAAGGTGTAGTCTGGAGGGTGAATCAGAAGAAGTAGACGAAGGAGAAGGAGAAGGTGAAGTCTGGAGGGTGAATCAGAAGAAGCAGAAGAAGGAGAAGGAGAAGGTGAAGTCTGGAGGGTGAATCAGAAGAAGTAGAAGAAGGAGAAGGAGAAGGTGAAGTCTGGAGGGTGAATCAGAAGAAGCAGAAGAAAGAGAAGGAGAAGGTGAAGTCTGGAGGGTGAATCAGAAGAAGTAGAAGAAGGAGAAGGAGAAGGTGAAGTCTGGAGGGTGAATCAGAAGAAGCAGAAGAAGGAGAAGGAGAAGGTGAAGTCTGGAGGGTGAATCAGAAGAAGCAGAAGAAGGAGAAGGAAAAGGTGAAGTCTGGAGGGTGAATCAGAAGAAGCAGAAGAAGGAGAAGGAGAAGGTGAAGTCTGGAGGGTGAATCAGAAGAAGCAGAATAAGGAGAAGTAGAAGGTGAAGTCTGGAGGGTGAATCAGAAGAAGCAGAAGAAGGAGAAGGAGAAGGTGAAGTCTGGAGGGTGAATCAGAAGAAGTAGAAGAAGGAGAAGGAGAAGGTGAAGTCTGGAGGGTGAAGCAGAAGAAGTAGAAGAAGGAGAAGGAGAAGGTGAAGTCAGGAGGGTGAATCAGAAGAAGCAGAAGAAGGAGAAGGAGAAGGTGAAGTCTGGAGGGTGAATCAGAAGAATCAGAAGAAGGAGAAAGAGAAGATGAAGTCTGGAGGGTGAATCAGAAGAAGCAGAAGAAAGAGAAGGAGAAGGTGAAGTCTGGAGGGTGAAGCAGAAGAAACAGAAGAAGGAGAAGGAGTAGGTGAAGACTGGAGGGTGAATCAGAAGAAGTAGAAGAAGGAGAAGGAGAAGGTGAAGTCTGGAGGGTGAATCAGACGAAGTAGAAGAAGGAGAAGGAGAAGGTGAAGTCTGGAGGGTGAATCAGAAGAAGCAGAAGAAGGAGAAGGAGAAGGTGAAGTTAGGAGGGTGAATCAGAAGAAGCAGAAGAAGGAGAAGGAGCAGGTGAAGTCAGGGGGGTGAAGCAGAAGAAGTAGAAGAAGGAGAAGGAGAAGGTGAAGTCAGGACGGTGAAGCAGAAGAAGCAGAAGAAGGAGAAGGAGAAGGTGAAGTCTGGAGGGTGAAGCAGAAGAAGCAGAAGAAGGAGAAGGAGAGGGTGAAGTCTGGAGGGTGAATCAGAAGAAGTAGAAGAAGGAGAAGGAGAAGGTGAAGTCAGGAGAGTGAAGCAGAAGAAGCAGAAGAAGGAGAAGGAGAAGGTGAAGTCTGGAGGGCGAAGCAAAAGAAGCAGAAGAAGGAGAAGGAGAAGGTGAAGTCTGGAGGGTGAAGCAGAAGAAGCAGAAGAAGGAGAAGGAGTAGGTGAAGTTTGGAGGGTGAATCAGAAGAAGTAGAAGAAGGAGAAGGATAAGGTGAAGTCAGGAGGGTGAAGCAGAAGAAGCAGAAGAAGGAGAAGGAGAAGGTGAAGTCTGGTGGGTGAAGCAGAAGAAGCAGAAGAAGGAGAAGGAGAAGGTGAAGTCTGGAGGGTGAAGCAGAAGAAGCAGAAGAAGGAGAAGGAGAAGGTGAAGTCAGGAGGGTGGATCAGAAGAAGTAGAAGAAGGAGAAGGAGAAGGTGAAGTCTGGAGGGTGAATCAGAAGAAGCAGAAGAAGGAGAAGGAGAAGGTGAAGTCTGGAGGGCGCAGCAGAAGAAGGAGAAAGAGAAGGTGAAGTCTGGAGGGTGAAGCAGAAGAAGCAGAAGAAGGAGAAGGAGAGGGTGAAGTCTGGAGGGTGAATCAGAAGAAGTAGAAGAAGGAGAAGGAGAAGGTGAAGTCAGGAGAGTGAAGCAGAAGAAGCAGAAGAAGGAGAAGGAGAAGGTGAAGTCTGGAGGGCGAAGCAGAAGAAGCAGAAGAAGGAGAAGGAGAAGGTGAAGTCTGGAGGGTGAAGCAGAAGAAGCAGAAGAAGGAGAAGGAGTAGGTGAAGTCTGGAGGGTGAATCAGAAGAAGTAGAAGAAGGAGAAGGAGAAGGTGAAGTCAGGAGGGTGAAGCAGAAAAGCAGAAGAAGGAGAAGGAGAAGGTGAAGCTGAAGTCTGGAGGGTGAATCAGAAGAAGCAGAAGAAGGAGAAGGAGAAGGTGAAGTCTGGAGGGTGAATCAGAAGAAGCAGAAGAAGGAGAAGGAGAAGGAGAAGTCAGGAGGGTGAATCAGAAGAAGCAGAAGAAGGAGAAGGAGAAGGTGAATTTAGGAGGGTGAATCAGAAGAAGCAGAAGAAGGAGAAGGAGCAGGTGAAGTCAGGGGGGTGTAGCAGAAGAAGTAGAAGAAGGAGAAGGAGAAGGTGAAGTCAGGACGGTGAAGCAGAAGAAGCAGAAGAAGGAGAAGGAGAAGGTGAAGCCTGGAGGGCGCAGCAGAAGAAGCAGAAGAAGGAGAAGGAGAAGGTGAAGTCTGGAGTGTGAAGCAGAAGAAGCAGAAGAAGGAGAAGGAGAAGGTGAAGTCTGGAGGGTGAAGCAGAAGAAACAGAAGAAGGAGAAGGAGAAGGTGAAGACTGGAGGGTGAATCAGAAGAAGTAGAAGAAGGAGAAGGAGAAGGTGAAGTCTGGAGGGTGAATCAGAAGAAGTAGAAGAAGGAGAAGGAGAAGTTGAAGTCTGGAGGGTGAATCAGAAGAAGCAGAAGAAGGAGAAGGAGAAGGTGAAGTCTGGAGGGTGAATCAGAAGAAGCAGAAGAAGGAGAAGGAGAAGATGAAGTCTGGAGGGTGAATCAGAAGAAGTAGAAGAAGGAGAAGGAGAAGGTGAAGTCTGGAGGGTGAATCAGAAGAAGTAGAAAAAGGAGAAGGAGAAGATGAAGTCTGGAGGGTGAATCAGAAGAAAGAGAAGAAGGAGAAGGAGAAGGTGAAGTCTGGAGGGTGAATCAGAAGAAGTAGAAGAAGGAGAAGGAGAAGGTGTAGTCTGGAGGGTGAATCAGAAGAAGTAGACGAAGGAGAAGGAGAAGGTGAAGTCTGGAGGGTGAATCAGAAGAAGCAGAAGAAGGAGAAGGAGAAGGTGAAGTCTGGAGGGTGAATCAGAAGAAGTAGAAGAAGGAGAAGGAGAAGGTGAAGTCTGGAGGGTGAATCAGAAGAAGCAGAAGAAGGAGAAGGAGAAGGTGAAGTCTGGAGGGTGAATCAGAAGAAGCAGAAGAAGGAGAAGGAGAAGGTGAAGTCTGGAGGGTGAATCAGAAGAAGCAGAATAAGGAGAAGGAGAAGGTGAAGTCTGGAGGGTGAATCAGAAGAAGCAGAAGAAGGAGAAGGAGAAGGTGAAGTCTGGAGGGTGAATCAGAAGAAGTAGAAGAAGGAGAAGGAGAAGGTGAAGTCTGGAGGGTGAATCAGAAGAAGTAGAAGAAGGAGAAGGAGAAGGTGAAGTCTGGAGGGTGAATCAGAAGAAGTAGAAGAAGGAGAAGGAGAAGGTGAAGTCTGGAGGGTGAAGCAGAAGAAGTAGAAGAAGGAGAAGGAGAAGGTGAAGTCTGGAGGGTGAATCAGAAGAAGCAGAAGAAGGAGAAGGAGAAGGTGAAGTCTGGAGGGTGTATCAGAAGAAGCAGAAGAAGGAGAAGGAGAAGGTGAAGTCTGGAGGGTGAATCAGAAGAAGCAGAAGAAGGAGAAGGAGCAGGTGAAGTCAGGGGGGTGAAGCAGAAGAAGTAGAAGAAGGAGAAGGAGAAGGTGAAGTCAGGACGGTGAAGCAGAAGAAGCAGAAGAAGGAGAAGGAGAAGGTGAAGTCTGGAGGGTGAAGCAGAAGAAGCTGAAGAAGGAGAAGGAGAGGGTGAAGTCTGGAGGGTGAATCAGAAGAAGTAGAAGAAGGAGAAGGAGAAGGTGAAGTCAGGAGAGTGAAGCAGAAGAAGCAGAAGAAGGAGAAGGAGAAGGTGAAGTCTGGAGGGCGAAGCAAAAGAAGCAGAAGAAGGAGAAGGAGAAGGTGAAGTCTGGAGGGTGAAGCAGAAGAAGCAGAAGAAGGAGAAGGAGTAGGTGAAGTCTGGAGGGTGAATCAGAAGAAGTAGAAGAAGGAGAAGGATAAGGTGAAGTCAGGAGGGTGAAGCAGAAGAAGCAGAAGAAGGAGAAGGAGAAGGTGAAGTCTGGTGGGTGAAGCAGAAGAAGCAGAAGAAGGAGAAGGAGAAGGTGAAGTCTGGAGGTTGAAGCAGAAGAAGCAGAAGAAGGAGAAGGAGAAGGTGAAGTCAGGAGGGTGGATCAGAAGAAGTAGAAGAAGGAGAAGGAGAAGGTGAAGTCTGGAGGGTGAATCAGAAGAAGCAGAAGAAGGAGAAGGAGAAGGTGAAGTCTGGAGGGCGCAGCAGAAGAAGCAGAAGGAGGAGAAAGAGAAGGTGAAGTCTGGAGGGTGAAGCAGAAGAAGCAGAAGAAGGAGAAGGAGAGGGTGAAGTCTGGAGGGTGAATCAGAAGAAGTAGAAGAAGGAGAAGGAGAAGGTGAAGTCAGGAGAGTGAAGCAGAAGAAGCAGAAGAAGGAGAAGGAGAAGGTGAAGTCTGGAGGGCGAAGCAGAAGAAGCAGAAGAAGGAGAAGGAGAAGGTGAAGTCTGGAGGGTGAAGCAGAAGAAGCAGAAGAAGGAGAAGGAGTAAGTGAAGTCTGGAGGGTGAATCAGAAGAAGTAGAAGAAGGAGAAGGAGAAGGTGAAGTCAGGAGGGTGAAGCAGAAGAAGCAGAAGAAGGAGAAGGAGAAGGTGAAGTCTGGAGGGTGAAGCAGAAGAAGCAGAAGAAGGAGAAGGAGAAGGTGAAGTCTGGAGGGTGAATCAGAAGAAGCAGAAGAAGGAGAAGGAGAAGGTGAAGTCTGGAGGGTGAATCAGAAGAAGCAGAAGAAGGAGAAGGAGAAGGAGAAGTCAGGAGGGTGAATCAGAAGAAGCAGAAGAAGGAGAAGGAGAAGGTGAATTTAGGAGGGTGAATCAGAAGAAGCAGAAGAAGGAGAAGGAGCAGGTGAAGTCAGGGGGGTGTAGCAGAAGAAGTAGAAGAAGGAGAAGGAGAAGGTGAAGTCAGGACGGTGAAGCAGAAGAAGCAGAAGAAGGAGAAGGAGAAGGTGAAGCCTGGAGGGCGCAGCAGAAGAAGCAGAAGAAGGAGAAGGAGAAGGTGAAGTCTGGAGTGTGAAGCAGAAGAAGCAGGAGAAGGAGAAGGAGAATGTGAAGTCTGGAGGGTGAAGCAGAAGAAACAGAAGAAGGAGAAGGAGAAGGTGAAGACTGGAGGGTGAATCTGAAGAAGTAGAAGAAGGAGAAGGAGAAGGTGAAGTCTGGAGGGTGAATCAGAAGAAGTAGAAGAAGGAGAAGGAGAAGTTGAAGTCTGGAGGGTGAATCAGAAGAAGCAGAAGAAGGAGAAGGAGAAGGTGAAGTCTGGAGGGTGAATCAGAAGAAGCAGAAGAAGGAGAAGGAGAAGATGAAGTCTGGAGGGTGAATCAGAAGAAGTAGAAGAAGGAGAAGGAGAAGGTGAAGTCTGGAGGGTGAATCAGAAGAAGTAGAAGAAGGAGAAGGAGAAGATGAAGTCTGGAGGGTGAATCAGAAGAAAGAGAAGAAGGAGAAGGAGAAGGTGAAGTCTGGAGGGTGAATCAGAAGAAGTAGAAGAAGGAGAAGGAGAAGGTGTAGTCTGGAGGGTGAATCAGAAGAAGTAGACGAAGGAGAAGGAGAAGGTGAAGTCTGGAGGGTGAATCAGAAGAAGCAGAAGAAGGAGAAGGAGAAGGTGAAGTCTGGAGGGTGAATCAGAAGAAGTAGAAGAAGGAGAAGGAGAAGGTGAAGTCTGGAGGGTGAATCAGAAGAAGCAGAAGAAGGAGAAGGAGAAGGTGAAGTCTGGAGGGTGAATCAGAAGAAGCAGAAGAAGGAGAAGGAGAAGGTGAAGTCTGGAGGGTGAATCAGAAGAAGCAGAATAAGGAGAAGGAGAAGGTGAAGTCTGGAGGGTGAATCAGAAGAAGCAGAAGAAGGAGAAGGAGAAGGTGAAGTCTGGAGGGTGAAGCAGAAGAAGTAGATGAAGGAGAAGGAGAAGGTGAAGTCAGGAGGGTGAATCAGAAGAAGTAGAAGAAGGAGAAGTAGAAGGTGAGGTCTGGAGGGTGAATCAGAAGAAGCAGAAGAAGGAGAAGGAGAAGATGAAGTCTGGAGGGTGAATCAGAAGAAGCAGAAGAAGGAGAAGGAGAAGGTGAAGTCTGGAGGGTGAATCAGAAGAAGCAGAAGAAGGAGAAGGAGAAGGTGAAGTCAGGAGGGTGAATCAGAAGAAGCAGAAGAAGGAGAAGGAGAAGGTGAAGTTAGGAGGGTGAATCAGAAGAAGCAGAAGAAGGAGAAGGAGAAGGTGAAGTCAGGGGGGTGAAGCAGAAGAAGTAGAAGAAGGAGAAGGAGATGGTGAAGTCAGGAGGGTGAAGCAGAAGAAGCAGAAGAAGGAGAAGGAGAAGGTGAAGACTGGAGGGTGAAGCAGAAGAAACAGAAGAAGGAGAAGGAGAAGGTGAAGTCTGGAGGGCGAAGCAGAAGAAGCAGAAGAAGGAGAAGGTGAAGGTGAAGTCTGGAGGGTGAAGCAGAAGAAGCAGAAGAAGGAGAAGGAGAAGGTGAAGTCTGGAGGGTGAATCAGAAGAAGTAGAAGAAGGAGAAGGAGAAGGTGAAGTCAGGAGGGTGAAGCAGAAGAAGCAGAAGAAGGAGACGGAGAAGGTGAAGTCTGGAGGGTGAAGCAGAAGAAGCAGAAGAAGGAGAAGGAGAAGGTGAAGTCTGGAGGGTGAAGCAGAAGAAGCAGAAGAAGGAGAAGGAGAAGGTGAAGTCAGGAGGGTGAATCAGAAGAAGTAGAAGAAGGAGAAGGAGAAGGTGAAGTCTGGAGGGTGAATCAGAAGAAGTAGAAAAAGGAGAAGGAGAAGGTGAAGTCTGGAGGGTGAATCAGAAGAAGTAGAAGAAGGAGAAGGAGAAGGTGAAGTCTGGAGGGTGAATCAGAAGAAGCAGAAGAAGGAGAAGGAGAAGGTGAAGTCTGGAGGGAGAAGCAGAAGAAGTAGAAGAAGGAGAAGGGGAAGGTGAAGTCTGGAGGGTGAATCAGAAGAAGTAGAAGAAGGAGAAGGAGAAGGTAAAGTCTGGAGGGTGAATCAGAAGAAGTAGAAGAAGGAGAAGGAGAAGGTGAAGTCTGGAGGGTGAATCAGAAGAAGCAGAAGAAGGAGAAGGAGAAGGTGAAATCTGGAGGGTGAATCAGAAGAAGTAGAAGAAGGAGAAGTAGAAGGTGTAGTTTGGAGGGTGAATCAGGAGAAGTAGACGAAGGAGAAGGAGAAGGTGAAGTCTGGAGGGTGAATCAGAAGAAGCAGAAGAAGGAGAAGGAGAAGGTGAAGTCTGGAGGGTGATTCAGAAGAAGTAGAAGAAGCAGAAGGAGAAGGTGAAGTCTGGAGGGTGAATCAGAAGAAGCAGAAGAAGGAGAAGGAGAAGGTGAAGTCTGGACGGTGAATCGGAAGAAGCAGAAGAAGGAGTAGGAGAAGATGAAGTATGGAGGGTGAATCAGAAGAAGCAGAAGAAGGAGAAGGAGAAGGTGAAGTCTGGAGGTTGAATCAGAAGAAGCAGAAGAAGTAGAAGGAGAAGGTGAAGTCTGGAGGGTGAATCAGAAGAAGTAGAAGAAGGAGAAGGAGAAGGTGAAGTCTGGAGGGTGAATCATAAGAAGCAGAAGAAGGAGAAGGAGAAGGTGAAGTCAGGAGGGTGAATCAGAAGAAGCAGAAGAAGGAGAAGGAGAAGGTGAAATCTGGAGGGTGAATCAGAAGAAGCAGAAGAAGGCGAAGAAGAAGGTGAAGACTGGAGGGTGAATCAGAAGAAGTATAAGAAGGAGAAGGAGAAGGTGAAGTCTGAAGGGTGAATCAGAAGAAGTAGAAGAAGGAGAAGGAGAAGGCGAAGTCTGGAGTGTGAATCAGAAGAAGCAGAAGAAGGAGAAGGAGAAGGTGAAATCTGGAGGGTGAATCAGAAGAAGCAGAAGAAGGAGAAGGAGAAGATGAAGTCTGGAGGGTGAATCAGAAGAAGTAGAAGAAGGAGAAGGAGAAGGTGAGATCTGGAGGGTGAATCAGAAGAAGCAGAAGAAGGAGAAGGAGAAGGTGAAGTCTGAAGGGTGAATCAGAAGAAGCAGAAAAAGGAGAAGGAGAAGGTGAAGTCTGGAGGGTGAATCAGAAGAAGCAGAAGAAGGAGAAGGAGAAGGTGAAGTCTGGAGGGTGAATCAGAAGAAGCAGAAGAAGGAGAAGGAGAAGGTGAAGTCCGGAGGGTGAATCAGAAGAAGTAGAAGAAGGAGAAGGAGAAGGTGAAGTCTGGAGGGTGAAGCAGAAGAAGCAGAAGAAGGAGAAGGAGAAGGTGAAGTCTGGAGGGTGAATCAGAAGAAGTAGAAGAAGGAGAAGGAGAAGGTGAAGTCAGGAGGGTGAAGCAGAAGAAGCAGAAGAAGGAGACGGAGAAGGTGAAGTCTGGAGGGTGAAGCAGAAGAAGCAGAAGAAGGAGAAGGAGAAGGTGAAGTCTGGAGGGTGAAGCAGAAGAAGCAGAAGAAGGAGAAGGAGAAGGTGAAGTCAGGAGGGTGAATCAGAAGAAGTAGAAGAAGGAGAAGGAGAAGCTGAAGTCTGGAGGGTGAATCAGAAGAAGTAGAAGAAGGAGAAGGAGAAGGTGAAGTCTGGAGGGTGAATCAGAAGAAGTAGAAGAAGGAGAAGGAGAAGGTGAAGTCTGGAGGGTGAATCAGAAGAAGCAGAAGAAGGAGAAGGAGAAGGTGAAGTCTGGAGGGAGAAGCAGAAGAAGTAGAAGAAGGAGAAGGGGAAGGTGAAGTCTGGAGGGTGAATCAGAAGAAGTAGAAGAAGGAGAAGGAGAAGGTAAAGTCTGGAGGGTGAATCAGAAGAAGTAGAAGAAGGAGAAGGAGAAGGTGAAGTCTGGAGGGTGAATCAGAAGAAGCAGAAGAAGGAGAAGGAGAAGGTGAAATCTGGAGGGTGAATCAGAAGAAGTAGAAGAAGGAGAAGTAGAAGGTGTAGTTTGGAGGGTGAATCAGGAGAAGTAGACGAAGGAGAAGGAGAAGGTGAAGTCTGGAGGGTGAATCAGAAGAAGCAGAAGAAGGAGAAGGAGAAGGTGAAGTCTGGAGGGTGATTCAGAAGAAGTAGAAGAAGCAGAAGGAGAAGGTGAAGTCTGGAGGGTGAATCAGAAGAAGCAGAAGAAGGAGAAGGAGAAGGTGAAGTCTGGAGGGTGAATCGGAAGAAGCAGAAGAAGGAGAAGGAGAAGGTGAAGTATGGAGGGTGAATCAGAAGAAGCAGAAGAAGGAGAAGGAGAAGGTGAAGTCTGGAGGTTGAATCAGAAGAAGCAGAAGAAGTAGAAGGAGAAGGTGAAGTCTGGAGGGTGAATCAGAAGAAGTAGAAGAAGGAGAAGGAGAAGGTGAAGTCTGGAGGGTGAATCAGAAGAAGCAGAAGAAGGAGAAGGAGAAGGTGAAGTCAGGAGGGTGAATCAGAAGAAGCAGAAGAAGGAGAAGGAGAAGGTGAAATCTGGAGGGTGAATCAGAAGAAGCAGAAGAAGGCGAAGGAGAAGGTGAAGACTGGAGGGTGAATCAGAAGAAGTATAAGAAGGAGAAGGAGAAGGTGAAGTCTGAAGGGTGAATCAGAAGAAGTAGAAGAAGGAGAAGGAGAAGGCGAAGTCTGGAGTGTGAATCAGAAGAAGCAGAAGAAGGAGAAGGAGAAGGTGAAATCTGGAGGGTGAATCAGAAGAAGCAGAAGAAGGCGAAGGAGAAGGTGAAGACTGGAGGGTGAATCAGAAGAAGTATAAGAAGGAGAAGGAGAAGGTGAAGTCTGAAGGGTGAATCAGAAGAAGTAGAAGAAGGAGAAGGAGAAGGCGAAGTCTGGAGTGTGAATCAGAAGAAGCAGAAGAAGGAGAAGGAGAAGGTGAAATCTGGAGGGTGAATCAGAAGAAGCAGAAGAAGGAGAAGGAGAAGATGAAGTCTGGAGGGTGAATCAGAAGAAGTAGAAGAAGGAGAAGGAGAAGGTGAGATCTGGAGGGTGAATCAGAAGAAGCAGAAGAAGGAGAAGGAGAAGGTGAAGTCTGAAGGGTGAATCAGAAGAAGCAGAAAAAGGAGAAGGAGAAGGTGAAGTCTCGAGGGTGAATCAGAAGAAGCAGAAGAAGGAGAAGGAGAAGGTGAAGTCTGGAGGGTGAATCAGAAGAAGCAGAAGAAGGAGAAGGAGAAGGTGAAGTCCGGAGGGTGAATCAGAAGAAGTAGAAGAAGGAGAAGGAGAAGGTGAAGTCTGGAGGGTGAATCAGAAGAAGTAGAAGAAGGAGAAGGAGAAGGTGAAGTCTGGAGGGTGAATCAGAAGAAGCAGAAGAAGGAGAAGGAGAAGGTGAAGTCTGGAGGGTGAATCAGAAGAAGCAGAAGAAGGAGAAGGAGAAGATGAAGTCTGGAGGGTGAATCAGAAGAAGTAGAAGAAGGAGAAGGAGAAGGTGAAGTCTGGAGGGTGAATCAGAAGAAGCAGAAGAAGGAGAAGGAGAAGGTGAAGTCTGGAGGGTGAATCAGAAGAAGCAGAAGAAGGAGAAGGAGAAGGTGAAGTCTGGAGGGTGAATCAGAAGAAGCAGAATAAGGAGAAGGAGAAGGTGAAGTCTGGAGGGTGAATCAGAAGAAGCAGAAGAAGGAGAAGGAGAAGGTGAAGTCTGGAGGGTGAATCAGAAGAAGTAGAAGAAGGAGAAGGAGAAGGTGAAGTCTGGAGGGTGAAGCAGAAGAAGTAGAAGAAGGAGAAGGAGAAGGTGAAGTCAGGAGGGTGAATCAGAAGAAGTAGAAGAAGGAGAAGGAGAAGGTGAAGTCACTAGGGTGAATCAGAAGAAGCAGAAGAAGGAGAAGGAGAAGGTGAAGTCTGGAGGGTGAACCAAAAGAATCAGAAGAAGGAGAAGGAGAAGGTGAAGTCTGGAGGGTGAATCAGAAGAAGCAGAAGAAAGAGAAGGAGAAGGTGAAGTCTGGAGGGTGAAGCAGAAGAAGCAGAAGAAGGAGAAGGAGAAGGTGAAGACTGGAGGGTGAATCAGAAGACGGAGAAGAAGGAGAAGAAGAAGGTGAAGTCTGGAGGGTGAATCAGAAGAAGTAGAAGAAGGAGAAGGAGAAGGTGAAGTCTGGAGGGTGAATCAGAAGAAGCAGAAGAAGGAGAAGGAGAAGGTGAAGTCTGGAGGGTGAATCAGAAGAAGCAGAAGAAGGAGAAGGAGAAGATGAAGTCTGGAGGGTGAATCAGAAGAAGTAGAAGACGGAGAAGGAGAAGGTGAGGTCTGGAGGGTGAATCAGAAGAAGCAGAAGAAGGAGAAGCAGAAGGTGAAGTCTGGAGGGTGGATCAGAAGAAGCAGAAGAAGGAGAAGGAGAAGGTGAAGTCAGGGGGGTGAAGCAGAAGAAGTAGAAGAAGGAGAAGGAGAAGGTGAAGTCAGGAGGGTGAAGCAGAAGAAGCAGAAGAAGGAGAAGGAGAAGGTCAAGTCTGGAGGGTGAAGCAGAAGAAGCAGAAGAAGGAGAAGGAGAAGGTGAAGTCTGGAGGGCGAAGCAGAAGAAGCAGAAGAAGGAGAAGGAGAAGGTGAATTCTGGAGGGTGAAGCCGAAAAAGCAGATGAAGGAGAAGGAGAAGGTGAAGTCTGGAGGGTGAATCAGAAGAAGTAGAAGAAGGAGTAGCAGAAGGTGAAGTCAGGAGGGTGAAGCAGAAGAAGCAGAAGAAGGAGAAGGAGAAGGTGAAGTCTGGAGGGTGAAGCAGAAGAAGCAGAAGAAGGAGAAGGAGAAGGTGAAGTCTGGAGGGTGAAGCAGAAGAAGCAGAAGAAGGAGAAGGAGAAGGTGAAGTCAGGAGGGTGAATCAGAAGAAGTAGAAGAAGGAGAAGGAGAAGGTGAAGTCTGGAGGGTGAATCAGAAGAAGTAGAAGAAGGAGAAGGAGAAGGTGAAGTCTGGAGGGTGAATCAGAAGAAGTAGAAGAAGGAGAAGGAGAAGGTGAAGTCTGGAGGGTGAATCAGAAGAAGCAGAAGAAGGAGAAGGAGAAGGTGAAGTCTGGAGGGAGAAGCAGAAGAAGTAGAAGAAGGAGAAGCAGAAGGTGAAGTCTGGAGGGTGAATCAGAAGAAGTAGAAGAAGGAGAAGGAGAAGGTGAAGTTTGGAGTGTGAATCAGAAGAAGTAGAAGAAGGAGAAGGAGAAGGTGAAGTCTGGAGGGTGAATCAGAAGAAGCAGAAGAAGGAGAAGGAGAAGGTGAAGTCTGGAGGGTGAATCAGAAGAAGTAAAAGAAGGAGAAGGAGAAGGTGTAGTCTGGAGGGTGAATCAGAAGACGTAGACGAAGGAGAAGGAGAAGGTGAAGTCTGGAGGGTGAATCAGAAGAAGCAGAAGCAGGAGAAGGAGAAGGTGAAGTCTAGAGGGTGAAACAGAAGAAGTAGAAGAAGGAGAAGGAGAAGGTGAAGTCTGGAGGGTGAATCAGAAGAAGCAGAAGAAGGAGAAGGAGAAGGTGAATTCTGGAGGTTGAATCAGAAGAAGCAGAAGAAGTAGAAGGAGACGGTGAAGTCTGGAGGGTGAATCAGAAGAAGTAGAAGAAGGAGAAGGAGAAGGTGAAGTCTGGAGCGTGAATCAGAAGAAGCAGAAGAAGGAGAAGGAGAAGGTGAAGTCAGGAGGGTGAATCAGAAGAGGCGGAAGAAGGAGAAGGAGAAGGTGAAGTCTGGAGGGTGAATCAGAAGAAGCAGAAGAAGGAGAAGGAGAAGGTGAAGACTGGAGGGTGAATCAGAAGAAGTAGAAGAAGGAGAAGGAGAATGTGAAGTCTGGAGGGTGAATCAGAAGAAGTAGAAGAAGGAGAAGGCGAAGTCTGGAGGGTGAATCAGAAGAAGCAGAAGAAGGAGAAGGAGAAGGTGACGTCATGGAGGGTGAATCAGAAGAAGCACAAGAAGGAGAAGGAGAAGATGATGTCTGGAGGGTGAATCAGAAGATGTATAAGAAGGAGAAGGTGAGGTCTGGAGGGTGAATCAGAAGAAGCAGAAGAAGGAGAAGGAGAAGGTGAAGTCTGAAGGGTGAATCAGAAGAAGCAGAAGAAGGAGAAGGAGAAGGTGAAGTCTGGAGGTGAATCAGAAGAAGCAGAAGAAGGTGAAGGAGAAGGCGAAGTCTGGAGGGTGAATCAGAAGAAGTAGATGAAGGAGAAGGAGAAGGTGAAGTCTGGAGGGTGAATCAGAAGAAGTAGAAGAAGGAGAAGGAGAAGGTGAAGTCTGGAGGCTGAATCAGAAGAAGTAGAAGAAGGAGAAGGAGAAGATGAAGTCTGGAGGGTGAATCAGAAGAAGTAGAAGAAGGAGAAGGAGAAGGTGAAGTCTGGAGGGTGAATCAGAAGAAGCAGAAGAAGGAGAAGGAGAAGGTGAAGTCTGGAGGGTGAATCAGAAGAAGCAGAAGAAGGAGAAGGAGAAGGTGAAGTCTGGAGGGTGAATCAGAAGAAGCAGAATAAGAAGGAGAAGGTGAAGTCTGGAGGGTGAATCAGAAGAAGCAGACGAAGGAGAAGGAGAAGGTGAAGTCTGGAGGGTGAATCAGAAGAAGCAGAAGAAGGAGAAGGAGAAGGTGAAGTCTGGAGGGTGAAGCAGAAGAAGGAGAAGAAGGAGAAGGAGAAGGTGAAGTCAGGAGGGTGAATCAGAAGAAGTAGAAGAAGGAGAAGGAGATGGTGAAGTCAGGAGGGTGAATCAGAAGAAGCAGAAGAAGGGGAAGGAGAAGGTGAAGTCTGGAGGGTGAATCAGAAGAATCAGAAGAAGGAGAAGGAGAAGGTGAAGTCTGGAGGGTGAATCAGAAGAAGCAGAAGAAAGAGAAGGAGAAGGTGAAGTCTGGAGGGTGAAGCAGAAGAAGCAGAAGAAGTAGAAGGAGAAGGTGAAGACTGGAGGGTGAATCAGAAGAAGCAGAAGAAGGAGAAGGAGAAGGTGAAGTCTGGAGGGTGAATCAGAAGAAGCAGAAGAAGGAGAAAGCGAAGATGAAGTCTGGAGGGTGAATCAGAAGAAGTAGAAGAAGGAGAAGGAGAAGGTGAGGTCGGGAGGGTGAATCAGAAGAAGCAGAAGAAGGAGAAGGAGAAGGTGAAGTCTGGAGGGTGAATCAGAAGAAGCAGAAGAAGGAGAAGGAGAAGGTGAAGTCTGGAGGGTGAATCAGAAGAAGCAGAAGAAGGAGAAGGAGAAGTTGAGGTCAGGAGGTTGAATCAGAAGAAGCAGAAGAAGGAGAAGGAGAAGGTGAAGTTAGTAGGGTGAATCAGAAGAAGCAGAAGAAGGAGAAGGAGAAGTTGAAGTCAGGGGGGTGAAGCAGAAGAAGTAGAAGAAGGAGAAGGAGAAGGTGAAGTCAGGAACGTGAAGGAGAAGAAGCAGAAGAAGGAGAAGGAGAAGGTGAAGTCTGGAGGGCGCAGCAGAAGAAGCAGAAGAAGTAGAAGGAGAAGGTGAAGTCTGGATGGTGAAGCAGAAGAAGCAGAAGAAGGAGAAGGAGAAGGTGAAGTCTGGAGGGTGAATCAGAAGAAGTAGAAGAAGGAGAAGGAGAAGGTGAAGTCAGGAGTGTGAAGCAGAAGAAGCAGAAGAAGGAGAAGGAGAAGGTGAAGTCTGGAGGGAGAATCAGAAGAAGCAGAAGAAGGAGAAGGAGAAGGTGAAGTCTGGAGGGTGAATCAGAAGAAGCAGAAGAAGGAGAAGGAGAAGGTGAGGTCAGGAGGCTGAATCAGAAGAAGCAGAAGAAGGAGAAGGAGAAGATGAAGTTAGGAGGGTGAATCAGAAGAAGCAGAAGAAGGAGAAGGAGAAGGTGAATTAAGGGGATGAAGCAGAAGAAGTAGAAGAAGGAGAACGAGAAGGTGAAGTCAGGAAGGTGAAGCAGAAGAAGCAGAAGAAGGAGAAGGAGAAGGTGAAGTCTGGAGGGCGCAGCAGAAGAAGCTGAATAAGGAGAAGGAGAAGGTGAAGTCTGGAGGGTGAAGCAGAAGAAGCAAAAGAAGGAGAAGGAGAAGGTGAAGTCTGGAGGGTGAATCAGAAGAAGTAGAAGAAGGAGAAGGAGAAGGTGAAGTCAGGAGGGTGAAGCAGAAGAAGCAGAAGAAGGAGAAGGAGAAGGTGAAGTCTGGAGGGTGAAGCAGATGAAGCAGAAGTGGAAAAGGAGAAGGTGAAGTCTGGAGGGCGAAGCAGAAGAAGCAGAAGAAGGAGAAGGAGAGGGTGCAGTCTGGAGGGTGAAGCAGAAGAAGCAGAAGAAGGAGAAGGCGAAGGTGAAGTCTGGAGGGTGAATCAGAAGAAGTAGAAGAAGGAGAAGGAGAAGGTGAAGTCAGGAGGGTGAAGCAGAAGAAGCAGAATAAGGAGAAGGAGAAGGTGAAGTCTGGAGGGTGAATCAGACGAAGTAGAAGAAGGAGAAGGAGAAGGTGAAGTCTGGAGGGTGAAGCAGAAGAAGCAGAAGAAGGAGAAGGAGAAGGTGTAGTCTGGAGGGTGAATCCGAAGAAGTAGACGAAGGAGAAGGAGAAGGTGAAGTCTGGAGGGTGGATCAGAAGAAGCAGAAGGAGAAGGAGAAGGTGAAGTCTGGAGGGTGAATCAGACGAAGTAGAAGAAGGAGAAGGAGAAGGTGAAGTCTGGAGGGTGAAGCAGAAGAAGCAGAAGAAGGAGAAGGAGAAGGTGTAGTCTGGAGGGTGAATCCGAAGAAGTAGACGAAGGAGAAGGAGAAGGTGAAGTCTGGAGGGTGGATCAGAAGAAGCAGAAGGAGAAGGAGAAGGTGAAGTCTGGAGGGTGAATCAGAAGAAGTAGAAGAAGGAGAAGGAGAAGGTGAAGTCTGGAGGGTGAATCAGAAGAAGCAGAAGAAGGAGAAGGAGAAGGTGAAGTCTGGAGAGTGAATCAGAAGAAGCAGAAGAAGGAGAAGGAGAAGGAGAAGTCTGGAGGGTGAATCAGAAGAAGCAGAAGAAGGAGCAGGTGAAGTCTGGAGGGTGAATCAGAAGAAGCAGAAGAAGTAGAAGGAGAAGGTGAAGTCTGGATGGTGAATCAGAAGAAGTAGAAGAAGGAGAAGGAGAAGGTGAAGTCTGGAGGGTGAATCAGAAGAAGCAGAAGAAGGAGAAGGAGAAGTTGAAGTCTGGAGGGTGAATCAGAAGAAGCAGAAGAAGGAGAAGGAGAAGGTGAAGACTGGAGGGTGAATCAGAAGAAGTAGAAGAAGGAGAAGGAGAAGGTGAAGTCTGGAGGGTGAATCAGAAGAAGTAGAAGAAGGAGAAGGAAAAGGCGAAGTCTGGAGGGTGAATCAGAAGAAGCAGAAGAAGGAGAAGGAGAAGGTGAAGTCTGGAGGGTGAATCAGAAGAAGCAGAAGAAGGAGAAGGAGAAGATGAAGTCTGGAGGGTGAATCAGAAGAAGCAGAAGAAGGAGAAGGAGAAGGTGAAGTCTGGAGGGTGAATCAGAAGAAGCAGAAGAAGGAGAAGGAGAAGGTGAAGTCTCGAGGGTGAAGCAGAAGAAGCAGAAGAAGGAGAAGGAGAAGGTGAAGTCTGGAGGGTGAATCAGAAGAAGTAGAAGAAGGAGAAGGAGAAGGTGATGTCTGGGGGGTGAATCAGAAGAAGCAGAAGAAGTAGAAGGAGAAGCTGAAGTCTGGAGGGTGAATCAGAAGAAGTAGAAGAAGGAGAAGGAGAAGGTGATGTCTGGAGGGTGAATCAGAAGAAGCAGAAGAAGGAGAAGGAGAAGGTGAAGACTGGAGGGTGAATCAGAAGAAGTAGAAGAAGAAGGAGAAGGTGAAGTCCGGAGGGTGAATCAGAAGAAGTAGAAGAAGGAGAAGGAGAAGGCGAAGTCTGGAGGGTGAATCAGAAGTAGAAGAAGAAGGAAAAGGAGAAGGTGAAGTCTGGAGGGTGAATCAGAAGAAGCAGAAGAAGGAGAAGGAGAAGGTGAAGTCTGGAGGGTGAATCAGAAGAAGCAGAAGAAGGAGAAGGAGAAGGTGAAGTCTGGAGGGTGAATCAGAAGAAGTAGAAGAAGGAGAAGGAGAAGGTGAAGTCTGGAGGGTGAATCAGAAGAAGCAGAAGAAGGAGAAGGAGAAGGTGAAGTCTGGAGGTTGAATCAGAAGAAGCAGAAGAAGGAGAAGGAGAAGATGAAGTCTGGAGGGTGAATCAGAAGAAGTAGAAGAAGGAGAAGGAGAAGGTGAGGTCTGGAGGGTGAATCAGAAGAAGCAGAAGAAGGAGAAGGAGAAGGTGAAGTCTGAAGGGTGTATCAGAAGAAGCAGAAGAAGGAGAAGGAGAAGGTGAAGTCTGGAGGGTGAATCAGAAGAAGCAGAAAAAGGAGAAGGAGAAGGTGAAGTCTGGAGGGTGAATCAGAAGAAGCAGAAGAAGGAGAAGGAGATGGTGCAGTCTGGAGGGTGAATCAGAAGAAGTAGAAGAAGGAGAAGGAGAAGGTGAAGTCTGGAGGGTGAATCAGAAGAAGTAGAAGAAGGAGAAGGAGAAGGTGATGTCTGGAGGGTGAAGCAGAAGAAGCAGAAGAAGGAGAAGGAGAAGGTGAAGTCTGGAGGGTGAATCAGAAGAAGCAGAATAAGGAGAAGGAGAAGGTGAAGTCTGGAGGGTGAATCAGAAGAAGCAGAAGAAGGAGAAGGAGAAGGTGAAGTTTGGAGGGTGAATCAGAAGAAGTAGAAGAAGGAGAAGGAGAAGGTGAAGTCTGGAGGGTGAAGCAGAAGAAGTAGAAGAAGGAGAAGGAGAAGGTGAAGTCAGGAGGGTGAATCAGAAGAAGTAGAAGAAGGAGAAGGAGAAGGTGGAGTCAGGAGGGTGAATCAGAAGAAGCAGAAGAAGGAGAAGGAGAAGGTGAAGTCTGGAGGGTGAATCAGAAGAATCAGAAGAAGGAGAAGGAGAAGGTGAAGTCTGGAGGGTGAATCAGAAGAAGCAGAAGAAAGAGAAGGAGAAGGTGAAGTCTGGAGGGTGAAGCAGAAGAAGCAGAAGAAGGAGAAGGAGAAGCTGAAGACTGGAGGGTGAATCAGAAGAAGTAGAAGAAGGGGAAGGAGAAACTGAAGTCTGGAGGGTGAATCAGAAGAAGTAGAAGAAGGAGAAGGAGAAGGTGAAGTCTGGAGGGTGAATCAGAAGAAGCAGAAGAAGGAGAAGGAGAAGGTGAAGTCTGGAGGGTGAATCAGAAGAAGCAGAAGAAGGAGAAGGAGAAGATGAAGTCTGGAGGGTGAATCAGAAGAAGTAGAAGAAGGAGAAGGAGAAGGTGAGGTCTGGGGGGTGAATCAGAAGAAGCAGAAGAAGGAGAAGGAGAAGGTGAAGTCTGGAGGGTGAAGCAGAAGAAGGAGAAGAAGGAGAAGGAGAAGGTGAAGTCAGGAGGGTGAATCAGAAGAAGTAGAAGAAGGAGAAGGAGAAGGTGAAGTCAGGAGGGTGAATCAGAAGAAGCAGAAGAAGGGGAAGGAGAAGGTGAAGTCTGGAGGGTGAATCAGAAGAATCAGAAGAAGGAGAAGGAGAAGGTGAAGTCTGGAGGGTGAATCAGAAGAAGCAGAAGAAAGAGAAGGAGAAGGTGAAGTCTGGAGGGTGAAGCAGAAGAAGCAGAAGAAGTAGAAGGAGAAGGTGAAGACTGGAGGGTGAATCAGAAGAAGCAGAAGAAGGAGAAGGAGAAGGTGAAGTCTGGAGGGTGAATCAGAAGAAGCAGAAGAAGGAGAAAGCGAAGATGAAGTCTGGAGGGTGAATCAGAAGAAGTAGAAGAAGGAGAAGGAGAAGGTGAGGTCAGGAGGGTGAATCAGAAGAAGCAGAAGAAGGAGAAGGAGAAGGTGAAGTCTGGAGGGTGAATCAGAAGAAGCAGAAGAAGGAGAAGGAGAAGGTGAAGTCTGGAGGGTGAATCAGAAGAAGCAGAAGAAGGAGAAGGAGAAGTTGAGGTCAGGAGGTTGAATCAGAAGAAGCAGAAGAAGGAGAAGGAGAAGGTGAAGTTAGTAGGGTGAATCAGAAGAAGCAGAAGAAGGAGAAGGAGAAGTTGAAGTCAGGGGGGTGAAGCAGAAGAAGTAGAAGAAGGAGAAGGAGAAGGTGAAGTCAGGAACGTGAAGGAGAAGAAGCAGAAGAAGGAGAAGGAGAAGGTGAAGTCTGGAGGGCGCAGCAGAAGAAGCAGAAGAAGTAGAAGGAGAAGGTGAAGTCTGGAGGGTGAAGCAGAAGAAGCAGAAGAAGGAGAAGGAGAAGGTGAAGTCTGGAGGGTGAATCAGAAGAAGTAGAAGAAGGAGAAGGAGAAGGTGAAGTCAGGAGTGTGAAGCAGAAGAAGCAGAAGAAGGAGAAGGAGAAGGTGAAGTCTGGAGGGAGAATCAGAAGAAGCAGAAGAAGGAGAAGGAGAAGGTGAAGTCTGGAGGGTGAATCAGAAGAAGCAGAAGAAGGAGAAGGAGAAGGTGAGGTCAGGAGGCTGAATCAGAA
Source organism: Somniosus microcephalus (assembly GCF_052327205.1). NCBI lineage: Eukaryota > Metazoa > Chordata > Chondrichthyes > Squaliformes > Somniosidae > Somniosus > Somniosus microcephalus. Next base: position 274,376 of record NW_028225399.1, on the reverse strand, counting down.
GAAGCAGAAGAAGGAGAAGGAGAAGTTGAAGTTAGGAGGGTGAATCAGAAGAAGCAGAAGAAGGAGAAGGAGAAGGTGAATTAAGGGGATGAAGCAGAAGAAGTAGAAGAAGGAGAACGAGAAGGTGAAGTCAGGAAGGTGAAGCAGAAGAAGCAGAAGAATGAGAAGGAGAAGGTGAAGTCTGGAGGGCGCAGCAGAAGAAGCTGAATAAGGAGAAGGAGAAGGTGAAGTCTGGAGGGTGAAGCAGAAGAAGCAGAAGAAGGAGAAGGAGAAGGTGAAGTCTGGAGGGTGAATCAGAAGAAGTAGAAGAAGGAGAAGGAGAAGGTGAAGTCAGGAGGGTGAAGCAGAAGAAGCAGAAGAAGGAGAAGGAGAAGGTGAAGTCTGGAGGGTGAAGCAGATGAAGCAGAAGTGGAAAAGGAGAAGGTGAAGTCTGGAGGGCGAAGCAGAAGAAGCAGAAGAAGGAGAAGGAGAGGGTGCAGTCTGGAGGGTGAAGCAGAAGAAGCAGAAGAAGGAGAAGGCGAAGGTGAAGTCTGGAGGGTGAATCAGAAGAAGTAGAAGAAGGAGAAGGAGAAGGTGAAGTCAGGAGGGTGAAGCAGAAGAAGCAGAATAAGGAGAAGGAGAAGGTGAAGTCTGGAGGGTGAAGCAGAAGAAGCAGAAGAAGGAGAAGGAGAAGGTGAAGTCTGGAGGGTGAAGCAGAAGAAGCAGAAGAAGGAGATGGAGAAGGTGAAGTCAGGATGGTGAATCAGAAGAAGTAGAAGAAGGAGAAGGAGAAGTCTGGAGGGTGAATCAGACGAAGTAGAAGAAGGAGAAGGAGAAGGTGAAGTCTGGAGGGTGAAGCAGAAGAAGCAGAAGAAGGAGAAGGAGAAGGTGTAGTCTGGAGGGTGAATCCGAAGAAGTAGACGAAGGAGAAGGAGAAGGTGAAGTCTGGAGGGTGGATCAGAAGAAGCAGAAGGAGAAGGAGAAGGTGAAGTCTGGAGGGTGAATCAGAAGAAGTAGAAGAAGGAGAAGGAGAAGGTGAAGTCTGGAGGGTGAATCAGAAGAAGCAGAAGAAGGAGAAGGAGAAGGTGAAGTCTGGAGAGTGAATCAGAAGAAGCAGAAGAAGGAGAAGGAGAAGGAGAAGTCTGGAGGGTGAATCAGAAGAAGCAGAAGAAGGAGCAGGTGAAGTCTGGAGGGTGAATCAGAAGAAGCAGAAGAAGTAGAAGGAGAAGGTGAAGTCTGGATGGTGAATCAGAAGAAGTAGAAGAAGGAGAAGGAGAAGGTGAAGTCTGGAGGGTGAATCAGAAGAAGCAGAAGAAGGAGAAGGAGAAGTTGAAGTCTGGAGGGTGAATCAGAAGAAGCAGAAGAAGGAGAAGGAGAAGGTGAAGTCTGGAGGGTGAATCAGAAGAAGTAGAAGAAGGAGAAGGAAAAGGCGAAGTCTGGAGGGTGAATCAGAAGAAGTAGAAGAAGGAGAAGGAAAAGGCGAAGTCTGGAGGGTGAATCAGAAGAAGCAGAAGAAGGAGAAGGAGAAGGTGAAGTCTGGAGGGTGAATCAGAAGAAGCAGAAGAAGGAGAAGGAGAAGATGAAGTCTGGAGGGTGAATCAGAAGAAGCAGAAGAAGGAGAAGGAGAAGGTGAAGTCTGGAGGGTGAATCAGAAGAAGCAGAAGAAGGAGAAGGAGAAGGTGAAGTCTCGAGGGTGAAGCAGAAGAAGCAGAAGAAGGAGAAGGAGAAGGTGAAGTCTGGAGGGTGAATCAGAAGAAGTAGAAGAAGGAGAAGGAGAAGGTGATGTCTGGGGGGTGAATCAGAAGAAGCAGAAGAAGTAGAAGGAGAAGCTGAAGTCTGGAGGGTGAATCAGAAGAAGTAGAAGAAGGAGAAGGAGAAGGTGATGTCTGGAGGGTGAATCAGAAGAAGCAGAAGAAGGAGAAGGAGAAGGTGAAGACTGGAGGGTGAATCAGAAGAAGTAGAAGAAGAAGGAGAAGGTGAAGTCCGGAGGGTGAATCAGAAGAAGTAGAAGAAGGAGAAGGAGAAGGCGAAGTCTGGAGGGTGAATCAGAAGTAGAAGAAGAAGGAAAAGGAGAAGGTGAAGTCTGGAGGGTGAATCAGAAGAAGCAGAAGAAGGAGAAGGAGAAGGTGAAGTCTGGAGGGTGAATCAGAAGAAGCAGAAGAAGGAGAAGGAGAAGGTGAAGTCTGGAGGGTGAATCAGAAGAAGTAGAAGAAGGAGAAGGAGAAGGTGAAGTCTGGAGGGTGAATCAGAAGAAGCAGAAGAAGGAGAAGGAGAAGGTGAAGTCTGGAGGTTGAATCAGAAGAAGCAGAAGAAGGAGAAGGAGAAGATGAAGTCTGGAGGGTGAATCAGAAGAAGTAGAAGAAGGAGAAGGAGAAGGTGAGGTCTGGAGGGTGAATCAGAAGAAGCAGAAGAAGGAGAAGGAGAAGGTGAAGTCTGAAGGGTATATCAGAAGAAGCAGAAGAAGGAGAAGGAGAAGGTGAAGTCTGGAGGGTGAATCAGAAGAAGCAGAAAAAGGAGAAGGAGAAGGTGAAGTCTGGAGGGTGAATCAGAAGAAGCAGAAGAAGGAGAAGGAGATGGTGCAGTCTGGAGGGTGAATCAGAAGAAGTAGAAGAAGGAGAAGGAGAAGGTGAAGTCTGGAGGGTGAATCAGAAGAAGTAGAAGAAGGAGAAGGAGAAGGTGATGTCTGGAGGGTGAAGCAGAAGAAGCAGAAGAAGGAGAAGGAGAAGGTGAAGTCTGGAGGGTGAATCAGAAGAAGCAGAATAAGGAGAAGGAGAAGGTGAAGTCTGGAGGGTGAATCAGAAGAAGCAGAAGAAGGAGAAGGAGAAGGTGAAGTTTGGAGGGTGAATCAGAAGAAGTAGAAGAAGGAGAAGGAGAAGGTGAAGTCTGGAGGGTGAAGCAGAAGAAGTAGAAGAAGGAGAAGGAGAAGGTGAAGTCAGGAGGGTGAATCAGAAGAAGTAGAAGAAGGAGAAGGAGAAGGTGGAGTCAGGAGGGTGAATCAGAAGAAGCAGAAGAAGGAGAAGGAGAAGGTGAAGTCTGGAGGGTGAATCAGAAGAATCAGAAGAAGGAGAAGGAGAAGGTGAAGTCTGGAGGGTGAATCAGAAGAAGCAGAAGAAAGAGAAGGAGAAGGTGAAGTCTGGAGGGTGAAGCAGAAGAAGCAGAAGAAGGAGAAGGAGAAGCTGAAGACTGGAGGGTGAATCAGAAGAAGTAGAAGAAGGGGAAGGAGAAACTGAAGTCTGGAGGGTGAATCAGAAGAAGTAGAAGAAGGAGAAGGAGAAGGTGAAGTCTGGAGGGTGAATCAGAAGAAGCAGAAGAAGGAGAAGGAGAAGGTGAAGTCTGGAGGGTGAATCAGAAGAAGCAGAAGAAGGAGAAGGAGAAGATGAAGTCTGGAGGGTGAATCAGAAGAAGTAGAAGAAGGAGAAGGAGAAGGTGAGGTCTGGGGGGTGAATCAGAAGAAGCAGAAGAAGGAGAAGGAGAAGGTGAAGTCTGGAGGGTGAATCAGAAGAAGCAGAAGAAGGAGAAGGAGAAGGTGAAGTCTGGAGGGTGAATCAGAAGAAGCAGAAGAAGGAGAAGGAGAAGGTGAAGTCAGGAGGGTGAATCAGAAGAAGCAGAAGAAGGAGAAGGAGAAGGTGAAGTTAGGAGGGTAAATCAGAAGAAGCAGAAGAAGGAGAAGGAGAAGGTGAAGTCAGGGGGGTGAAGCAGAAGAAGTAGAAGAAGGAGAAGGAGCAGGTGAAGTCTGGAGGGTGAAGCAGAAGAAGCAGAAGAAGGAGAAGGAGAAGGTGAAGTCTGGAGGGCGCAGCAGAAGAAGCAGAAGAAGGAGAAGGAGAAGGTGAAGTCTGGAGGGTGAAGCAGAAGAAGCAGAAGAAGGAGAAGGAGAAGGTGAAGTCTGGAGGGTGAAGCAGAAGAAGCAGAAGAAGGAGAAGGAGAAGGTGAAGTCTGGAGGGTGAAGCAGAGGAAGCAGAAGAAGGAGAAGGAGAAGGTGAAGTCTGGAGGGTGAATCAGAAGAAGTAGAAGAAGGAGAAGGAGAAGGTGAAGTCAGGAGGGTGAAGCAGAAGAAGCAGAAGAAGGAGAAGGAGAAGGTGAAGTCTGGAGGGTGAATCAGAAGAAGCAGAAGAAGGAGAAGGAGAAGGTGAAGTCTGGAGGGTGAATCGGAAGAAGTAGAAGAAGGAGAAGGAGAAGGTGAAGTCTGGAGGGTGAATCAGAAGAAGTAGAAGAAGGAGAAGGAGAAGGTGAAGTCTGGAGGGTGAATCAGAAGAAGCAGAAGAAGGAGAAGGAGAAGGTGAAGTCTGGAGGGTGAATCAGAAGAAGCAGAATAAGGAGAAGGAGAAGGTGAAGTCTGGAGGGTGAATCAGAAGAAGCAGAAGAAGGAGAAGGAGAAGGTGAAGTCTGGAGGGTGAATCAGAAGAAGTAGAAGAAGGAGAAGGAGAAGGTGAAGTCTGGAGGGTGAATCAGAAGAATCAGAAGAAGGAGAAGGAGAAGGTGAAGTCTGGAGGGTGAATCAGAAGAATCAGAAGAAGGAGAAGGAGAAGGTGAAGTCTGGAGGGTGAATCAGAAGAAGCAGAAGAAAGAGAAGGAAAAGGTGAAGTCTGGAGGGTGAAACAGAAGAAGTAGAAGAAGGAGAAGGAGAAGGTGAAGTCTGGAGGGTGAATCAGAAGAAGCAGAAGAAGGAGAAGGAGAAGGTGAATTCTGGAGGTTGAATCAGAAGAAGCAGAAGAAGTAGAAGGAGACGGTGAAGTCTGGAGGGTGAATCAGAAGAAGTAGAAGAAGGAGAAGGAGAAGGTGAAGTCTGGAGCGTGAATCAGAAGAAGCAGAAGAAGGAAAAGGAGAAGGTGAAGTCAGGAGGGTGAATCAGAAGAGGCGGAAGAAGGAGAAGGAGAAGGTGAAGTCTGGAGGGTGAATCAGAAGAAGCAGAAGAAGGAGAAGGAGAAGGTGAAGACTGGAGGGTGAATCAGAAGAAGTAGAAGAAGGAGAAGGAGAAGGTGAAGTCTGGAGGGTGAATCAGAAGAAGTAGAAGAAGGAGAAGGCGAAGTCTGGAGGGTGAATCAGAAGAAGCAGAAGAAGGAGAAGGAGAAGGTGACGTCTGGAGGGTGAATCAGAAAAAGCACAAGAAGGAGAAGGAGAAGATGATGTCTGGAGGGTGAATCAGAAGATGTATAAGAAGGAGAAGGTGAGGTCTGGAGGGTGAATCAGAAGAAGCAGAAGAAGGAGAAGGAGAAGGTGAAGTCTGAAGGGTGAATCAGAAGAAGCAGAAGAAGGAGAAGGAGAAGGTGAAGTCTGGAGGTGAATCAGAAGAAGCAGAAGAAGGTGAAGGAGAAGGCGAAGTCTGGAGGGTGAATCAGAAGAAGTAGATGAAGGAGAAGGAGAAGGTGAAGTCTGGAGGGTGAATCAGAAGAAGTAGAAGAAGGAGAAGGAGAAGGTGAAGTCTGGAGGCTGAATCAGAAGAAGTAGAAGAAGGAGAAGGAGAAGATGAAGTCTGGAGGGTGAATCAGAAGAAGTAGAAGAAGGAGAAGGAGAAGGTGAAGTCTGGAGGGTGAATCAGAAGAAGCAGAAGAAGGAGAAGGAGAAGGTGAAGTCTGGAGGGTGAATCAGAAGAAGCAGAAGAAGGAGAAGGAGAAGGTGAAGTCTGGAGGGTGAATCAGAAGAAGCAGAATAAGAAGGAGAAGGTGAAGTCTGGAGGGTGAATCAGAAGAAGCAGACGAAGGAGAAGGAGAAGGTGAAGTCTGGAGGGTGAATCAGAAGAAGCAGAAGAAGGAGAAGGAGAAGGTGAAGTCTGGAGGGTGAAGCAGAAGAAGGAGAAGAAGGAGAAGGAGAAGGTGAAGTCAGGAGGGTGAATCAGAAGAAGTAGAAGAAGGAGAAGGAGAAGGTGAAGTCAGGAGGGTGAATCAGAAGAAGCAGAAGAAGGGGAAGGAGAAGGTGAAGTCTGGAGGGTGAATCAGAAGAATCAGAAGAAGGAGAAGGAGAAGGTGAAGTCTGGAGGGTGAATCAGAAGAAGCAGAAGAAAGAGAAGGAGAAGGTGAAGTCTGGAGGGTGAAGCAGAAGAAGCAGAAGAAGTAGAAGGAGAAGGTGAAGACTGGAGGGTGAATCAGAAGAAGCAGAAGAAGGAGAAGGAGAAGTTGAAGTCTGGAGGGTGAATCAGAAGAAGCAGAAGAAGGAGAAGGAGAAGGTGAAGTCTGGAGGGTGAATCAGAAGAAGCAGAAGAAGGAGAAGGAGAAGTTGAGGTCAGGAGGTTGAATCAGAAGAAGCAGAAGAAGGAGAAGAAGAAGGTGAAGTTAGTAGGGTGAATCAGAAGAAGCAGAAGAAGGAGAAGGAGAAGTTGAAGTCAGGGGGGTGAAGCAGAAGAAGTAGAAGAAGGAGAAGGAGAAGGTGAAGTCAGGAAGGTGAAGGAGAAGAAGCAGAAGAAGGAGAAGGAGAAGGTGAAGTCTGGAGGGCGCAGCAGAAGAAGCAGAAGAAGTAGAAGGAGAAGGTGAAGTCTGGAGGGTGAAGCAGAAGAAGCAGAAGAAGGAGAAGGAGAAGGTGAAGTCTGGAGGGTGAATCAGAAGAAGTAGAAGAAGGAGAAGGAGAAGGTGAAGTCAGGAGTGTGAAGCAGAAGAAGCAGAAGAAGGAGAAGGAGAAGGTGAAGTCTGGAGGGAGAATCAGAAGAAGCAGAAGAAGGAGAAGGAGAAGGTGAAGTCTGGAGGGTGAATCAGAAGAAGCAGAAGAAGGAGAAGGAGAAGGTGAGGTCAGGAGGCTGAATCAGAAGCAGCAGAAGAAGGAGAAGGAGAAGATGAAGTTAGGAGGGTGAATCAGAAGAAGCAGAAGAAGGAGAAGGAGAAGGTGAATTAAGGGGATGAAGCAGAAGAAGTAGAAGAAGGAGAACGAGAAGGTGAAGTCAGGAAGGTGAAGCAGAAGAAGCAGAAGAAGGAGAAGGAGAAGGTGAAGTCTGGAGGGCGCAGCAAAAGAAGCTGAATAAGGAGAAGGAGAAGGTGAAGTCTGGAGGGTGAAGCAGAAGAAGCAGAAGAAGGAGAAGGAGAAGGTGAAGTCTGGAGGGTGAATCAGAAGAAGTAGAAGAAGGAGAAGGAGAAGGTGAAGTCAGGAGGGTGAAGCAGAAGAAGCAGAAGAAGGAGAAGGAGAAGGTGAAGTCTGGAGGGTGAAGCAGATGAAGCAGAAGTGGAAAAGGAGAAGGTGAAGTCTGGAGGGCGAAGCAGAAGAAGCAGAAGAAGGAGAAGGAGAGGGTGCAGTCTGGAGGGTGAAGCTGAAGAAGCAGAAGAAGGAGAAGGCGAAGGTGAAGTCTGGAGGGTGAATCAGAAGAAGTAGAAGAAGGAGAAGGAGAAGGTGAAGTCAGGAGGGTGAAGCAGAAGAAGCAGAATAAGGAGAAGGAGAAGGTGAAGTCTGGAGGGTGAAGCAGAAGAAGCAGAAGAAGGAGAAGGAGAAGGTGAAGTCTGGAGGGTGAAGCAGAAGAAGCAGAAGAAGGAGATGGAGAAGGTGAAGTCAGGATGGTGAATCAGAAGAAGTAGGAGAAGGAGAAGGAGAAGGTGAAGTCTGGAGGGTGAATCAGACGAAGTAGAAGAAGGAGAAGGAGAAGGTGAAGTCTGGAGGGTGAAGCAGAAGAAGCAGAAGAAGGAGAAGGAGAAGGTGTAGTCTGGAGGGTGAATCCGAAGAAGTAGACGAAGGAGAAGGAGAAGGTGAAGTCTGGAGGGTGGATCAGAAGAAGCAGAAGGAGAAGGAGAAGGTGAAGTCTGGAGGGTGAATCAGAAGAAGTAGAAGAAGGAGAAGGAGAAGGTGAAGTCTGGAGGGTGAATCAGAAGAAGCAGAAGAAGGAGAAGGAGAAGGTGAAGTCTGGAGAGTGAATCAAAAGAAGCAGAAGAAGGAGAAGGAGAAGGAGAAGTCTGGAGGGTGAATCAGAAGAAGCAGAAGAAGGAGCAGGTGAAGTCTTGAGGGTGAATCAGAAGAAGCAGAAGAAGGAGAAGGAGAAGTTGAAGTCTGGAGGGTGAATCAGAAGAAGCAGAAGAAGGAGAAGGAGAAGGTGAAGACTGGAGGGTGAATCAGAAGAAGTAGAAGAAGGAGAAGGAGAAGGTGAAGTCTGGAGGGTGAATCAGAAGAAGTAGAAGAAGGAGAAGGAAAAGGCGAAGTCTGGAGGGTGAATCAGAAGAAGCAGAAGAAGGAGAAGGAGAAGGTGAAGTCTGGAGGGTGAATCAGAAGAAGCAGAAGAAGGAGAAGGAGAAGATGAAGTCTGGAGGGTGAATCAGAAGAAGCAGAAGAAGGAGAAGGAGAAGGTGAAGTCTGGAGGGTGAATCAGAAGAAGCAGAAGAAGGAGAAGGAGAAGGTGAAGTCTCGAGGGTGAAGCAGAAGAAGCAGAAGAAGGAGAAGGAGAAGGTGAAGTCTGGAGGGTGAATCAGAAGAAGTAGAAGAAGGAGAAGGAGAAGGTGATGTCTGGGGGGTGAATCAGAAGAAGCAGAAGAAGTAGAAGGAGAAGCTGAAGTCTGGAGGGTGAATCAGAAGAAGTAGAAGAAGGAGAAGGAGAAGGTGATGTCTGGAGGGTGAATCAGAAGAAGCAGAAGAAGGAGAAGGAGAAGGTGAAGACTGGAGGGTGAATCAGAAGAAGTAGAAGAAGAAGGAGAAGGTGAAGTCCGGAGGGTGAATCAGAAGAAGTAGAAGAAGGAGAAGGAGAAGGCGAAGTCTGGAGGGTGAATCAGAAGTAGAAGAAGAAGGAAAATGAGAAGGTGAAGTCTGGAGGGTGAATCAGAAGAAGCAGAAGAAGGAGAAGGAGAAGGTGAAGTCTGGAGGGTGAATCAGAAGAAGCAGAAGAAGGAGAAGGAGAAGGTGAAGTCTGGAGGGTGAATCAGAAGAAGTAGAAGAAGGAGAAGGAGAAGGTGAAGTCTGGAGGGTGAATCAGAAGAAGCAGAAGAAGGAGAAGGAGAAGGTGAAGTCTGGAGGTTGAATCAGAAGAAGCAGAAGAAGGAGAAGGAGAAGATGAAGTCTGGAGGATGAATCAGAAGAAGTAGAAGAAGGAGAAGGAGAAGGTGAGGTCTGGAGGGTGAATCAGAAGAAGCAGAAGAAGGAGAAGGAGAAGGTGAAGTCTGAAGGGTGTATCAGAAGAAGCAGAAGAAGGAGAAGGAGAAGGTGAAGTCTGGAGGGTGAATCAGAAGAAGCAGAAAAAGGAGAAGGAGAAGGTGAAGTCTGGAGGGTGAATCAGAAGAAGCAGAAGAAGGAGAAGGAGATGGTGCAGTCTGGAGGGTGAATCAGAAGAAGTAGAAGAAGGAGAAGGAGAAGGTGAAGTCTGGAGGGTGAATCAGAAGAAGTAGAAGAAGGAGAAGGAGAAGGTGATGTCTGGAGGGTGAAGCAGAAGAAGCAGAAGAAGGAGAAGGAGAAGGTGAAGTCTGGAGGGTGAATCAGAAGAAGCAGAATAAGGAGAAGGAGAAGGTGAAGTCTGGAGGGTGAATCAGAAGAAGCAGAAGAAGGAGAAGGAGAAGGTGAAGTTTGGAGGGTGAATCAGAAGAAGTAGAAGAAGGAGAAGGAGAAGGTGAAGTCTGGAGGGTGAAGCAGAAGAAGTAGAAGAAGGAGAAGGAGAAGGTGAAGTCAGGAGGGTGAATCAGAAGAAGTAGAAGAAGGAGAAGGAGAAGGTGGAGTCAGGAGGGTGAATCAGAAGAAGCAGAAGAAGGAGAAGGAGAAGGTGAAGTCTGGAGGGTGAATCAGAAGAATCAGAAGAAGGAGAAGGAGAAGGTGAAGTCTGGAGGGTGAATCAGAAGAAGCAGAAGAAAGAGAAGGAGAAGGTGAAGTCTGGAGGGTGAAGCAGAAGAAGCAGAAGAAGGAGAAGGAGAAGCTGAAGACTGGAGGGTGAATCAGAAGAAGTAGAAGAAGGGGAAGGAGAAACTGAAGTCTGGAGGGTGAATCAGAAGAAGTAGAAGAAGGAGAAGGAGAAGGTGAAGTCTGGAGGGTGAGTCAGAAGAAGCAGAAGAAGGAGAAGGAGAAGATGAAGTCTGGAGGGTGAATCAGAAGAAGTAGAAGAAGGAGAAGGAGAAGGTGAGGTCTGGGGGGTGAATCAGAAGAAGCAGAAGAAGGAGAAGGAGAAGGTGAAGTCTGGAGGGTGAATCAGAAGAAGCAGAAGAAGGAGAAGGAGAAGGTGAAGTCTGGAGGGTGAATCAGAAGAAGCAGAAGAAGGAGAAGGAGAAGGTGAAGTCAGGAGTGTGAATCAGAAGAAGCAGAAGAAGGAGAAGGAGAAGGTGAAGTTTGGAGGGTGAATCAGAAGAAGCAGAAGAAGGAGAAGGAGAAGGTGAAGTCAGGGGGGTGAAGCAGAAGAAGTAGAAGAAGGAGAAGGAGCAGGTGAAGTCTGGAGGGTGAAGCAGAAGAAGCAGAAGAAGGAGAAGGAGAAGGTGAAGTCTGGAGGGCGCAGCAGAAGAAGCAGAAGAAGGAGAAGGAGAAGGTGAAGTCTGGAGGGTGAAGCAGAAGAAGCAGAAGAAGGAGAAGGAGAAGGTGAAGTCTGGAGGGTGAAGCAGAAGAAGCAGAAGAAGGAGAAGGAGAAGGTGAAGTCTGGAGGGTGAAGCAGAGGAAGCAGAAGAAGGAGAAGGAGAAGGTGAAGTCTGGAGGGTGAATCAGAAGAAGTAGAAGAAGGAGAAGGAGAAGGTGAAGTCAGGAGGGTGAAGCAGAAGAAGCAGAAGAAGGAGAAGCAGAAGGTGAAGTCTGGAGGGTGAATCAGAAGAAGCAGAAGAAGGAGAAGGAGAAGGTGAAGTCTGGAGGGTGAATCGGAAGAAGTAGAAGAAGGAGAAGGAGAAGGTGAAGTCTGGAGGGTGAATCAGAAGAAGTAGAAGAAGGAGAAGGAGAAGGTGAAGTCTGGAGGGTGAATCAGAAGAAGCAGAAGAAGGAGAAGGAGAAGGTGAAGTCTGGAGGGTGAATCAGAAGAAGCAGAATAAGGAGAAGGAGAAGGTGAAGTCTGGAGGGTGAATCAGAAGAAGCAGAAGAAGGAGAAGGAGAAGGTGAAGTCTGGAGGGTGAATCAGAAGAAGTAGAAGAAGGAGAAGGAGAAGGTGAAGTCTGGAGGGTGAAGCAGAAGAAGTAGAAGAAGGAGAAGGAGAAGGTGAAGTCAGGAGGGTGAATCAGAAGAAGTAGAAGAAGGAGAAGGAGAAGGTGAAGTCAGGAGGGTGAATCAGAAGAAGCAGAAGAAGGAGAAGGAGAAGGTGAAGTCTGGAGGGTGAATCAGAAGAATCAGAAGAAGGAGAAGGAGAAGGTGAAGTCTGGAGGGTGAATCAGAAGAAGCAGAAGAAAGAGAAGGAAAAGGTGAAGTCTGGAGGGTGAAGCAGAAGAAGCAGAAGAAGGAGAAGGAGAAGGTGAAGACTGGAGGGTGAATCAGAAGAAGTAGAAGAAGGAGAAGGAGAAACTGAAGTCTGGAGGGTGAATCAGAAGAAGTAGAAGAAGGAGAAGGAGAAGGTGAAGTCTGGAGGGTGAATCAGAAGAAGCAGAAGAAGGAGAAGGAGAAGGTGAAGTCTGGAGGGTGAATCAGAAGAAGCAGAAGAAGGAGAAGGAGAAGATGAAGTCTGGAGGGTGAATCAGAAGAAGTAGAAGAAGGAGAAGGAGAAGGTGAGGTCTGGGGGGTGAATCAGAAGAAGCAGAAGAAGGAGAAGGAGAAGGTGAAGTCTGGAGGGTGAATCAGAAGAAGCAGAAGAAGGAGAAGGAGAAGGTGAAGTCAGGAGGGTGAATCAGAAGAAGCAGAAGAAGGAGAAGGAGAAGGTGAAGTTAGGAGGGTGAATCAGAAGAAGCAGAAGAAGGAGAAGGAGAAGGTGAAGTCAGGGGGGTGAAGCAGAAGAAGTAGAAGAAGGAGAAGGAGAAGGTGAAGTCTGGAGGGTGAAGCAGAAGAAGCAGAAGAAGGAGAGGGAGAAGGTGAAGTCTGGAGGGTGAATCAGAAGAAGTAGAAGAAGATGAAGAAGAAGGTGAAATCAGGAGGGTGAAGCAAAAGAAGCAGAAGAAGGAGAAGGAGAAGGTGAAGTCTGGAGGGCGAAGCAGAAGAAGTAGAAGAAGATGAAGAAGAAGGTGAAGTCAGGAGGGTGAAGCAGAAGAAGCAGAAGAAGGAGAAGGAGAAGGTGAAGTCTGGAGGGTGAAGCAGAAGAAGCAGAAGAAGGAGAAGGAGAAGGTGAAGTCTGGAGGGCGAAGCAGAAGAAGCAGAAGAAGGAGAAGGAGAAGGTGAAGTCTGGAGGGTGAAGCAGAAGAAGCAGAAGAAGGAGAAGGAGAAGGTGAAGTCTGGAGGGTGAATCAGAAGAAGCAGAAGAAGGAGAAGGAGAAGATGAAGTCTGGAGGGTGAATCAGAAGAAGTAGAAGAAGGAGAAGGAGAAGGTGAGGTCTGGGGGGTGAATCAGAAGAAGCAGAAGAAGGAGAAGGAGAAGGTGAAGTCTGGAGGGTGAATCAGAAGAAGCAGAAGAAGGAGAAGGAGATGGTGCAGTCTGGAGGGTGAATCAGAAGAAGTAGAAGAAGGAGAAGGAGAAGGTGAAGTCTGGAGGGTGAATCAGAAGAAGTAGAAGAAGGAGAAGGAGAAGGTGATGTCTGGAGGGTGAAGCAGAAGAAGCAGAAGAAGGAGAAGGAGAAGGTGAAGTCTGGAGGGTGAATCAGAAGAAGCAGAATAAGGAGAAGGAGAAGATGAAGTCTGGAGGGTGAATCAGAAGAAGCAGAAGAAGGAGAAGGAGAAGGTGAAGTTTGGAGGGTGAATCAGAAGAAGTAGAAGAAGGAGAAGGAGAAGGTGAAGTCTGGAGGGTGAAGCAGAAGAAGTAGAAGAAGGAGAAGGAGAAGGTGAAGTCAGGAGGGTGAATCAGAAGAAGTAGAAGAAGGAGAAGGAGAAGGTGGAGTCAGGAGGGTGAATCAGAAGAAGCAGAAGAAGGAGAAGGAGAAGGTGAAGTCTGGAGGGTGAATCAGAAGAATCAGAAGAAGGAGAAGGAGAAGGTGAAGTCTGGAGGGTGAATCAGAAGAAGCAGAAGAAAGAGAAGGAGAAGGTGAAGTCTGGAGGGTGAAGCAGAAGAAGCAGAAGAAGGAGAAGGAGAAAGTGAAGACTGGAGGGTGAATCAGAAGAAGTAGAAGAAGGGGAAGGAGAAACTGAAGTCTGGAGGGTGAATCAGAAGAAGTAGAAGAAGGAGAAGGAGTAGGTGAAGTCTGGAGGGTGAATCAGAAGAAGCAGAAGAAGGAGAAGGAGAAGGTGAAGTCTGGAGGGTGAATCAGAAGAAGCAGAAGAAGGAGAAGGAGAAGATGAAGTCTGGAGGGTGAATCAGAAGAAGTAGAAGAAGGAGAAGGAGAAGGTGAGGTCTGGGGGGTGAATCAGAAGAAGCAGAAGAAGGAGAAGGAGAAGGTGAAGTCTGGAGGGTGAATCAGAAGAAGCAGAAGAAGGAGAAGGAGAAGGTGAAGTCTGGAGGGTGAATCAGAAGAAGCAGAAGAAGGAGAAGGAGAAGGTGAAGTCAGGAGGGTGAATCAGAAGAAGCAGAAGAAGGAGAAGGAGAAGGTGAAGTTTGGAGGGTGAATCAGAAGAAGCAGAAGAAGGAGAAGGAGAAGGTGAAGTCAGGGGGGTGAAGCAGAAGAAGTAGAAGAAGGAGAAGGAGCAGGTGAAGTCTGGAGGGTGAAGCAGAAGAAGCAGAAGAAGGAGAAGGAGAAGGTGAAGTCTGGAGGGCGCAGCAGAAGAAGCAGAAGAAGGAGAAGGAGAAGGTGAAGTCTGGAGGGTGAAGCAGAAGAAGCAGAAGAAGGAGAAGGAGAAGGTGAAGTCTGGAGGGTGAAGCAGAAGAAGCAGAAGAAGGAGAAGGAGAAGGTGAAGTCTGGAGGGTGAAGCAGAGGAAGCAGAAGAAGGAGAAGGAGAAGGTGAAGTCTGGAGGGTGAATCAGAAGAAGTAGAAGAAGGAGAAGGAGAAGGTGAAGTCAGGAGGGTGAAGCAGAAGAAGCAGAAGAAGGAGAAGCAGAAGGTGAAGTCTGGAGGGTGAATCAGAAGAAGCAGAAGAAGGAGAAGGAGAAGGTGAAGTCTGGAGGGTGAATCGGAAGAAGTAGAAGAAGGAGAAGGAGAAGGTGAAGTCTGGAGGGTGAATCAGAAGAAGTAGAAGAAGGAGAAGGAGAAGGTGAAGTCTGGAGGGTGAATCAGAAGAAGCAGAAGAAGGAGAAGGAGAAGGTGAAGTCTGGAGGGTGAATCAGAAGAAGCAGAATAAGGAGAAGGAGAAGGTGAAGTCTGGAGGGTGAATCAGAAGAAGCAGAAGAAGGAGAAGGAGAAGGTGAAGTCTGGAGGGTGAATCAGAAGAAGTAGAAGAAGGAGAAGGAGAAGGTGAAGTCTGGAGGGTGAATCAGAAGAATCAGAAGAAGGAGAAGGAGAAGGTGAAGTCTGGAGGGTGAATCAGAAGAAGCAGAAGAAAGAGAAGGAAAAGGTGAAGTCTGGAGGGTGAAGCAGAAGAAGCAGAAGAAGGAGAAGGAGAAGGTGAAGACTGGAGGGTGAATCAGAAGAAGTAGAAGAAGGAGAAGGAGAAACTGAAGTCTGGAGGGTGAATCAGAAGAAGTAGAAGAAGGAGAAGGAGAAGGTGAAGTCTGGAGGGTGAATCAGAAGAAGCAGAAGAAGGAGAAGGAGAAGGTGAAGTCTGGAGGGTGAATCAGAAGAAGCAGAAGAAGGAGAAGGAGAAGATGAAGTCTGGAGGGTGAATCAGAAGAAGTAGAAGAAGGAGAAGGAGAAGGTGAGGTCTGGGGGGTGAATCAGAAGAAGCAGAAGAAGGAGAAGGAGAAGGTGAAGTCTGGAGGGTGAATCAGAAGAAGCAGAAGAAGGAGAAGGAGAAGGTGAAGTCAGGAGGGTGAATCAGAAGAAGCAGAAGAAGGAGAAGGAGAAGGTGAAGTTAGGAGGGTGAATCAGAAGAAGCAGAAGAAGGAGAAGGAGAAGGTGAAGTCAGGGGGGTGAAGCAGAAGAAGTAGAAGAAGGAGAAGGAGAAGGTGAAGTCTGGAGGGTGAAGCAGAAGAAGCAGAAGAAGGAGAGGGAGAAGGTGAAGTCTGGAGGGTGAATCAGAAGAAGTAGAAGAAGATGAAGAAGAAGGTGAAATCAGGAGGGTGAAGCAAAAGAAGCAGAAGAAGGAGAAGGAGAAGGTGAAGTCTGGAGGGCGAAGCAGAAGAAGTAGAAGAAGATGAAGAAGAAGGTGAAGTCAGGAGGGTGAAGCAGAAGAAGCAGAAGAAGGAGAAGGAGAAGGTGAAGTCTGGAGGGTGAAGCAGAAGAAGCAGAAGAAGGAGAAGGAGAAGGTGAAGTCTGGAGGGCGAAGCAGAAGAAGCAGAAGAAGGAGAAGGAGAAGGTGAAGTCTGGAGGGTGAAGCAGAAGAAGCAGAAGAAGGAGAAGGAGAAGGTGAAGTCTGGAGGGTGAATCAGAAGAAGCAGAAGAAGGAGAAGGAGAAGATGAAGTCTGGAGGGTGAATCAGAAGAAGTAGAAGAAGGAGAAGGAGAAGGTGAGGTCTGGGGGGTGAATCAGAAGAAGCAGAAGAAGGAGAAGGAGAAGGTGAAGTCTGGAGGGTGAATCAGAAGAAGCAGAAGAAGGAGAAGGAGATGGTGCAGTCTGGAGGGTGAATCAGAAGAAGTAGAAGAAGGAGAAGGAGAAGGTGAAGTCTGGAGGGTGAATCAGAAGAAGTAGAAGAAGGAGAAGGAGAAGGTGATGTCTGGAGGGTGAAGCAGAAGAAGCAGAAGAAGGAGAAGGAGAAGGTGAAGTCTGGAGGGTGAATCAGAAGAAGCAGAATAAGGAGAAGGAGAAGATGAAGTCTGGAGGGTGAATCAGAAGAAGCAGAAGAAGGAGAAGGAGAAGGTGAAGTTTGGAGGGTGAATCAGAAGAAGTAGAAGAAGGAGAAGGAGAAGGTGAAGTCTGGAGGGTGAAGCAGAAGAAGTAGAAGAAGGAGAAGGAGAAGGTGAAGTCAGGAGGGTGAATCAGAAGAAGTAGAAGAAGGAGAAGGAGAAGGTGGAGTCAGGAGGGTGAATCAGAAGAAGCAGAAGAAGGAGAAGGAGAAGGTGAAGTCTGGAGGGTGAATCAGAAGAATCAGAAGAAGGAGAAGGAGAAGGTGAAGTCTGGAGGGTGAATCAGAAGAAGCAGAAGAAAGAGAAGGAGAAGGTGAAGTCTGGAGGGTGAAGCAGAAGAAGCAGAAGAAGGAGAAGGAGAAAGTGAAGACTGGAGGGTGAATCAGAAGAAGTAGAAGAAGGGGAAGGAGAAACTGAAGTCTGGAGGGTGAATCAGAAGAAGTAGAAGAAGGAGAAGGAGTAGGTGAAGTCTGGAGGGTGAATCAGAAGAAGCAGAAGAAGGAGAAGGAGAAGGTGAAGTCTGGAGGGTGAATCAGAAGAAGCAGAAGAAGGAGAAGGAGAAGATGAAGTCTGGAGGGTGAATCAGAAGAAGTAGAAGAAGGAGAAGGAGAAGGTGAGGTCTGGGGGGTGAATCAGAAGAAGCAGAAGAAGGAGAAGGAGAAGGTGAAGTCTGGAGGGTGAATCAGAAGAAGCAGAAGAAGGAGAAGGAGAAGGTGAAGTCTGGAGGGTGAATCAGAAGAAGCAGAAGAAGAAGAATGAGAAGGTGAAGTCAGGAGGGTGAATCAGAAGAAGCAGAAGAAGGAGAAGGAGAAGGTGAAGTTAGGAGGGTGAATCAGAAGAAGCAGAAGAAGGAGAAGGAGAAGGTGAAGTCAGGGGGGTGAAGCAGAAGAAGTAGAAGAAGGAGAAGGAGCAGGTGAAGTCTGGAGGGTGAAGCAGAAGAAGCAGAAGAAGGAGAAGGAGAAGGTGAAGTCTGGAGGGCGCAGCAGAAGAAGCAGAAGAAGGAGAAGGAGAAGGTGAAGTCTGGAGGGTGAAGCTGAAGAAGCAGAAGAAGGAGAAGGAGAAGGTGAAGTCTGGAGGGTGAAGCAGAAGAAGCAGAAGAAGGAGAAGGAGAAGGTGAAGTCTGGAGGGTGAAGCAGAGGAAGCAGAAGAAGGAGAAGGAGAAGGTGAAGTCTGGAGGGTGAATCAGAAGAAGTAGAAGAAGGAGAAGGAGAAGGTGAAGTCAGGAGGGTGAAGCAGAAGAAGCAGAAGAAGGAGAAGGAGAAGGTGAAGTCTGGAGGGTGAATCAGAAGAAGCAGAAGAAGGAGAAGGAGAAGGTGAAGTCTGGAGGGTGAATCGGAAGAAGTAGAAGAAGGAGAAGGAGAAGGTGAAGCCGGGAGGGTGAATCAGAAGAAGTAGAAGAAGGAGAAGGAGAAGGTGAAGTCTGGAGGGTGAATCAGAAGAAGCAGAAGAAGGAGAAGGAGAAGGTGAAGTCTGGAGGGTGAATCAGAAGAAGCAGAATAAGGAGAAGGAGAAGGTGAAGTCTGGAGGGTGAATCAGAAGAAGCAGAAGAAGGAGAAGGAGAAGGTGAAGTCTGGAGGGTGAATCAGAAGAAGTAGAAGAAGGAGAAGGAGAAGGTGAAGTCTGGAGGGTGAAGCAGAAGAAGTAGAAGAAGGAGAAGGTGAAGTCAGGAGGGTGAATCAGAAGAAGTAGAAGAAGGAGAAGGAGAAGGTGAAGTCAGGAGGGTGAATCAGAAGAAGCAGAAGAAGGAGAAGGAGAAGGTGAAGTCTGGAGGGTGAATCAGAAGAATCAGAAGAAGGAGAAGGAGAAGGTGAAGTCTGGAGGGTGAATCAGAAGAAGCAGAAGAAAGAGAAGGAAAAGGTGAAGTCTGGAGGGTGAAGCAGAAGAAGCAGAAGAAGGAGAAGGAGAAGGTGAAGACTGGAGGGTGAATCAGAAGAAGTAGAAGAAGGAGAAGGAGAAACTGAAGTCTGGAGGGTGAATCAGAAGAAGTAGAAGAAGGAGAAGGAGAAGGTGAAGTCTGGAGGGTGAATCAGAAGAAGCAGAAGAAGGAGAAGGAGAAGGTGAAGTCTGGAGGGTGAATCAGAAGAAGCAGAAGAAGGAGAAGGAGAAGATGAAGTCTGGAGGGTGAATCAGAAGAAGTAGAAGAAGGAGAAGGAGAAGGTGAGGTCTGGGGGGTGAATCAGAAGAAGCAGAAGAAGGAGAAGGAGAAGGTGAAGTCTGGAGGGTGAATCAGAAGAAGCAGAAGAAGGAGAAGGAGAAGGTGAAGTCAGGAGGGTGAATCAGAAGAAGCAGAAGAAGGAGAAGGAGAAGGTGAAGTTAGGAGGGTGAATCAGAAGAAGCAGAAGAAGGAGAAGGAGAAGGTGAAGTCAGGGGGGTGAAGCAGAAGAAGTAGAAGAAGGAGAAGGAGAAGGTGAAGTCTGAAGGGTGAAGCAGAAGAAGCAGAAGAAGGAGAGGGAGAAGGTGAAGTCTGGAGGGTGAATCAGAAGAAGTATAAGAAGATGAAGAAGAAGTTGAAGTCAGGAGGGTGAAGCAAAAGAAGCAGAAGAAGGAGAAGGAGAAGGTGAAGTCTGGAGGGTGAAGCAGAAGAAGCAGAAGAAGGAGAAGGAGAAGGTGAAGTCTGGAGGGCGAAGCAGAAGAAGCAGAAGAAGGAGAAGGAGAAGGTGAAGTCTGGAGGGTGAAGCAGAAGAAGTAGAAGAAGATGAAGAAGAAGGTGAAGTCAGGAGGGTGAAGCAGAAGAAGCAGAAGAAGGAGAAGGAGAAGGTGAAGTCTGGAGGGTGAAGCAGAAGAAGCAGAAGAAGGAGAAGGAGAAGGTGAAGTCTGGAGGGCGAAGCAGAAGAAGCAGAAGAAGGAGAAGGAGAAGGTGAAGTCTGGAGGGTGAAGCAGAAGAAGCAGAAGAAGGAGAAGGAGAAGGTGAAGTCTGGAGGGTGAATCAGAAGAAGCAGAAGAAGGAGAAGGAGAAGGTGAAGTCTGGAGGGTGAAGCAGAAGAAGTAGAAGAAGGAGAAGGAGAAGGTGAAGTCTGGAGGGTGAATCAGAAGAAGTAGAAGAAGGAGAAGGAGAAAGTGAAGTCTGGAGGGTGAATCAGAAGAAGTAGAATAAGGAGAAGGAGAAGGTGAAGTCTGGAGGGTGAATCAGAAGAAGCAGAAGAAGGAGAAGGAGAAGATGAAGAAGAAGGTGAAGTCAGGAGGGTGAAGCAGAAGAAGCAGAAGAAGGAGAAGGAGAAGATGAAGTCTGGAGGGTGAATCAGAAGAAGTAGAAGAAGGAGAAGGAGAAGGTGAGGTCTGGGGGGTGAATCAGAAGAAGCAGAAGAAGGAGAAGGAGAAGGTGAAGTCTGGAGGGTGAATCAGAAGAAGCAGAAGAAGGAGAAGGAGAAGGTGAAGTCTGGAGGGTGAATCAGAAGAAGCAGAAGAAGGAGAAGGAGAAGGTGAAGTCTGGAGGGTGAAGCAGAAGAAGTAGAAGAAGGAGAAGGAGAAGGTGAAGTCTGGAGGGTGAATCAGAAGAAGTAGAAGAAGGAGAAGGAGAAAGTGAAGTCTGGAGGGTGAATCAGAAGAAGTAGAATAAGGAGAAGGAGAAGGTGAAGTCTGGAGGGTGAATCAGAAGAAGCAGAAGAAGGAGAAGGAGAAGATGAAGCCTGGAGGGTGAATCAGAAGAAGTAGAAGAAGGAGAAGGAGAAGGTGAGGTCTGGGGGGTGAATCAGAAGAAGCAGAAGAAGGAGAAGGAGAAGGTGAAGTCTGGAGGGTGAATCAGAAGAAGCAGAAGAAGGAGAAGGAGAAGGTGAAGTCTGGAGGGTGAATCAGAAGAAGCAGAAGAAGGATAAGGAGAAGGTGAAGTCAGGAGGGTGAATCAGAAGAAGCAGAAGAAGGAGAAGGAGAAGGTGAAGTTAGGAGGGTGAATCAGAAGAAGCAGAAGAAGGAGAAGGAGAAGGTGAAGTCAGGGGGGTGAAGCAGAAGAAGTAGAAGAAGGAGAAGGAGAAGGTGAAGTCTGGAGGGTGAAGCAGAAGAAGCAGAAGAAGGAGAAGGAGAAGGTGAAGTCTGGAGGGTGAATCAGAAGAAGTAGAAGAAGATGAAGAAGAAGGTGAAGTCAGGAGGGTGAAGCAGAAGAAGCAGAAGAAGGAGAAGGAGAAGGTGAAGTCTGGAGGGTGAAGCAGAAGAAGCAGAAGAAGGAGAAGGAGAAGGTGAAGTCAGGAGGGTGAATCAGAAGAAGTAGAAGAAGGAGAAGGAGAAGGTGAGGTCTGGAGGGTGAATCAGAAGAAGTAGAAGAAGGAGAAGGAGAAGGTGAAGTCTGGAGGGTGAATCAGAAGAAGTAGAAGAAGGAGAAGGAGAAGGTGAAGTCTGGAGGGTGAATCAGAAGAAGCAGAAGAAGGAGAAGGAGAAGGTGAAGTCTGGAGGGAGAAGCAGAAGAAGTAGAAGAAGGAGAAGGAGAAGGTGAAGTCTGGAGGGTGAATCAGAAGAAGTAGAAGAAGGAGAAGGAGAAGGTGAAGTTTGGAGGGTGAATCAGAAGAAGTAGAAGAAGGAGAAGAGAAGGTGAAGTCTGGAGGGTGAATCAGAAGAAGCAGAAGAAGGAGAAGGAGAAGGTGAAGTCTGGAGGGTGAATCAGAAGAAGTAGAAGAAGGAGAAGGAGAAGGTTTAGTCTGGAGGGTGAATCAGAAGAAGTAGACGAAGGAGAAGGAGAATGTTAAGTCTGGAGGGTGAATCAGAAGAAGCAGAAGCAGGAGAAGGAGAAGGTGAAGTCTGGAGGGTGAATCAGAAGAAGTACAAGAAGGAGAAGGAGAAGGTGAAGTCTGGAGGTGAATCAGAAGAAGCAGAAGAAGGAGAAGGAGAAGGTGAAGTCTGGAGGGTGAATCAGAAGAAGCAGAAGAAGGAGAAGTAGAAGGTGAAGTCTGGAGGGTGAATCAGAAGAAGCAGAAGAAGGAGAAGGAGAAGGTGAAGTCTGCAGGGTGAATCAGAAGAAGCAGAAGAAGTAGAAGGAGAAGGTGAAGTCTGGAGGGTGAATCAGAAGAAGTAGAACAAGGAGAAGGAGAAGGTGAAGTCAGCAGGGTGAATCAGAAGAAGTAGAAGAAGGAGAAGGAGAAGGTGAAGTCTGGAGGGTGAAGCAGAAGAAGTAGAAGAAGGAGAAGGAGAAGGTGAAGTCTGGAGGGTGAATCAGAAGAAGTAGAAGAAGGAGAAGGAGAAGGTGAAGTCTGGGGGGTGAATCAGAAGAAGCAGAAGAAGGAGAAGGAGAAGGTAAAGTCTGGAGGGTCAATCAGAAGAATCAGAAGAAGGAGAAGGAGAAGGTGAAGTCTGGAGGGCGAATCAGAAGAAGCAGAAGAAAGTGAAGGAGAAGGTGAAGTCTGGAGGGTGAAGCAGAAGAAGCAGAAGAAGGAGAAGGAGAAGGTGAAGACTGGAGGGTGAATCAGAAGAAGTAGAAGAAGGAGAAGGTGAAGTCTGCAGGGTGAATCAGAAGAAGTAGAAGAAGGAGAAGGAGAA
Organism: Somniosus microcephalus; assembly: GCF_052327205.1. Classification (NCBI taxonomy): domain Eukaryota; kingdom Metazoa; phylum Chordata; class Chondrichthyes; order Squaliformes; family Somniosidae; genus Somniosus; species Somniosus microcephalus. Next base: position 253,204 of record NW_028225399.1, on the reverse strand, counting down.
GGTGAAGTCTGGAGGGTGAATCAGAAGAATCAGAAGAAGGAGAAGGAGAAGGTGAAGTCTGGAGGGAGAATCATAAGAAGCAGAAGAAGGAGAAGGAGAAGATGAAGTCTGGAGGATGAATCAGAAGAAGTAGAAGAAGGAGAAGGAGAAGGTGAGGTCTGGAGGGTGAATCAGAAGAAGCAGAAGAAGGAGAAGGAGAAGGTGAAGTCTGGAGGGTGAATCAGAAGAAGCAGAAGAAGGAGAAGGAGAAGGTGAAGTCTGGAGGGTGAATCAGAAGAAGCAGAAGAAGGAGAAGGAGAAGGTGAAGTCAGGAGGGTGTATCAGAAGAAGCAGAAGAAGGAGAAGGAGAAGGTGAAGTTCGGAGGGTGAATCAGAAGAAGCAGAAGAAGGAGAAGGAGAAGGTGAAGTCAGGGGGGTGAAGCAGAAGAAGTAGAAGGAGGAGAAGGAGAAGGTGAAGTCAGGAGGGTGAAGCAGAAGAAGCAGAAGAAGGAGAAGGAAAAGGTGAAGTCTGGAGGGCGCAGCAGAAGAAGCAGAAGAAGGAGAAGGAGAAGGTGAAGTCTGGAGGGTGAAGCAGAAGAAGCAGAAGAAGGAGAAGGAGAAGGTGAAGTCTGGAGGGTGAATCAGAAGAAGTAGAAGAAGGAGAAGGGGATGGTGAAGTCAGGAGGGTGAAGCAGAAGAAGCAGAAGAAGGAGAAGGAGAAGGTGAAGTCTGGAGGGCGAAGCAGAAGAAGCAGAAGAAGGAGAAGGAGAAGGTGAAGTCTGGAGGGTGAAGCAGAAGAAGCAGAAGAAGGAGAAGGAGAAGGTGAAGTCTGGAGGGTGAATCAGAAGAAGTATAAGAAGGAGAAGGAGAAGGTGAAGTCAGCAGGGTGAAGCAGAAGAAGGAGAAGGAGAAGGTGAAGTATGGAGGGTGAAGCAGAAGAAGCAGAAGAAGGAGAAGGAGAAGGTGAAGTCAGGAGGGTGAATCAGAAGAAGTAGAAGAAGGAGAAGGAGAAGGTGAAGTCTGGAGGGTGAATCAGATGAAGTAGAAGAAGGAGAAGGAGAGGGTGAAGTCTGGAGGGTGAATCAGAAGAAGCAGAAGAAGGAGAAGGAGAAGGTAAAGTCTGGAGGGAGAAGCAGAAGAAGTAGAAGAAGGAGAAGGAGAAGGTGAAGTCTGGAGTGTGAATCAGAAGAAGTAGAAGAAGGAGAAGGAGAAGGTGAAGTTTGGAGGATGAATCAGAAGAAGTAGAAGAAGGAGAAGGAGAAGGTGAAGTCTGGAGGGTGAATCAGAACAAGCAGAAGAAGAAGAAGGAGAAGGTGAAGTCTGGAGGGTGAATCAGAAGAAGTAGAAGAAGGAGAAGGGGATGGTGAAGTCAGGAGGGTGAAGCAGAAGAAGCAGAAGAAGGAGAAGGAGAAGGTGAAGTCTGGAGGGCGAAGCAGAAGAAGCAGAAGAAGGAGAAGGAGAAGGTGAAGTCTGGAGGGTGAAGCAGAAGAAGCAGAAGAAGGAGAAGGAGAAGGTGAAGTCTGGAGGGTGAATCAGAAGAAGTATAAGAAGGAGAAGGAGAAGGTGAAGTCAGCAGGGTGAAGCAGAAGAAGGAGAAGGAGAAGGTGAAGTATGGAGGGTGAAGCAGAAGAAGCAGAAGAAGGAGAAGGAGAAGTTGAAGTCTGGAGGGTGAAGCAGAAGAAGCAGAAGAAGGAGAAGGAGAAGGTGAAGTCAGGAGGGTGAATCAGAAGAAGTAGAAGAAGGAGAAGGAGAAGGTGAAGTCTGGAGGGTGAATCAGATGAAGTAGAAAAGGAGAAGGAGAGGGTGAAGTCTGGAGGGTGAATCAGAAGAAGCAGAAGAAGGAGAAGGAGAAGGTAAAGTCTGGAGGGAGAAGCAGAAGAAGTAGAAGAAGGAGAAGGAGAAGGTGAAGTCTGGAGTGTGAATCAGAAGAAGTAGAAGAAGGAGAAGGAGAAGCTGAAGTTTGGAGGATGAATCAGAAGAAGTAGAAGAAGGAGAAGGAGAAGGTGAAGTCTGGAGGGTGAATCAGAAGAAGCAGAAGAAGGAGAAGGAGAAGGTGAAGTCTGGAGGGTGAATCAGAAGAAGTAGAAGAAGGAGAAGGAGAAGGTGTAGTCTGGAGGGTGAATCAGAAGAAGTAGACGAAGGAGAAGGAGAATGTGAAGTCTGGAGGGTGAAACAGAAGAAGCAGAAGAAGGAGAAGGAGAAGTTGAAGTCTGGAGGGTGAAGCAGAAGAAGCAGAAGAAGGAGAAGGAGAAGGTGAAGTCAGGAGGGTGAATCAGAAGAAGTAGAAGAAGGAGAAGGAGAAGGTGAAGTCTGGAGGGTGAATCAGATGAAGTAGAAGAAGGAGAAGGAGAGGGTGAAGTCAGGAGGGTGAATCAGAAGAAGCAGAAGAAGGAGAAGGAGAAGGTAAAGTCTGGAGGGAGAAGCAGAAGAAGTAGAAGAAGGAGAAGGAGAAGGTGAAGTCTGGAGTGTGAATCAGAAGAAGTAGAAGAAGGAGAAGGAGAAGCTGAAGTTTGGAGGATGAATCAGAAGAAGTAGAAGAAGGAGAAGGAGAAGGTGAAGTCTGGAGGGCGAATCAGAAGAAGCAGAAGAAGGAGAAGGAGAAGGTGAAGTCTGGAGGGTGAATCAGAAGAAGTAGAAGAAGGAGAAGGAGAAGGTGTAGTCTGGAGGGTGAATCAGAAGAAGTAGACGAAGGAGAAGGAGAAGGTGAAGTCTGGAGGGTGAATCAGAAGAAGTAGAAGAAGGAGAAGGAGAAGGTGAAGTTTGGAGTGTGAATCAGAAGAAGTAGAAGAAGGAGAAGAGAAGGTGAAGTCTGGAGGGTGAATCAGAAGAAGCAGAAGAAGGAGAAGGAGAAGGTGAAGTCTGGAGGGTGAATCAGAAGAAGTAGAAGAAGGAGAAGGAGAAGGTTTAGTCTGGAGGGTGAATCAGAAGAAGTAGACGAAGGAGAAGGAGAATGTTAAGTCTGGAGGGTGAATCAGAAGAAGCAGAAGCAGGAGAAGGAGAAGGTGAAGTCTGGAGGGTGAATCAGAAGAAGTACAAGAAGGAGAAGGAGAAGGTGAAGTCTGGAGGGTGAATCAGAAGAAGCAGAAGAAGGAGAAGGAGAAGGTGAAGTCTGGAGGGTGAATCAGAAGAAGCAGAAGAAGGAGAAGGAGAAGGTGAAGTCTGGAGGGTGAATCAGAAGAAGCAGAAGAAGGAGAAGGAGAAGGTGAAGTCTGCAGGGTGAATCAGAAGAAGCAGAAGAAGTAGAAGGAGAAGGTGAAGTCTGGAGGGTGAATCAGAAGAAGTAGAACAAGGAGAAGGAGAAGGTGAAGTCAGGAGGGTGAATCAGAAGAAGTAGAAGAAGGAGAAGGAGAAGGTGAAGTCTGGAGGGTGAAGCAGAAGAAGTAGAAGAAGGAGAAGGAGAAGGTGAAGTCTGGAGGGTGAATCAGAAGAAGTAGAAGAAGGAGAAGGAGAAGGTGAAGTCTGGGGGGTGAATCAGAAGAAGCAGAAGAAGGAGAAGGAGAAGGTAAAGTCTGGAGGGTCAATCAGAAGAATCAGAAGAAGGAGAAGGAGAAGGTGAAGTCTGGAGGGCGAATCAGAAGAAGCAGAAGAAAGAGAAGGAGAAGGTGAAGTCTGGAGGGTGAAGCAGAAGAAGCAGAAGAAGGAGAAGGAGAAGGTGAAGACTGGAGGGTGAATCAGAAGAAGTAGAAGAAGGAGAAGGAGAAGGTGAAGTCTGCAGGGTGAATCAGAAGAAGTAGAAGAAGGAGAAGGAGAAGGTGAAGTCTGGAGGGTGAATCAGAAGAATCAGAAGAAGGAGAAGGAGAAGGTGAAGTCTGGAGGGTGAATCAGAAGAAGCAGAAGAAGGAGAAGGAGAAGATAAAGTCTGGAGGGTGAATCAGAAGAAGTAGAAGAAGGAGAAGGAGAAGGTGAGGTCTGGAGGGTGAATCAGAAGAAGCAGAAGAAGGAGAAGGAGAAGGTGAAGTCTGGAGGGTGAATCAGAAGAAGCAGAAGAAGGAGAAGGAGAAGGTGAAGTCTGGAGGGTGAATCAGAAGAAGCAGAAGAAGGAGAAGGAGAAGGTGAAGTCAGGAGGGTGTATCAGAAGAAGCAGAAGAAGGAGAAGGAGAAGGTAAAGTCTGGAGGGAGAAGCAGAAGAAGTAGAAGAAGGAGAAGGAGAAGGTGAAGTCTGGAGTGTGAATCAGAAGAAGTAGAAGAAGGAGAAGGAGAAGGTGAAGTTTGGAGGATGAATCAGAAGAAGTAGAAGAAGGAGAAGGAGAAGGTGAAGTCTGGAGGGTGAATCAGAACAAGCAGAAGAAGAAGAAGGAGAAGGTGAAGTCTGGAGGGTGAATCAGAAGAAGTAGAAGAAGGAGAAGGGGATGGTGAAGTCAGGAGGGTGAAGCAGAAGAAGCAGAAGAAGGAGAAGGAGAAGGTGAAGTCTGGAGGGCGAAGCAGAAGAAGCTGAAGAAGGAGAAGGAGAAGGTGAAGTCTGGAGGGTGAAGCAGAAGAAGCAGAAGAAGGAGAAGGAGAAGGTGAAGTCTGGAGGGTGAATCAGAAGAAGTATAAGAAGGAGAAGGAGAAGGTGAAGTCAGCAGGGTGAAGCAGAAGAAGGAGAAGGAGAAGGTGAAGTATGGAGGGTGAAGCAGAAGAAGCAGAAGAAGGAGAAGGAGAAGTTGAAGTCTGGAGGGTGAAGCAGAAGAAGCAGAAGAAGGAGAAGGAGAAGGTGAAGTCAGGAGGGTGAATCAGAAGAAGTAGAAGAAGGAGAAGGAGAAGGTGAAGTCTGGAGGGTGAATCAGATGAAGTAGAAAAGGAGAAGGAGAGGGTGAAGTCTGGAGGGTGAATCAGAAGAAGCAGAAGAAGGAGAAGGAGAAGGTAAAGTCTGGAGGGAGAAGCAGAAGAAGTAGAAGAAGGAGAAGGAGAAGGTGAAGTCTGGAGTGTGAATCAGAAGAAGTAGAAGAAGGAGAAGGAGAAGCTGAAGTTTGGAGGATGAATCAGAAGAAGTAGAAGAAGGAGAAGGAGAAGGTGAAGTCTGGAGGGTGAATCAGAAGAAGCAGAAGAAGGAGAAGGAGAAGGTGAAGTCTGGAGGGTGAATCAGAAGAAGTAGAAGAAGGAGAAGGAGAAGGTGTAGTCTGGAGGGTGAATCAGAAGAAGTAGACGAAGGAGAAGGAGAATGTGAAGTCTGGAGGGTGAAACAGAAGAAGCAGAAGAAGGAGAAGGAGAAGTTGAAGTCTGGAGGGTGAATCAGAAGAAGCAGGAGAAGGAGAAGGTGAAGTCAGGAGGGTGAATCAGAAGAAGTAGAAGAAGGAGAAGGAGAAGGTGAAGTCTGGAGGGTGAATCAGATGAAGTAGAAGAAGGAGAAGGAGAGGGTGAAGTCTGGAGGGTGAATCAGAAGAAGCAGAATAAGGAGAAGGAGAAGGTAAAGTCTGGAGGGAGAAGCAGAAGAAGTAGAAGAAGGAGAAGGAGAAGGTGAAGTCTGGAGTGTGAATCAGAAGAAGTAGAAGAAGGAGAAGGAGAAGCTGAAGTTTGGAGGATGAATCAGAAGAAGTAGAAGAAGGAGAAGGAGAAGGTGAAGTCTGGAGGGTGAATCAGAAGAAGCAGAAGAAGGAGAAGGAGAAGGTGAAGTCTGGAGGGTGAATCAGAAGAAGTAGAAGAAGGAGAAGGAGAAGGTGTAGTCTGGAGGGTGAATCAGAAGAAGTAGACGAAGGAGAAGGAGAAGGTGAAGTCTGGAGGGTGAATCAGAAGAAGTAGAAGAAGGAGAAGGAGAAGGTGAAGTTTGGAGGGTGAATCAGAAGAAGTAGAAGAAGGAGAAGAGAAGGTGAAGTCTGGAGGGTGAATCAGAAGAAGCAGAAGAAGGAGAAGGAGAAGGTGAAGTCTGGAGGGTGAATCAGAAGAAGTAGAAGAAGGAGAAGGAGAAGGTTTAGTCTGGAGGGTGAATCAGAAGAAGTAGACGAAGGAGAAGGAGAATGTTAAGTCTGGAGGGTGAATCAGAAGAAGCAGAAGCAGGAGAAGGAGAAGGTGAAGTCTGGAGGGTGAATCAGAAGAAGTACAAGAAGGAGAAGGAGAAGGTGAAGTCTGGAGGGTGAATCAGAAGAAGCAGAAGAAGGAGAAGGAGAAGGTGAAGTCTGGAGGGTGAATCAGAAGAAGCAGAAGAAGGAGAAGGAGAAGGTGAAGTCTGGAGGGTGAATCAGAAGAAGCAGAAGAAGGAGAAGGAGAAGGTGAAGTCTGCAGGGTGAATCAGAAGAAGCAGAAGAAGTAGAAGGAGAAGGTGAAGTCTGGAGGGTGAATCAGAAGAAGTAGAACAAGGAGAAGGAGAAGGTGAAGTCAGGAGGGTGAATCAGAAGAAGTAGAAGAAGGAGAAGGAGAAGGTGAAGTCTGGAGGGTGAAGCAGAAGAAGTAGAAGAAGGAGAAGGAGAAGGTGAAATCTGGAGGGTGAATCAGAAGAAGTAGAAGAAGGAGAAGGAGAAGGTGAAGTCTGGGGGGTGAATCAGAAGAAGCAGAAGAAGGAGAAGGAGAAGGTAAAGTCTGGAGGGTCAATCAGAAGAATCAGAAGAAGGAGAAGGAGAAGGTGAAGTCTGGAGGGCGAATCAGAAGAAGCAGAAGAAAGAGAAGGAGAAGGTGAAGTCTGGAGGGTGAAGCAGAAGAAGCAGAAGAAGGAGAAGGAGAAGGTGAAGACTGGAGGGTGAATCAGAAGAAGTAGAAGAAGGAGAAGGAGAAGGTGAAGTCTGCAGGGTGAATCAGAAGAAATAGAAGAAGGAGAAGGAGAAGGTGAAGTCTGGAGGGTGAATCAGAAGAATCAGAAGAAGGAGAAGGAGAAGGTGAAGTCTGGAGGGTGAATCAGAAGAAGCAGAAGAAGGAGAAGGAGAAGATGAAGTCTGGAGGGTGAATCAGAAGAAGTAGAAGAAGGAGAAGGAGAAGGTGAGGTCTGGAGGGTGAATCAGAAGAAGCAGAAGAAGGAGAAGGAGAAGGTGAAGTCTGGAGGGTGAATCAGAAGAAGCAGAAGAAGGAGAAGGAGAAGGTGAAGTCTGGAGGGTGAATCAGAAGAAGCAGAAGAAGGAGAAGGAGAAGGTGAAGTCAGGAGGGTGTATCAGAAGAAGCAGAAGAAGGAGAAGGAGAAGGTGAAGTTCGGAGGGTGAATCAGAAGAAGCAGAAGAAGGAGAAGGAGAAGGTGAAGTCAGGGGGGTGAAGCAGAAGAAGTAGAAGGAGGAGAAGGAGAAGGTGAAGTCAGGAGGGTGAAGCAGAAGAAGCAGAAGAAGGAGAAGGAAAAGGTGAAGTCTGGAGGGCGCAGCAGAAGAAGCAGAAGAAGGAGAAGGAGAAGGTGAAGTCTGGAGGGTGAAGCAGAAGAAGGAGAAGGAGAAGGTGAAGTCTGGAGGGTGAATCAGAAGAAGTAGAAGAAGGAGAAGGGGATGGTGAAGTCAGGAGGGTGAAGCAGAAGAAGCAGAAGAAGGAGAAGGAGAAGGTGAAGTCTGGAGGGCGAAGCAGAAGAAGCAGAAGAAGGAGAAGGAGAAGGTGAAGTCTGGAGGGTGAAGCAGAAGAAGCAGAAGAAGGAGAAGGAGAAGGTGAAGTCAGCAGGGTGAAGCAGAAGAAGGAGAAGGAGAAGGTGAAGTATGGAGGGTGAAGCAGAAGAAGCAGAAGAAGGAGAAGGAGAAGTTGAAGTCTGGAGGGTGAAGCAGAAGAAGCAGAAGAAGGAGAAGGAGAAGGTGAAGTCAGGAGGGTGAATCAGAAGAAGTAGAAGAAGGAGAAGGAGAAGGTGAAGTCTGGAGGGTGAATCAGATGAAGTAGAAGAAGGAGAAGGAGAGGGTGAAGTCTGGAGGGTGAATCAGAAGAAGCAGAAGAAGGAGAAGGAGAAGGTAAAGTCTGGAGGGAGAAGCAGAAGAAGTAGAAGAAGGAGAAGGAGAAGGTGAAGTCTGGAGTGTGAATCAGAAGAAGTAGAAGAAGGAGAAGGAGAAGGTGAAGTTTGGAGGATGAATCAGAAGAAGTAGAAGAAGGAGAAGGAGAAGGTGAAGTCTGGAGGGTGAATCAGAACAAGCAGAAGAAGAAGAAGGAGAAGGTGAAGTCTGGAGGGTGAATCAGAAGAAGTAGAAGAAGGAGAAGGGGATGGTGAAGTCAGGAGGGTGAAGCAGAAGAAGCAGAAGAAGGAGAAGGAGAAGGTGAAGTCTGGAGGGCGAAGCAGAAGAAGCAGAAGAAGGAGAAGGAGAAGGTGAAGTCTGGAGGGTGAAGCAGAAGAAGCAGAAGAAGGAGAAGGAGAAGGTGAAGTCTGGAGGGTGAATCAGAAGAAGTATAAGAAGGAGAAGGAGAAGGTGAAGTCTGGAGGGTGAACCAGATGAAGTAGAAGAAGGAGAAGGAGAGGGTGAAGTCTGGAGGGTGAATCAGAAGAAGCAGAAGAAGGAGAAGGAGAAGGTAAAGTCTGGAGGGAGAAGCAGAAGAAGTAGAAGAAGGAGAAGGAGAAGGTGAAGTCTGGAGTGTGAATCAGAAGAAGTAGAAGAAGGAGAAGGAGAAGCTGAAGTTTGGAGGATGAATCAGAAGAAGTAGAACAAGGAGAAGGAGAAGGTGAAGTATGGAGGGTGAATCAGAAGAAGCAGAAGAAGGAGAAGGAGAAGGTGAAGTCTGGAGGGTGAATCAGAAGAAGTAGAAGAAGGAGAAGGAGAAGGTGTAGTCTGGAGGGTGAATCAGAAGAAGTAGACGAAGGAGAAGGAGAATGTGAAGTCTGGAGGGTGAAACAGAAGAAGCAGAAGAAGGAGAAGGAGAAGTTGAAGTCTGGAGGGTGAAGCAGAAGAAGCAGAAGAAGGAGAAGGAGAAGGTGAAGTCAGGAGGGTGAATCAGAAGAAGTAGAAGAAGGAGAAGGAGAAGGTGAAGTCTGGAGGGTGAATCAGATGAAGTAGAAGAAGGAGAAGGAGAGGGTGAAGTCTGGAGGGTGAATCAGAAGAAGCAGAAGAAGGAGAAGGAGAAGGTAAAGTCTGGAGGGAGAAGCAGAAGAAGTAGAAGAAGGAGAAGGAGAAGGTGAAGTCTGGAGTGTGAATCAGAAGAAGTAGAAGAAGGAGAAGGAGAAGCTGAAGTTTGGAGGATGAATCAGAAGAAGTAGAAGAAGGAGAAGGAGAAGGTGAAGTCTGGAGGGTGAATCAGAAGAAGCAGAAGAAGGAGAAGGAGAAGGTGAAGTCTGGAGGGTGAATCAGAAGAAGTAGAAGAAGGAGAAGGAGAAGGTGTAGTCTGGAGGGTGAATCAGAAGAAGTAGACGAAGGAGAAGGAGAAGGTGAAGTCTGGAGGGTGAATCAGAAGAAGTAGAAGAAGGAGAAGGAGAAGGTGAAGTCTGGAGGGTGAATCAGAAGAAGCAGAAGAAGGAGAAGGAGAAGGTGAATTCTGGAGGGTGAATCAGAAGAAGCAGAAGAAGGAGAAGGAGAAGGTGAAGTCTGGAGGGTGAATCAGAAGAAGCAGAAGAAGGAGAAGGAGAAGGTGAAGTCTGGAGGGTGAATCAGAAGAAGCAGAAGAAGTAGAAGGAGAAGGTGAAGTCTGGAGGGTGAATCAGAAGAAGTAGAAGAAGGAGAAGGAGAAGGTGAAGTCTGGAGGGTGAATTAGAAGAAGCAGAAGGAGGAGAAGGAGAAGGTGAAGTCAGGAGGGTGAATCAGAAGAAGCAGAAGAAGGAGAAGGAGAAGGTGAAGTCTGGAGGGTGAATCAGAAGAAGTAGAAGAAGGAGAAGGAGAAGGTGAAGTCAGCAGGGTGAAGCAGAAGAAGGAGAAGGAGAAGGTGAAGTATGGAGGGTGAAGCAGAAGAAGCAGAAGAAGGAGAAGAAGAAGTTGAAGTCTGGAGGGTGAAGCAGAAGAAGCAGAAGAAGGAGAAGGAGAAGGTGAAGTCAGGAGGGTGAATCAGAAGAAGTAGAAGAAGGAGAAGCAGATGGTGAAGTCTGGAGGGTGAATCAGATGAAGTAGAAGAAGGAGAAGGAGAGGGTGAAGTCTGGAGGGTGAATCAGAAGAAGCAGAAGAAGGAGAAGGAGAAGGTAAAGTCTGGAGGGAGAAGCAGAAGAAGTAGAAGAAGGAGAAGGAGAAGGTGAAGTCTGGAGTGTGAATCAGAAGAAGTAGAAGAAGGAGAAGGAGAAGGTGAAGTTTGGAGGATGAATCAGAAGAAGTAGAAGAAGGAGAAGGAGAAGGTGAAGTCTGGAGGGTGAATCAGAAGAAGCAGAAGAAGGAGAAGGAGAAGGTGAAGTCTGGAGGGTGAATCAGAAGAAGTAGAAGAAGGAGAAGGAGAAGGTGTAGTCTGGAGGGTGAATCAGAAGAAGTAGACGAAGGAGAAGGAGAATGTGAAGTCTGGAGGGTGAATCAGAAGAAGCAGAAGCAGGAGAAGGAGAAGGTGAAGTCTGGAGGGTGAATCAGAAGAAATAGAAGAAGGAGAAGGAGAAGGTGAAGTCTGGAGGGTGAATCAGAAGAAGCAGAAGAAGGAGAAGGAGAAGGTGAAGTCTGGAGGGTGAATCAGAAGCAGTAGAAGAAGGAGAAGGAGAAGGTGTAGTCTGGAGGGTGAATCAGAAGAAGTAGACGAAGGAGAAGGAGAATGTGAAGTCTGGAGGGTGAATCAGAAGAAGCAGAAGCAGGAGAAGGAGAAGGTGAAGTCTGGAGGGTGAATCAGAAGAAGTAGAAGAAGGAGAAGGAGAAGGTGAAGTCTGGAGGGTGAATCAGAAGAAGCAGAAGAAGGAGAAGGAGAAGGTGAATTCTGGAGGGTGAATCAGAAGAAGCAGAAGAAGGAGAAGGAGAAGGTGAATTCTGGAGGGTGAATCAGAAGAAGCAGAAGAAGGAGAAGGAGAAGGTGAAGTCTGGAGGGTGAATCAGAAGAAGTAGAAGAAGGAGAAGGAGAAGGTGAAGTCTGGAGGGTGAATTAGAAGAAGCAGAAGGAGGAGAAGGAGAAGGTGAAGTCAGGAGGGTGAATCAGAAGAAGTAGAAGAAGGAGAAGGAGAAGGTGAAGTCTGGAGGGTGAATCAGAAGAAGTAGAAGAAGGAGAAGGAGAAGGTGAAGTCTGGAGGGTGAATCAGAAGAAGCAGAAGAAGGAGAAGGAGAAGGTGAATTCTGGAGGGTGAATCAGAAGAAGCAGAAGAAGGAGAAGGAGAAGGTGAAGTCTGGAGGGTGAATCAGAAGAAGCAGAAGAAGGAGAAGGAGAAGGTGAAGTCTGGAGGGTGAATCAGAAGAAGTAGAAGAAGGAGAAGGAGAAGGTGAAGTCTGGAGGGTGAATTAGAAGAAGCAGAAGGAGGAGAAGGAGAAGGTGAAGTCAGGAGGGTGAATCAGAAGAAGCAGAAGAAGGAGAAGGAGAAGGTGAAGTCTGGAGGGTGAATCAGAAGAAGTAGAAGAAGGAGAAGGAGAAGGTGAAGTCAGCAGGGTGAAGCAGAAGAAGGAGAAGGAGAAGGTGAAGTATGGAGGGTGAAGCAGAAGAAGCAGAAGAAGGAGAAGAAGAAGTTGAAGTCTGGAGGGTGAAGCAGAAGAAGCAGAAGAAGGAGAAGGAGAAGGTGAAGTCAGGAGGGTGAATCAGAAGAAGTAGAAGAAGGAGAAGCAGAAGGTGAAGTCTGGAGGGTGAATCAGATGAAGTAGAAGAAGGAGAAGGAGAGGGTGAAGTCTGGAGGGTGAATCAGAAGAAGCAGAAGAAGGAGAAGGAGAAGGTAAAGTCTGGAGGGAGAAGCAGAAGAAGTAGAAGAAGGAGAAGGAGAAGGTGAAGTCTGGAGTGTGAATCAGAAGAAGTAGAAGAAGGAGAAGGAGAAGGTGAAGTTTGGAGGATGAATCAGAAGAAGTAGAAGAAGGAGAAGGAGAAGGTGAAGTCTGGAGGGTGAATCAGAAGAAGCAGAAGAAGGAGAAGGAGAAGGTGTAGTCTGGAGGGTGAATCAGAAGAAGTAGACGAAGGAGAAGGAGAATGTGAAGTCTGGAGGGTGAATCAGAAGAAGCAGAAGCAGGAGAAGGAGAAGGTGAAGTCTGGAGGGTGAATCAGAAGAAGTAGAAGAAGGAGAAGGAGAAGGTGAAGTCTGGAGGGTGAATCAGAAGAAGCAGAAGAAGGAGAAGGAGAAGGTGAATTCTGGAGGGTGAATCAGAAGAAGCAGAAGAAGGAGAAGGAGAAGGTGAATTCTGGAGGGTGAATCAGAAGAAGCAGAAGAAGGAGAAGGAGAATGTGAAGTCTGGAGGGTGAATCAGAAGAAGTAGAAGAAGGAGAAGGAGAAGGTGAAGTCTGGAGGGTGAATTAGAAGAAGCAGAAGGAGGAGAAGGAGAAGGTGAAGTCAGGAGGGTGAATCAGAAGAAGCAGAAGAAGGAGAAGGAGAAGGTGAAGTCTGGAGGGTGAATCAGAAGAAGTAGAAGAAGGAGAAGGAGAAGGTGAAGTCAGCAGGGTGAAGCAGAAGAAGGAGAAGGAGAAGGTGAAGTATGGAGGGTGAAGCAGAAGAAGCAGAAGAAGGAGAAGGAGAAGTTGAAGTCTGGAGGGTGAAGCAGAAGATGCAGAAGAAGGAGAAGGAGAAGGTGAAGTCAGGAGGCTGAATCAGAAGAAGTAGAAGAAGGAGAAGGAGAAGGTGAAGTCTGGAGGGTGAATCAGATGAAGTAGAAGAAGGAGAAGGAGAGGGTGAAGTCTGGAGGGTGAATCAGAAGAAGCAGAAGAAGGAGAAGGAGAAGGTAAAGTCTGGAGGGAGAAGCAGAAGAAGTAGAAGAAGGAGAAGGAGAAGGTGAAGTATGGAGTGTGAATCAGAAGAAGTAGAAGAAGGAGAAGGAGAAGGTGAAGTTTGGAGGATGAATCAGAAGAAGCAGAAGAAGGAGAAGGAGAAGGTGAAGTCTGGAGGGTGAATCAGAAGAAGTAGAAGAAGGAGAAGTAGAAGGTGTAGTGTGGAGGGTGAATCAGAAGAAGTAGACGAAGGAGAAGGAGAATGTGAAGTCTGGAGGGTGAATCAGAAGAAGCAGAAGCAGGAGAAGGAGAAGGTGAAGTCTGGAGGGTGAATCAGAAGAAGTAGAAGAAGGAGAAGGAGAAGGTGAAGTCTGGAGGGTGAATCAGAAGAAGCAGAAGAAGGAGAAGGAGAAGGTGAATTCTGGAGGGTGAATCATAAGAAGCAGAAGAAGGAGAAGGAGAAGGTGAAGTCTGGAGGGTGAATCAGAAGAAGTAGAAGAAGGAGAAGGAGAAGGTGAAGTCTGGAGGGTGAATTAGAAGAAGCAGAAGGAGGAGAAGGAGAAGGTGAAGTCAGGAGGGTGAATCAGAAGAAGCAGAAGAAGGAGAAGGAGAAGGTGAAGTCTGGAGGGTGAATCAGAAGAAGTAGAAGAAGGAGAAGGAGAAGGTGAAGTCAGGAGGGTGAATCAGAAGAAGTAGAAGAAGGAGAAGGAGAAGGTGAAGTCTGGAGGGTGAAGCAGAAGAAGTAGAAGAAGGAGAAGGAGAAGGTGAAGTCAGGAGGGTGAATCAGAAGAAGTAGAAGAAGGAGAAGGAAAAGGTGAAGTCTGGAGGGTGAATCAGAAGAAGCAGAAGAAGGAGAAGGAGAAGGTAAAGTCTGGAGGGTCAATCAGAAGAATCAGAAGAAGGAGAAGGAGAAGGTGAAGTCTGGAGGGTGAATCAGAAGAAGCAGAAAAAAGAGAAGGAGAAGGTGAAGTCTGGAGGGTGAAGCAGAAGAAGCAGAAGAAGGAGAAGGAGAAGGTGAAGGCTGGAGGGTGAATCAGAAGAAGTAGAAGATGGAGAAGGCGAAGTCTGGAGGGTGAATCAGAAGAAGTAGAAGAAGGAGAAGGAGAAGGTGAAGTCTGGAGGGTGAATCAGAAGAATCAGAAGAAGGAGAAGGAGAAGGTGAAGTCTGGAGGGTGTATCAGAAGAAGCAGAAGAAGGAGAAGGAGAAGATGAAGTCTGGAGGGTGAAACAGAAGAAGTAGAAGAAGGAGAAGGAGAAGGTGAGGTCTGGAGGGTGAATCAGAAGAAGCAGAAGAAGGAGAAGGAGAAGGTGAAGTCTGGAGGGTGAATCAGAAGAAGCAGAAGAAGGAGAAGGAGAAGGTGAAGTCAGGAGGGTGAATCAGAAGAAGCAGAAGAAGGAGAAGGAGAAGGTGAAGTTAGGAGGGTGAATCAGAAGAAGCAGAAGAAGGAGAAGGAGAAGGTGAAGTCAGGGGGTGAAGCAGAAGAAGTAGAAGAAGGAGAAGGAGAAGGTGAAGTCAGGAGGGTGAAGCAGAAGAAGCAGAAGAAGGAGAAGGAGAAGGTGAAGTCTGGAGGGCGCAGCAGAAGAAGCAGAAGAAGGAGAAGGAGAAGGTGAAGTCTGGAGGGTGAAGCAGAAGAAGCAGAAGAAGGAGAAGGAGAAGGTGAAGTCTGGAGGGTGAATCAGATGAAGTAGAAGAAGGAGAAGGAGAAGGTGAAGTCTGGAGGGTGAATCAGAAGAAGCAGAAGAAGGAGAAGGAGAAGGTGAAGTCTGGAGGGCGAAGCAGAAGAAGCAGAAGAAGTAGAAGGAGAAGGTGAAGTCTGGAGGGCGAAGCAGAAGAAGCAGAAGAAGGAGAAGGAGAAGGTGAAGTCTGGAGGGTGAAGCAGAAGAAGCAGAAGAAGGAGAAGGAGAAGGTGAAGTCTGGAGGGTGAATCAGAAGAAGTAGAAGAAGGAGAAGGAGAAGGTGAAGTCAGGAGGGTGAAGCAGAAGAAGGAGAAGGAGAAGGTGAAGTCTGGAGGGTGAAGCAGAAGAAGCAGAAGAAGGAGAAGGAGAAGGTGAAGGCTGGAGGGTGAATCAGAAGAAGTAGAAGAAGGAGAAGGAGACGGTGAAGTCTGGAGGGTGAATCAGAAGAAGTAGAAGAAGGAGAAGGAGAAGGTGAAGTCTGGAGGGTGAATCAGAAGAATCAGAAGAAGGAGAAGGAGAAGGTGAAGTCTGGAGGGTGAATCAGAAGAAGCAGAAGAAGGAGAAGTAGAAGATGAAGTCTGGAGGGTGAATCAGAAGAAGTAGAAGAAGGAGAAGGAGAAGGTGAGGTCTGGAGGGTGAATCAGAAGAAGCAGAAGAAGGAGAAGGAGAAGGTGAAGACTGGAGGGTGAATCAGAAGAAGCAGAAGAAGGAGAAGGAGAAGGTGAAGTCTGGAGGGTGAATCAGAAGAAGCACAAGAAGGAGAAGGAGAAGGTGAAGTCAGGAGGGTGACTCAGAAGAAGCAGAAGAAGGAGAAGGAGAAGGTGAAGTTAGGAGGGTGAATCAGAAGAAGCAGAAGAAGGAGAAGGAGAAGGTGAAGTCAGGGGGGTGAAGCAGAAGAAGTAGAAGAAGGAGAAGGAGAAGGTGAAGTCAGGAGGGTGAAGCAGAAGAAGCAGAAGAAGGAGA
Organism: Somniosus microcephalus; assembly: GCF_052327205.1. Taxonomy (NCBI): domain Eukaryota; kingdom Metazoa; phylum Chordata; class Chondrichthyes; order Squaliformes; family Somniosidae; genus Somniosus; species Somniosus microcephalus. Next base: position 238,009 of record NW_028225399.1, on the reverse strand, counting down.
AGGAGAAGGTGAAGTCTGGTGGGTGAAGCAGAAGAATCTGAAGAAGGAGAAGGAGAAGGTGAAGTCTGGAGGGTGAATCAGAAGAAGGAGAAGAAGGAGAAGGAGAAGGTGAAGTCTGGAGGGTGAAGCAGAAGAAGCAGAAGAAGGAGAAGGAGAAGGTGAAGTCTGGAGGGTGAATCAGAAGAAGTAGAAGAAGGAGAAGGAGAAGGTGAAGTCAGGAGGGTGAAGCAGAAGAAGGAGAAGGAGAAGGTGAAGTCTGGAGGGTGAAGCAGAAGAAGCAGAAGAAGGAGAAGGAGAAGGTGAAGTCTGGAGGGTGAAGCAGAAGAAGCAGAAGAAGGAAAAGGAGAAGGTGAAGTCAGGACGGTGAATCAGAAGAAGTAGAAGAAGGAGAAGGAGAAGGTGAAGTCTGGAGGGTGAATCAGAAGAAGTAGAAGAAGGAGAAGGAGAAGGTGAAGTCTGGAGGGTGAATCAGATGAAGTAGAAGAAGCAGAAGGAGAAGGTGAAGTCTGGAGGGTGAATCAGAAGAAGCAGAAGAAGGAGAAGGAGAAGGTGAAGTCTGGAGGGAGAAGCAGAAGAAGTAGAAGAAGGAGAAGGAGAAGGTGAAGTCTGGAGGGTGAATCAGAAGAAGCAGGAGAAGGAGAAGGTGAAGTCTGGAGGGTGAATCAGAAGAAGTAGAAGAAGGAGAAGGAGAAGGTGTAGTCTGGAGGGTGAATCAGAAGAAGTAAACGAAGGAGAAGGGGAATATGAAGTCTGGAGGGTGAATCAGAAGAATCAGAAGCAGGAGAAGGAGAAGGTGAAGTCTGGAGGGTGAATCAGAAGAAGCAGAAGAAGGAGAAGGAGAAGGTGAATTCTGGAGGGTGAATCAGAAGAAGCAGAAGAAGGAGAAGGAGAAGGTGAAGTCTGGAGGGTGAATCAGAAGAAGCAGAAGAAGGAGAAGGAGAAGGTGAAGTCTGGAGGGTGAATCAGAAGAGGTAGAAGAAGGAGAAGGAGAAGGTGAAGTCTGGAGGGTGAATTAGAAGAAGCAGAAGGAGGAGATGGAGAAGGTGAAGTCAGGAGGGTGAATCAGAAGAAGCAGAAGAAGGAGAAGGAGAAGGTGAAGTCTGGAGGGTGAATCAGAAGAAGCAGAAGAAGGAGAAGGAGAAGGTGAAGACTGGAGGGTGAATCAGAAGAAGTAGAAGAAGGAGAAGGAGAAGGTGAAGTCTGGAGGTTGAATCAGAAGAAGTAGAAGAAGGAGAAGGAGAAGGCGAAGTCTGGAGGGTGAATCAGAAGAAGCAGAAGAAGGAGAAGGAGAAGGTGAAGTCTGGAGGGTGAATCAGAAGAAGCAGAAGATTGAGAAGAGAAGATGAAGTCTGGAGAGTGAATCAGAAGAAGCAGAAGAAGGAGAAGGAGAAGGTGAAGTCTGGAGGGTGAATCAGAAGAAGCAGAAGCAGGAGGAGGAGAAGGTGAAGTCTGGAGGGTGAATCAGAAGAAGTAGAAGAAGGAGAAGCAGAAGGTGAAGTCTGGAGGGTGAATCAGAAGACGCAGAAGAAGGAGAAGGAGAAGGTGAAGTCTGGAGGGTGAATCAGAAGAAGCAGAAGAAGGAGAAGGAGAAGGTGAAGTCTGGAGAGTGAATCAGAAGAAGCAGAAGAAGGAGAAGGAGAAGGAGAAGTCAGGAGGGTGAATCAGAAGAAGTAGAAGAAGGAGAAGGAGAAGGTGAAGTCTGGAGGGTGAAGCAGAAGAAGTAGAAGAAGGAGAAGGAGAAGGTGAAGTCAGGAGGGTGAATCAGAAGAAGTAGAAGAAGGAGAAGGAGAAGGTGAAGTCAGGAGGGTGAATCAGAAGAAGCAGAAGAAGGAGAAGGAAAAAGTGAAGTCTGGAGGGTGAATCAGAAGAATCAGAAGAAGGAGAAGGAGAAGGTGAAGTCTGGAGGGTGAATCAGAAGAAGCAGAAGAAAGAGAAGGATAAGGTGAAATCTGGAGGGTGAAGCAGAAGAAGCAGAAGAAGGAGAAGGAGAAGGTGAAGTCAGGGGGGTGAAGCAGAAGAAGCAGAAGAAGGAGAAGGAGAAGGTGAAGTCTGGAGGGTGAATCAGAAGAAGCAGAAGAAGGAGAAGGAGAAGGTGAAGTTAGGAGGGTGAATCAGAAGAAGCAGAAGAAGGAGAAGGAGAAGGTGAAGTCAGGGGGGTGAAGCAGAAGAAGTAGAAGAAGGAGAAGGAGAAGGTGAAGTCTGGAGGGTGAAGCAGAAGAAGCAGAAGAAGGAGAAGGAGAAGGTGAAGTCTGGAGGGCGCAGCAGAAGAAGCAGAAGAAGGAGAAGGAGAAGGTGAAGTCTGGAGGGTGAATCAGAAGAAGTAGAAGAAGGAGAAGGAGAAGGTAAAGTTTGGCGGGTGAATCAGAAGAAGTAGAAGAAGGAGAAGGAGAAGGTGAAGTCTGGAGGGTGAATCAGAAGAAGCAGAAGAAGGAGAAGGAGAAGGAGAAGTCTGGAGGGTGAATCAGAAGAAGTAGAAGAAGGAGAAGGAGAAGGTGTAGTCTGGAGGGTGAATCAGAAGAAGTAGACGAAGGAGAAGGAGAATGTGAAGTCTGGAGGGTGAATCAGAAGAAGCAGAAGAAGGAGAAGGAGAAGCTGAAGTCTGGAGGGTGAATCGGAAGAAGTAGAAGAAGGAGAAGGAGAAGGTGAAGTCTGGAGGGTGAATCAGAAGAAGCAGAAGAAGGAGAAGGAGAAGGTGAAGTCAGGAGGGTGAATCAGAAGAAGCAGAAGAAGGAGAAGGAGAAGGTGAAGTCTGGAGGGTGAATCAGAAGAAGCAGAAGAAGGAGAAGGAGAAGGTGAAGACTGGAGGGTGAATCAGAAGAAGTAGAAGAAGGAGAAGGAGAAGGTGAAGTCTGGAGGGTGAACCAGAAGAAGTAGAAGAAGGAGAAGGAGAAGGCGAAGTCTGGAGGGTGAATCAGAAGAAGCAGAAGAAGGAGAAGGAGAAGGTGAAGACTGGAGGGTGAATCAGAAGAAGTAGAAGAAGGAGAAGGAGAAGGTGAAGTCTGGAGGGTGAATCAGAAGAAGCAGAAGAAGAAGAACGAGAAGGAGAAGGTGAAGTTAGGAGGGTGAATCAGAAGAAGCAGAAGAAGGAGAAGGAGAAGGTGAAGTCAGGGGGGTGAAGCAGAAGAAGTAGAAGAAGGAGAAGGAGAAGGTGAAGTCAGGAGGGTGAAGCAGAAGAAGCAGAAGAAGGAGAAGGAGAAGGTGAAGTCTGGTGGGTGAAGCAGAAGAATCTGAAGAAGGAGAAGGAGAAGGTGAAGTCTGGAGGGTGAATCAGAAGAAGGAGAAGAAGGAGAAGGAGAAGGTGAAGTCTGGAGGGTGAAGCAGAAGAAGCAGAAGAAGGAGAAGGAGAAGGTGAAGTCTGGAGGGTGAATCAGAAGAAGTAGAAGAAGGAGAAGGAGAAGTTGAAGTCAGGAGGGTGAAGCAGAAGAAGGAGAAGGAGAAGGTGAAGTCTGGAGGGTGAAGCAGAAGAAGCAGAAGAAGGAGAAGGAGAAGGTGAAGTCTGGAGGGTGAAGCAGAAGAAGCAGAAGAAGGAAAAGGAGAAGGTGAAGTCAGGACGGTGAATCAGAAGAAGTAGAAGAAGGAGAAGGAGAAGGTGAAGTCTGGAGGGTGAATCAGAAGAAGTAGAAGAAGGAGAAGGAGAAGGTGAAGTCTGGAGGGTGAATCAGATGAAGTAGAAGAAGCAGAAGGAGAAGGTGAAGTCTGGAGGGTGAATCAGAAGAAGCAGAAGAAGGAGAAGGAGAAGGTGAAGTCTGGAGGGAGAAGCAGAAGAAGTAGAAGAAGGAGAAGGAGAAGGTGAAGTCTGGAGGGTGAATCAGAAGAAGCAGGAGAAGGAGAAGGTGAAGTCTGGAGGGTGAATCAGAAGAAGTAGAAGAAGGAGAAGGAGAAGGTGTAGTCTGGAGGGTGAATCAGAAGAAGTAAACGAAGGAGAAGGGGAATATGAAGTCTGGAGGGTGAATCAGAAGAATCAGAAGCAGGAGAAGGAGAAGGTGAAGTCTGGAGGGTGAATCAGAAGAAGCAGAAGAAGGAGAAGGAGAAGGTGAATTCTGGAGGGTGAATCAGAAGAAGCAGAAGAAGGAGAAGGAGAAGGTGAAGTCTGGAGGGTGAATCAGAAGAAGCAGAAGAAGGAGAAGGAGAAGGTGAAGTCTGGAGGGTGAATCAGAAGAGGTAGAAGAAGGAGAAGGAGAAGGTGAAGTCTGGAGGGTGAATTAGAAGAAGCAGAAGGAGGAGATGGAGAAGGTGAAGTCAGGAGGGTGAATCAGAAGAAGCAGAAGAAGGAGAAGGAGAAGGTGAAGTCTGGAGGGTGAATCAGAAGAAGCAGAAGAAGGAGAAGGAGAAGGTGAAGACTGGAGGGTGAATCAGAAGAAGTAGAAGAAGGAGAAGGAGAAGGTGAAGTCTGGAGGTTGAATCAGAAGAAGTAGAAGAAGGAGAAGGAGAAGGCGAAGTCTGGAGGGTGAATCAGAAGAAGCAGAAGAAGGAGAAGGAGAAGGTGAAGTCTGGAGGGTGAATCAGAAGAAGCAGAAGATTGAGAAGAGAAGATGAAGTCTGGAGAGTGAATCAGAAGAAGCAGAAGAAGGAGAAGGAGAAGGTGAAGTCTGGAGGGTGAATCAGAAGAAGCAGAAGCAGGAGGAGGAGAAGGTGAAGTCTGGAGGGTGAATCAGAAGAAGTAGAAGAAGGAGAAGCAGAAGGTGAAGTCTGGAGGGTGAATCAGAAGACGCAGAAGAAGGAGAAGGAGAAGGTGAAGTCTGGAGGGTGAATCAGAAGAAGCAGAAGAAGGAGAAGGAGAAGGTGAAGTCTGGAGAGTGAATCAGAAGAAGCAGAAGAAGGAGAAGGAGAAGGAGAAGTCAGGAGGGTGAATCAGAAGAAGTAGAAGAAGGAGAAGGAGAAGGTGAAGTCTGGAGGGTGAAGCAGAAGAAGTAGAAGAAGGAGAAGGAGAAGGTGAAGTCAGGAGGGTGAATCAGAAGAAGTAGAAGAAGGAGAAGGAGAAGGTGAAGTCAGGAGGGTGAATCAGAAGAAGCAGAAGAAGGAGAAGGAAAAAGTGAAGTCTGGAGGGTGAATCAGAAGAATCAGAAGAAGGAGAAGGAGAAGGTGAAGTCTGGAGGGTGAATCAGAAGAAGCAGAAGAAAGAGAAGGATAAGGTGAAATCTGGAGGGTGAAGCAGAAGAAGCAGAAGAAGGAGAAGGAGAAGGTGAAGTCAGGGGGGTGAAGCAGAAGAAGCAGAAGAAGGAGAAGGAGAAGGTGAAGTCTGGAGGGTGAATCAGAAGAAGCAGAAGAAGGAGAAGGAGAAGGTGAAGTTAGGAGGGTGAATCAGAAGAAGCAGAAGAAGGAGAAGGAGAAGGTGAAGTCAGGGGGGTGAAGCAGAAGAAGTAGAAGAAGGAGAAGGAGAAGGTGAAGTCTGGAGGGTGAAGCAGAAGAAGCAGAAGAAGGAGAAGGAGAAGGTGAAGTCTGGAGGGCGCAGCAGAAGAAGCAGAAGAAGGAGAAGGAGAAGGTGAAGTCTGGAGGGTGAATCAGAAGAAGTAGAAGAAGGAGAAGGAGAAGGTAAAGTTTGGCGGGTGAATCAGAAGAAGTAGAAGAAGGAGAAGGAGAAGGTGAAGTCTGGAGGGTGAATCAGAAGAAGCAGAAGAAGGAGAAGGAGAAGGAGAAGTCTGGAGGGTGAATCAGAAGAAGTAGAAGAAGGAGAAGGAGAAGGTGAAGTCTGGAGGGTGAACCAGAAGAAGTAGAAGAAGGAGAAGGAGAAGGCGAAGTCTGGAGGGTGAATCAGAAGAAGCAGAAGAAGGAGAAGGAGAAGGTAAAGTCTGGAGGGTGAATCAGAAGAAGCAGAAGAAAGAGAAGGAGAAGGTGAAGTCTGGAGGGTGAAGCAGAAGAAGCAGAAGAAGGAGAAGGAGAAGATGAAGTCTGGAGGGTGAATCAGAAGAAGTATAAGAAGGAGAAGGAGAAGGTGAGGTTTGGAGGGTGAATCAGAAGAAGCAGAAGAAGGAGAAGGAGAAGGTGAAGTCTGAAGGCTGAATCAGAAGAAGCAGAAGAAGGAGAAGGAGAAGGTGAAGGCTGGAGGGTGAATCAGGAGAAGCAGAAGAAGGAGAAGGAGAAGGTGAAGTCTGGAGGGTGAATCAGAAGAAGCAGAAGAAAGAGAAGGAGAAGGTGAAGTCTGGAGGGTGAAGCAGAAGAAGCAGAAGAAGGAGAAGGAGAAGGTGAAGACTGGAGGGTGAATCAGAAGAAGTGGAAGAAGGAGAAGGAGAAGGTGAAGTCTGGAGGGTGAATCAGAAGAAGTAGAAGAAGGAGAAGGAGAAGGTGAAGTCTGGAGGGTGAATCAGAAGAAGCAGAAGAAGGAGAAGGAGAAGGTGAAGTCTGGAGGGTGAATCAGAAGAAGCAGAAGAAGGAGAAGGAGGAGATGAAGTCTGGAGGGTGAATCAGAAGAAGTAGAAGAAGGAGAAGGAGAAGGTGAGGTCTGGAGGGTGAATCAGAAGAAGCAGAAGAAGGAGAAGGAGAAGGTGAAGTCTGGAGGGTGAATCAGAAGAAGCAGAAGAAGGAGAAGGAGAAGGTGAAGTCTGGAGGGTGAATCAGAAGAAGCAGAAGAAGGAGAAGGTGAAGGTGAAGTCAGGAGGGTGAATCAGAAGAAGCAGAAGAAGGAGAAGGAGAAGGTGGAGTCAGGGGGGTGACGCAGAAGAAGTAGAAGAAGGAGAAGGAGAAGGTGAAGTCAGGAGGGTGAAGCAGAAGAAGCAGAAGAAGGAGAAGGAGAAGGTGAAGTCTGGAGGGCGCAGCAGAAGAAGCAGAAGAAGGAGAAGGAGAAGGTGAAGTCTGGAGGGTGAAGCAGAAGAAGCAGAAGAAGGAGAAGGAGAAGGTGAAGTCTGGAGGGTGAATCCGAAGAAGTAGAAGAAGGAGAAGGAGAAGGTGAAGTCAGGAGGGTGAAGCAGAAGAAGCAGAAGAAGGAGAAGGAGAAGGTGAAGTCTGGAGGGTGAAGCAGAAGAAGCAGAATAAGGAGAAGGAGAAGGTGAAGTCTGGAGGGTGAAGCAGAAGAAGCAGAAGAAGGAGAAGGAGAAGGTGAAGTCTGGAGGGTGAATCAGGAGAAGTAGAAGAAGGAGAAGGAGAAGGTGAAGTCAGGAGGGTGAAGCAGAAGAAGCAGAAGAAGGAGAAGGAGAAGGTGAAGTCAGGAGGGTGAAGCAGAAGAAGCAGAAGAAGGAGAAGGAGAAGGTGAAGTCTGGAGGGTGAAGCAGAAGAAGCAGAAGAAGGAGAAGGAGAAGGTGAAGTCAGGAGGGTGAATCAGAAGAAGTAGAAGAAGGAGAAGGAGAAGGTGAAGTCTGGAGGGTGAATCAGAAGAAGTAGAAGATGGAGAAGGAGAAGGTGAAGTCTGGAGGGTGAATCAGAAGAAGTAGAAGAAGGAGAAGGAGAAGGTGAAGTCTGGAGGGTGAATCAGAAGAAGCAGAAGAAGGAGAAGGAGAAGGTGAAGTCTGGAGGGAGAAGCAGAAGAAGTAGAAGAAGGAGAAGGAGAAGGTGAAGTCTGGAGGGTGAATCAGAAGAATCAGAAGAAGGAGAAGGAGAAGGTGAAGTCTGGAGGGTGAATCAGAAGAAGCAGAAGAAAGAGAAGGAGAAGGTGAAGTCTGGAGGGTGAAGCAGAAGAAGCAGAAGAAGGAGAGGGAGAAGGTGAAGGCTGGAGGGTGAATCAGAAGAAGTAGAAGAAGGAGAAGGAGAAGGTGAAGTCTGGAGGGTGAATCAGAAGAAGTAGAAGAAGGAGAAGGAGAAGGTGAAGTCTGGAGGGTGAATCAGAAGAATCAGAAGAAGGAGAAGGAGAAGGTGAAGTCTGGAGGGTGAATCAGAAGAAGCAGAAGAAGGAGAAGGAGAAGATGAAGTCTGGAGGGTGAATCAGAAGAAGTAGAAGAAGGAGAAGGAGAAGGTGAAGTCTGGAGGGTGAATCAGAAGAAGCAGAAGCAGGAGAAGGAGAAGGTGAAGTCTGGAGGGTGAATCAGAAGATGTAGAAGAAGGAGAAGGAGAAGGTGAAGTCTGGAGGGTGAATCAGAAGAAGCAGAAGAAGGAGAAGGAGAAGGTGAATTCTGGAGGGTGAATCAGAAGAAGCAGAAGAAGGAGAAGGAGAAGGTGAAGTCTGGAGGGTGAATCAGAAGAAGCAGAAGAAGGAGAAGGAGAAGGTGAAGTCTGGAGGGTGAATCGGAAGAAGCAGAAGAAGTAGAAGGAGAAGGTGAAGTCTGGAGGGTGAATCAGAAGAGGTAGAAAAAGGAGAAGGAGAAGGTGAAGTCTGGAGGGTGAATTAGAAGAAGTAGAAGGAGGAGATGGAGAAGGTGAAGTCAGGAGGGTGAATCAGAAGAAGCAGAAGAAGGAGAAGGAGAAGGTGAAGTTTGGAGGGTGAATCAGAAGAAGCAGAAGAAGGAGAAGGAGAAGGTGAAGACTGGATGTTGAATCAGAAGAAGTAGAAGAAGGAGAAGGAGAAGGTGAAGTCTGGAGGTTGAATCAGAAGAAGCAGAAGAAGGAGAAGGAGAAGGTGAAGTCTGGAGGGTGAATAAGAAGAAGCAGAAGAAGGAGAAGGAGAAGGTGAAGTCTGGAGGGTGAATCAGAAGAAGCAGAAGAAGGAGAAGGAGAAGATGATGTCTGGAGGGTGAATCAGAAGAAGTAGAAGAATGAGAAGGAGAAGGTGAGGTCTGGAGGGTGAATCAGAAGAAGCAGAAGAAGGAGAAGGAGAAGGTGAAGTCTGGAGGGTGAATCAGAAGAAGCAGAAGAAGGAGAAGGAGAAGCTGAAGTCTGGAGGGTGAATCAGAAGAAGCAGAAGAAGGAGAAGGAGAAGGTGTAGTCAGGAGGGTGAATCAGAAGAAGCAGAAGAAGGAGAAGGAGAAGTTAGGAGGGTGAATCAGAAGAAGCAGAAGAAGGAGAAGGAGAAGGTGAAGTCAGGGGGTGAAGCAGAAGAAGTAGAAGAAGGAGAAGGAGAAGGTGAAGTCTGGAGGGTGAATCAGAAGAAGTAGGAGAAGGAGAAGGAGAAGGTGTAGTCTGGAGGGTGAATCAGAAGAAGTAGACGAAGGAGAAGGAGAATGTGAAGTCTGGAGGGTGAATCAGAAGAAGCAGAAGCAGGAGAAGGAGAAGGTGAAGTCTGGAGGGTGAATCAGAAGAAGTAGAAGAAGGAGAAGGAGAAGGTGAAGGCTGGAGGGTGAATCAGAAGAAGCAGAAGAAGGAGAAGGAGAAGGTGAATTCTGGAGGGTGAATCAGAAGAAGCAGAAGAAGGAGAAGGTGAAGTCTGGAGGGTGAATCAGAAGAAGTAGAAGAAGGAGAAGGAGAAGGTGAAGTCTGGAGGGTGAATCAGAAGAAGCAGAAGAAAGAGAAGGAGAAGGTGAAGTCTGGAGGGTGAAGCAGAAGAAGCAGAAGAAGGAGAAGGAGAAGGTGAAGACTGGAGGGTGAATCAGAAGAAGTAGAAGGAGAAGGAGAAGGTGAAGTCTGGAGGGTGAATCAGAAGAAGTAGAAGAAGGAGAAGGAGAAGGTGAAGTCTGGAGGGTGAATCAGAAGAAGCAGAAGAAGGAGAAGGAGAAGGTGAAGTCTGGAGGGTGAATCAGAAGAAGCAGAAGAAGGAGAAGGAGAAGATGAAGTCTGGAGGGTGAATCAGAAGAAGTAGAAGAATGAGAAGGAGAAGGTGAGGTCTGGAGGGTGAATCAGAAGAAGCAGAAGAAGGAGAAGGAGAAGGTGAAGTCTGGAGGGTGAATCAGAAGAAGCAGAAGAAGGAGAAGGAGAAGGTGAAGTCTGGAGGGTGAATCAGAAGAAGCAGAAGAAGGAGAAGGAGAAGGTGAAGTCAGGAGGGTGAATCAGAAGAAGCAGAAGAAGGAGAAGGAGAAGGTGAAGTTAGGAGGGTGAATCAGAAGAAGCAGAAGAAGGAGAAGGAGAAGGTGAAGTCAGGGGGTGAAGCAGAAGAAGTAGAAGAAGGAGAAGGAGAAGGTGAAGTCAGGAGGGTGAAGCAGAAGAAGCAGAAGAAGGAGAAGGAGAAGGTGAAGTCTGGAGGGCGCAGCAGAAGAAGCAGAAAAAGGAGAAGGAGAAGGTGAAGTCTGGAGGGTGAAGCAGAAGAAGCAGAAGAAGGAGAAGGAGAAGGTGAAGTCTGGAGGGTGAAGCAGAAGAAGCAGAAGAAGGAGAAGGAGAAGGTGAAGTCTGGAGGGCGAAGCAGAAGAAGCAGAAGAAGGAGAAGGAGAAGGTGAAGTCTGGAGGTTGAAGCAGAAGAAGCAGAAGAAGGAGAAGGAGAAGGTGAAGTCTGGAGGGTGAATTAGAAGAAGTAGAAGAAGGAGAAGGAGAAGGTGAAGTCTGGAGGGTGAAGCAGAAGAAGCAGAAGAAGGAGAAGGAGAAGGTGAAGTCTGGAGGGTGAAGCAGAAGAAGCAGAAGAAGGAGAAGGAGAAGGCGAAGTCAGGAGGGTGAAGCAGAAGAAGCAGAAGCAGGAGAAGGAGAAGGTGAAGTCTGGAGGGTGAATCAGAAGAAGCAGAAAAAAGAGAAGGAGAAGGTGAAGTCTGGAGGGTGAAGCAGAAGAAGCAGAAGAAGGAGAAGGAGAAGGTGAAGGCTGGAGGGTGAATCAGAAGAAGTAGAAGATGGAGAAGGCGAAGTCTGGAGGGTGAATCAGAAGAAGTAGAAGAAGGAGAAGGAGAAGGTGAAGTCTGGAGGGTGAATCAGAAGAATCAGAAGAAGGAGAAGGAGAAGGTGAAGTCTGGAGGGTGTATCAGAAGAAGCAGAAGAAGGAGAAGGAGAAGATGAAGTCTGGAGGGTGAAACAGAAGAAGTAGAAGAAGGAGAAGGAGAAGGTGAGGTCTGGAGGGTGAATCAGAAGAAGCAGAAGAAGGAGAAGGAGAAGGTGAAGTCTGGAGGGTGAATCAGAAGAAGCAGAAGAAGGAGAAGGAGAAGGTGAAGTCTGGAGGGTGAATCAGAAGAAGCAGAAGAAGGAGAAGGAGAAGATGAAGTCAGGAGGGTGAATCAGAAGAAGCAGAAGAAGGAGAAGGAGAAGGTGAAGTTAGGAGGGTGAATCAGAAGAAGCAGAAGAAGGAGAAGGAGAAGGTGAAGTCAGGGGGTGAAGCAGAAGAAGTAGAAGAAGGAGAAGGAGAAGGTGAAGTCAGGAGGGTGAAGCAGAAGAAGCAGAAGAAGGAGAAGGAGAAGGTGAAGTCTGGAGGGCGCAGCAGAAGAAGCAGAAGAAGGAGAAGGAGAAGGTGAAGTCTGGAGGGTGAAGCAGAAGAAGCAGAAGAAGGAGAAGGAGAAGGTGAAGTCTGGAGGGTGAATCAGATGAAGTAGAAGAAGGAGAAGGAGAAGGTGAAGTCTGGAGGGTGAATCAGAAGAAGCAGAAGAAGGAGAAGGAGAAGGTGAAGTCTGGAGGGCGAAGCAGAAGAAGCAGAAGAAGTAGAAGGAGAAGGTGAAGTCTGGAGGGCGAAGCAGAAGAAGCAGAAGAAGGAGAAGGAGAAGGTGAAGTCTGGAGGGTGAAGCAGAAGAAGCAGAAGAAGGAGAAGGAGAAGGTGAAGTCTGGAGGGTGAATCAGAAGAAGTAGAAGAAGGAGAAGGAGAAGGTGAAGTCAGGAGGGTGAAGCAGAAGAAGGAGAAGGAGAAGGTGAAGTCTGGAGGGTGAAGCAGAAGAAGCAGAAGAAGGAGAAGGTGAAGGCTGGAGGGTGAATCAGAAGAAGTAGAAGAAGGAGAAGGAGACGGTGAAGTCTGGAGGGTGAATCAGAAGAAGTAGAAGAAGGAGAAGGAGAAGGTGAAGTCTGGAGGGTGAATCAGAAGAATCAGAAGAAGGAGAAGGAGAAGGTGAAGTCTGGAGGGTGAATTAGAAGAAGCAGAAGAAGGAGAAGTAGAAGATGAAGTCTGGAGGGTGAATCAGAAGAAGTAGAAGAAGGAGAAGGAGAAGGTGAGGTCTGGAGGGTGAATCAGAAGAAGCAGAAGAAGGAGAAGGAGAAGGTGAAGACTGGAGGGTGAATCAGAAGAAGCAGAAGAAGGAGAAGGAGAAGGTGAAGTCTGGAGGGTGAATCAGAAGAAGCACAAGAAGGAGAAGGAGAAGGTGAAGTCAGGAGGGTGACTCAGAAGAAGCAGAAGAAGGAGAAGGAGAAGGTGAAGTTAGGAGGGTGAATCAGAAGAAGCAGAAGAAGGAGAAGGAGAAGGTGAAGTCAGGGGGGTGAAGCAGAAGAAGTAGAAGAAGGAGAAGGAGAAGGTGAAGTCAGGAGGGTGAAGCAGAAGAAGCAGAAGAAGGAGAAGGAGAAGGTGAAGTCTGGTGGGTGAAGCAGAAGAATCTGAAGAAGGAGAAGGAGAAGGTGAAGTCTGGAGGGTGAATCAGAAGAAGGAGAAGAAGGAGAAGGAGAAGGTGAAGTCTGGAGGGTGAAGCAGAAGAAGCAGAAGAAGGAGAAGGAGAAGGTGAAGTCTGGAGGGTGAATCAGAAGAAGTAGAAGAAGGAGAAGGAGAAGGTGAAGTCAGGAGGGTGAAGCAGAAGAAGGAGAAGGAGAAGGTGAAGTCTGGAGGGTGAAGCAGAAGAAGCAGAAGAAGGAGAAGGAGAAGGTGAAGTCTGGAGGGTGAAGCAGAAGAAGCAGAAGAAGGAAAAGGAGAAGGTGAAGTCAGGACGGTGAATCAGAAGAAGTAGAAGAAGGAGAAGGAGAAGGTGAAGTCTGGAGGGTGAATCAGAAGAAGTAGAAGAAGGAGAAGGAGAAGGTGAAGTCTGGAGGGTGAATCAGATGAAGTAGAAGAAGCAGAAGGAGAAGGTGAAGTCAGGGGGGTGAAGCAGAAGAAGTAGAAGAAGGAGAAGGAGAAGGTGAAGTCTGGAGGGTGAAGCAGAAGAAGCAGAAGAAGGAGAAGGAGAAGGTGAAGTCTGGAGGGCGCAGCAGAAGAAGCAGAAGAAGGAGAAGGAGAAGGTGAAGTCTGGAGGGTGAATCAGAAGAAGTAGAAGAAGGAGAAGGAGAAGGTAAAGTTTGGCGGGTGAATCAGAAGAAGTAGAAGAAGGAGAAGGAGAAGGTGAAGTCTGGAGGGTGAATCAGAAGAAGCAGAAGAAGGAGAAGGAGAAGGAGAAGTCTGGAGGGTGAATCAGAAGAAGTAGAAGAAGGAGAAGGAGAAGGTGTAGTCTGGAGGGTGAATCAGAAGAAGTAGACGAAGGAGAAGGAGAATGTGAAGTCTGGAGGGTGAATCAGAAGAAGCAGAAGAAGTAGAAGGAGAAGCTGAAGTCTGGAGGGTGAATCGGAAGAAGTAGAAGAAGGAGAAGGAGAAGGTGAAGTCTGGAGGGTGAATCAGAAGAAGCAGAAGAAGGAGAAGGAGAAGGTGAAGTCAGGAGGGTGAATCAGAAGAAGCAGAAGAAGGAGAAGGAGAAGGTGAAGTCTGGAGGGTGAATCAGAAGAAGCAGAAGAAGGAGAAGGAGAAGGTGAAGACTGGAGGGTGAATCAGAAGAAGTAGAAGAAGGAGAAGGAGAAGGTGAAGTCTGGAGGGTGAACCAGAAGAAGTAGAAGAAGGAGAAGGAGAAGGCGAAGTCTGGAGGGTGAATCAGAAGAAGCAGAAGAAGGAGAAGGAGAAGGTAAAGTCTGGAGGGTGAATCAGAAGAAGCAGAAGAAAGAGAAGGAGAAGGTGAAGTCTGGAGGGTGAAGCAGAAGAAGCAGAAGAAGGAGAAGGAGAAGATGAAGTCTGGAGGGTGAATCAGAAGAAGTATAAGAAGGAGAAGGAGAAGGTGAGGTTTGGAGGGTGAATCAGAAGAAGCAGAAGAAGGAGAAGGAGAAGGTGAAGTCTGAAGGCTGAATCAGAAGAAGCAGAAGAAGGAGAAGGAGAAGGTGAAGGCTGGAGGGTGAATCAGGAGAAGCAGAAGAAGGAGAAGGAGAAGGTGAAGTCTGGAGGGTGAATCAGAAGAAGCAGAAGAAAGAGAAGGAGAAGGTGAAGTCTGGAGGGTGAAGCAGAAGAAGCAGAAGAAGGAGAAGGAGAAGGTGAAGACTGGAGGGTGAATCAGAAGAAGTGGAAGAAGGAGAAGGAGAAGGTGAAGTCTGGAGGGTGAATCAGAAGAAGTAGAAGAAGGAGAAGGAGAAGGTGAAGTCTGGAGGGTGAATCAGAAGAAGCAGAAGAAGGAGAAGGAGAAGGTGAAGTCTGGAGGGTGAATCAGAAGAAGCAGAAGAAGGAGAAGGAGGAGAGGAAGTCTGGAGGGTGAATCAGAAGAAGTAGAAGAAGGAGAAGAAGAAGGTGAGGTCTGGAGGGTGAATCAGAAGAAGCAGAAGAAGGAGAAGGAGAAGGTGAAGTCTGGAGGGTGAATCAGAAGAAGCAGAAGAAGGAGAAGGAGAAGGTGAAGTCTGGAGGGTGAATCAGAAGAAGCAGAAGAAGGAGAAGGTGAAGGTGAAGTCAGGAGGGTGAATCAGAAGAAGCAGAAGAAGGAGAAGGAGAAGGTGGAGTCAGGGGGGTGACGCAGAAGAAGTAGAAGAAGGAGAAGGAGAAGGTGAAGTCAGGAGGGTGAAGCAGAAGAAGCAGAAGAAGGAGAAGGAGAAGGTGAAGTCTGGAGGCCGCAGCAGAAGAAGCAGAAGAAGGAGAAGGAGAAGGTGAAGTCTGGAGGGTGAAGCAGAAGAAGCAGAAGAAGGAGAAGGAGAAGGTGAAGTCTGGAGGGTGAATCCGAAGAAGTAGAAGAAGGAGAAGGAGAAGGTGAAGTCAGGAGGGTGAAGCAGAAGAAGCAGAAGAAGGAGAAGGAGAAGGTGAAGTCTGGAGGGTGAAGCAGAAGAAGCAGAATAAGGAGAAGGAGAAGGTGAAGTCTGGAGGGTGAAGCAGAAGAAGCAGAAGAAGGAGAAGGAGAAGGTGAAGTCTGGAGGGTGAATCAGGAGAAGTAGAAGAAGGAGAAGGAGAAGGTGAAGTCAGGAGGGTGAAGCAGAAGAAGCAGAAGAAGGAGAAGGAGAAGGTGAAGTCAGGAGGGTGAAGCAGAAGAAGCAGAAGAAGGAGAAGGAGAAGGTGAAGTCTGGAGGGTGAAGCAGAAGAAGCAGAAGAAGGAGAAGGAGAAGGTGAAGTCAGGAGGGTGAATCAGAAGAAGTAGAAGAAGGAGAAGGAGAAGGTGAAGTCTGGAGGGTGAATCAGAAGAAGTAGAAGATGGAGAAGGAGAAGGTGAAGTCTGGAGGGTGAATCAGAAGAAGTAGAAGAAGGAGAAGGAGAAGGTGAAGTCTGGAGGGTGAATCAGAAGAAGCAGAAGAAGGAGAAGGAGAAGGTGAAGTCTGGAGGGAGAAGCAGAAGAAGTAGAAGAAGGAGAAGGAGAAGGTGAAGTCTGGAGGGTGAATCAGAAGAATCAGAAGAAGGAGAAGGAGAAGGTGAAGTCTGGAGGGTGAATCAGAAGAAGCAGAAGAAAGAGAAGGAGAAGGTGAAGTCTGGAGGGTGAAGCAGAAGAAGCAGAAGAAGGAGAGGGAGAAGGTGAAGGCTGGAGGGTGAATCAGAAGAAGTAGAAGAAGGAGAAGGAGAAGGTGAAGTCTGGAGGGTGAATCAGAAGAAGTAGAAGAAGGAGAAGGAGAAGGTGAAGTCTGGAGGGTGAATCAGAAGAATCAGAAGAAGGAGAAGGAGAAGGTGAAGTCTGGAGGGTGAATCAGAAGAAGCAGAAGAAGGAGAAGGAGAAGATGAAGTCTGGAGGGTGAATCAGAAGAAGTAGAAGAAGGAGAAGGAGAAGGTGAAGTCTGGAGGGTGAATCAGAAGAAGCAGAAGCAGGAGAAGGAGAAGGTGAAGTCTGGAGGGTGAATCAGAAGATGTAGAAGAAGGAGAAGGAGAAGGTGAAGTCTGGAGGGTGAATCAGAAGAAGCAGAAGAAGGAGAAGGAGAAGGTGAATTCTGGAGGGTGAATCAGAAGAAGCAGAAGAAGGAGAAGGAGAAGGTGAAGTCTGGAGGGTGAATCAGAAGAAGCAGAAGAAGGAGAAGGAGAAGGTGAAGTCTGGAGGGTGAATCGGAAGAAGCAGAAGAAGTAGAAGGAGAAGGTGAAGTCTGGAGGGTGAATCAGAAGAGGTAGAAAAAGGAGAAGGAGAAGGTGAAGTCTGGAGGGTGAATTAGAAGAAGTAGAAGGAGGAGATGGAGAAGGTGAAGTCAGGAGGGTGAATCAGAAGAAGCAGAAGAAGGAGAAGGAGAAGGTGAAGTTTGGAGGGTGAATCAGAAGAAGCAGAAGAAGGAGAAGGAGAAGGTGAAGACTGGATGTTGAATCAGAAGAAGTAGAAGAAGGAGAAGGAGAAGGTGAAGTCTGGAGGTTGAATCAGAAGAAGCAGAAGAAGGAGAAGGAGAAGGTGAAGTCTGGAGGGTGAATAAGAAGAAGCAGAAGAAGGAGAAGGAGAAGGTGAAGTCTGGAGGGTGAATCAGAAGAAGCAGAAGAAGGAGAAGGAGAAGATGATGTCTGGAGGGTGAATCAGAAGAAGTAGAAGAATGAGAAGGAGAAGGTGAGGTCTGGAGGGTGAATCAGAAGAAGCAGAAGAAGGAGAAGGAGAAGGTGAAGTCTGGAGGGTGAATCAGAAGAAGCAGAAGAAGGAGAAGGAGAAGCTGAAGTCTGGAGGGTGAATCAGAAGAAGCAGAAGAAGGAGAAGGAGAAGGTGTAGTCAGGAGGGTGAATCAGAAGAAGCAGAAGAAGGAGAAGGAGAAGTTAGGAGGGTGAATCAGAAGAAGCAGAAGAAGGAGAAGGAGAAGGTGAAGTCAGGGGGTGAAGCAGAAGAAGTAGAAGAAGGAGAAGGAGAAGGTGAAGTCTGGAGGGTGAATCAGAAGAAGTAGGAGAAGGAGAAGGAGAAGGTGTAGTCTGGAGGGTGAATCAGAAGAAGTAGACGAAGGAGAAGGAGAATGTGAAGTCTGGAGGGTGAATCAGAAGAAGCAGAAGCAGGAGAAGGAGAAGGTGAAGTCTGGAGGGTGAATCAGAAGAAGTAGAAGAAGGAGAAGGAGAAGGTGAAGGCTGGAGGGTGAATCAGAAGAAGCAGAAGAAGGAGAAGGAGAAGGTGAATTCTGGAGGGTGAATCAGAAGAAGCAGAAGAAGGAGAAGGTGAAGTCTGGAGGGTGAATCAGAAGAAGTAGAAGAAGGAGAAGGAGAAGGTGAAGTCTGGAGGGTGAATCAGAAGAAGCAGAAGAAAGAGAAGGAGAAGGTGAAGTCTGGAGGGTGAAGCAGAAGAAGCAGAAGAAGGAGAAGGAGAAGGTGAAGACTGGAGGGTGAATCAGAAGAAGTAGAAGGAGAAGGAGAAGGTGAAGTCTGGAGGGTGAATCAGAAGAAGTAGAAGAAGGAGAAGGAGAAGGTGAAGTCTGGAGGGTGAATCAGAAGAAGCAGAAGAAGGAGAAGGAGAAGGTGAAGTCTGGAGGGTGAATCAGAAGAAGCAGAAGAAGGAGAAGGAGAAGATGAAGTCTGGAGGGTGAATCAGAAGAAGTAGAAGAATGAGAAGGAGAAGGTGAGGTCTGGAGGGTGAATCAGAAGAAGCAGAAGAAGGAGAAGGAGAAGGTGAAGTCTGGAGGGTGAATCAGAAGAAGCAGAAGAAGGAGAAGGAGAAGGTGAAGTCTGGAGGGTGAATCAGAAGAAGCAGAAGAAGGAGAAGGAGAAGGTGAAGTCAGGAGGGTGAATCAGAAGAAGCAGAAGAAGGAGAAGGAGAAGGTGAAGTTAGGAGGGTGAATCAGAAGAAGCAGAAGAAGGAGAAGGAGAAGGTGAAGTCAGGGGGTGAAGCAGAAGAAGTAGAAGAAGGAGAAGGAGAAGGTGAAGTCAGGAGGGTGAAGCAGAAGAAGCAGAAGAAGGAGAAGGAGAAGGTGAAGTCTGGAGGGCGCAGCAGAAGAAGCAGAAAAAGGAGAAGGAGAAGGTGAAGTCTGGAGGGTGAAGCAGAAGAAGCAGAAGAAGGAGAAGGAGAAGGTGAAGTCTGGAGGGTGAAGCAGAAGAAGCAGAAGAAGGAGAAGGAGAAGGTGAAGTCTGGAGGGCGAAGCAGAAGAAGCAGAAGAAGGAGAAGGAGAAGGTGAAGTCTGGAGGTTGAAGCAGAAGAAGCAGAAGAAGGAGAAGGAGAAGGTGAAGTCTGGAGGGTGAATTAGAAGAAGTAGAAGAAGGAGAAGGAGAAGGTGAAGTCTGGAGGGTGAAGCAGAAGAAGCAGAAGAAGGAGAAGGAGAAGGTGAAGTCTGGAGGGTGAAGCAGAAGAAGCAGAAGAAGGAGAAGGAGAAGGCGAAGTCAGGAGGGTGAAGCAGAAGAAGCAGAAGCAGGAGAAGGAGAAGGTGAAGTCTGGAGGGTGAATCAGAAGAAGTAGAAGAAGGAGAAGGAGAAGGTGAAGTCTGGAGGGTGAATCAGAAGAAGTAGAAGAAGGAGAAGGAGAAGGTGAAGTCTGGAGGGTGATTCAGAAGAAGCAGAAGAAGGAGAAGGAGAAGGTGAAGTCTGGAGGGAGAAGCAGTAGAAGTAGAAGAAGGAGAAGGAGAAGGTGAAGTCTGTAGTGTGAATCAGAAGAAGTAGAAGAAGGAGAAGGAGAAGGTGAAGTTTGGAGGGTGAATCAGGAGAAGTAGAAGAAGGAGAAGGAGAAGGTGAAGTCTGGAGGGTGAATCAGAAGAAGCAGAAGAAGGAGAAATAGAAGGAGAAGTCTGGAGGGTGAATCAGAAGAAGTAGAAGAAGGAGAAGGAGAAGGTGTAGTCTGGAGGGTGAATCAGAAGAAGTAGACGAAGGAGAAGGAGAATGTGAAGTCTGGAGGGTGAATCAGAAGAAGCAGAAGCAGGAGAAGGAGAAGGTGAAGTCTGGAGGGTGAATCAGAAGAAGTAGAAGAAGGAGAAGGAGAAGGTGAAGTCTGGAGGGTGAATCAGAAGAAGCAGAAGAAGGAGAAGGAGAAGGTGAATTCTGGAGGGTGAATCAGAAGAAGCAGAAGAAGGAGAAGGTGAAGTCTGGAGGGTGAATCAGAAGAAGCAGAAGAAGGAGAAGGAGAAGGTGAAGTCTGGAGGGTGAATCAGAAGAAGCAGAAGAAGTAGAAGGAGAAGGTGAAGTCTGGAGGGTGAATCAGAAGAAGTAGAAGAAGGAGAAGGAGAAGGTGAAGTCTGGAGGGTGAATCAGAAGAAGCAGGAGAAGGAGAAGGAGAAGGTGAAGTCAGGAGGGTGAATCAGAAGAAGCAGAAGAAGGAGAAGGAGAAGGTGAAGTCTGGAGGGTGAATCAGAAGAAGCAGAAGAAGGAGAAGGAGAAGGTGAAGACTGGAGGGTGAATCAGAAGAAGTAGAAGAAGGAGAAGGAGAAGATGAAGTCTGGAGGGTGAACCAGAAGAAGTAGAAGAAGGAGAAGGAGAAGGCGAAGTCTGGAGGGTGAATCAGAAAAAGCAGAAGAAGGAGAAGGAGAAGCTGAAGTCTGGAGGGTGAATCAGAAGAAGCAGAAGAAGGAGAAGGAGAAGGTGAAGTCTGGAGGGTGAATCAGAAGAAGCAGAATAAGGAGAAGGAGAAGGTGAAGACTGGAGGGTGAATCAGAAGAAGTAGAAGAAGGAGAAGGAGAAGGTGAAGTCTGGAGGGTGAATCAGAAGAAGTAGAAGAAGGAGAAGGAGAAGCTGAAGTCTGGAGGGTGAATCAGAAGAAGCAGAAGAAGGAGAAGGAGAAGGTGAAGTCTGGAGGGTGAATCAGAAGAAGCAGAAGAAGGAGAAGGAGGAGATGAAGTCTGGAGGGTGAATCAGAAGAAGTAGAAGAAGGAGAAGGAGAAGGTGAGGTCTGGAGGGTGAATCAGAAGAAGCAGAAGAAGGAGAAGGAGAAGGTGAAGTCTGGAGGGTGAATCAGAAGAAGCAGAAGAAGGAGAAGGAGAAGGTGAAGTCTGGAGGGTGAATCAGAAGAAGCAGAAGAAGGAGAAGGAGAAGGTGAAGTCAGGATGGTGAATCAGAAGAAGCAGAAGAAGGAGAAGGAGAAGGTGTAGTCAGGGGGGCGAAGCAGAAGAAGTAGAAGAAGGAGAAGGAGAAGGTGAAGTCAGGAGGGTGAAGCAGAAGAAGCAGAAGAAGGAGAAGGAGAAGGTGAAGTCTGGAGGGCGCAGCAGAAAAAGCAGAAGAAGGAGAAGGAGAAGGTGAAGTCTGGAGGGTGAAGCAGAAGAAGCAGAAGAAGGAGAAGGAGAAGGTGAAGTCTGGAGGGTGAATCCGAAGAAGTAGAAGAAGGAGAAGGAGCAGGTGAAGTCAGGAGGGTGAAGCAGAAGAAGCAGAAGAAGGAGAAGGAGAAGGTGAAGTCTGGAGGGTGAAGCAGAAGAAGCAGAAGATGGAGAAGGAGAAGGTGAAGTCTGGAGGGCGAAGCAGAAGAAGCAGAAGAAGGAGAAGGTGAAGGTGAAGTCTGGAGGGTGAATCAGGAGAAGTAGAAGAAGGAGAAGGAGAAGGTGAAGTCAGGAGGGTGAAGCAGAAGAAGCAGAAGAAGGAGAAGGAGAAGGTGAAGTCAGGAGGGTGAAGCAGAAGAAGCAGAAGAAGGAGAAGGAGAAGGTGAAGTCAGGAGGGTGAATCAGGAGAAGTAGAAGAAGGAGAAGGAGAAGGTGAAGTCAGGAGGGTGAAGCAGAAGAAGCAGAAGAAGGAGAAGGAGAAGGTGAAGTCTGGAGGGTGAAGCAGAAGAAGCAGAAGAAGGAGAAGGAGAAGGTGAAGTCAGGAGGGTGAATCAGAAGAAGTAGAAGAAGGAGAAGGAGAAGGTGAAGTCTGGAGGGTGAATCAGAAGAAGTAGAAGATGGAGAAGGAGAAGGTGAAGTCTGGAGGGTGAATCAGAAGAAGTAGAAGAAGGAGAAGGAGAAGGTGAAGTCTGGAGGGTGAATCAGAAGAAGCAGAAGAAGGAGAAGGAGAAGGTGAAGTCTGGAGGGTGAATCAGAAGAAGTAGAAGAAGGAGAAGGAGATGGTGTAGTCTGGAGGGTTAATCAGAAGAAGTAGACGAAGGAGAAGGTGAAGGTGAAGTCTGGAGGGTGCATCAGAAGAAGCAGAAGAAGGAGAAGGAGAAGGTGAATTCAGGGGGGTGAAGCAGAAGAAGTAGAAGAAGGAGAAGGAGAAGGTGAAGTCAGGAGGGTGAAGCAGAAGAAGCAGAAGAAGGAGAAGGAGAAGGTGAAGTCTGGAGGGCGCAGCAGAAAAAGCAGAAGAAGGAGAAGGAGAAGGTGAAGTCTGGAGGGTGAAGCAGAAGAAGCAGAAGAAGGAGAAGGAGAAGGTGAAGTCTGGAGGGTGAATCCGAAGAAGTAGAAGAAGGAGAAGGAGAAGGTGAAGTCAGGAGGGTGAAGCAGAAGAAGCAGAAGAAGGAGAAGGAGAAGGTGAAGTCTGGAGGGTGAAGCAGAAGAAGCAGAAGATGGAGAAGGAGAAGGTGAAGTCTGGAGGGCGAAGCAGAAGAAGCAGAAGAAGGAGAAGGAGAAGGTGAAGTCTGGAGGGTGAATCAGGAGAAGTAGAAGAAGGAGAAGGAGAAGGTGAAGTCAGGAGGGTGAAGCAGAAGAAGCAGAAGAAGGAGAAGGAGAAGGTGAAGTCAGGAGGGTGAAGCAGAAGAAGCAGAAGAAGGAGAAGGAGAAGGTGAAGTCTGGAGGGTGAAGCAGAAGAAGCAGAAGAAGGAGAAGGAGAAGGTGAAGTCAGGAGGGTGAATCAGAAGAAGTAGAAGAAGGAGAAGGAGAAGGTGAAGTCTGGAGGGTGAATCAGAAGAAGTAGAAGATGGAGAAGGAGAAGGTGAAGTCTGGAGGGTGAATCAGAAGAAGTAGAAGAAGGAGAAGGAGAAGGTGAAGTCTGGAGGGTGAATCAGAAGAAGCAGAAGAAGGAGAAGGAGAAGGTGAAGTCTGGAGGGAGAAGCAGAAGAAGTAGAAGAAGGAGAAGGACAAGGTGAAGTCTGGAGGGTGAATCAGAAGAAGAAGAAGAAGGAGAAGGAGAAGGTGAAGTCTGGAGGGTGAATCAGTAGAAGTAGAAGAAGGAGAAGGAGAAGGTGAAGTCTGGAGGGTGAATCAGAAGAAGCAGAAGAAGGAGAAGGAGAAGGTGAAGTCTGGAGGGTGAATCAGAAGAAGTAGAAGAAGGAGAAGGAGATGGTGTAGTCTGGAGGGTTAATCAGAAGAAGTAGACGAAGGAGAAGGTGAAGGTGAAGTCTGGAGGGTGAATCAGAAGAAGCAGAAGAAGGAGAAGGAGAAGGTGAATTCAGGGGGGTGAAGCAGAAGAAGTAGAAGAAGGAGAAGGAGAAGGTGAAGTCAGGAGGGTGAAGCAGAAGAAGCAGAAGAAGGAGAAGGAGAAGGTGAAGTCTGGAGGGCCAAGCAGAAGAAGCAGAAGAAGGAGAAGGAGAAGGTGAAGTCAGGAGGGTGAAGCAGAAGAAGCAGAAGAAGGAGAAGGAGAAGGTGAAGTCTGGAGGGTGAAGCAGAAGAAGCAGAAGATGGAGAAGGAGAAGGTGAAGTCTGGAGGGCGAAGCAGAAGAAGCAGAAGAAGGAGAAGGAGAAGGTGAAGTCTGGAGGGTGAAGCAGAAGAAGCAGAAGGAGGAGAAGGAGAAGGTGAAGTCTGGAGGGTGAATCAGGAGAAGTAGAAGAAGGAGAAGGAGAAGGTGAAGTCAGGAGGGTGAATCAGAAGAAGCAGAACAAGGAGAAGGAGAAGGTGAAGTCAGGAGGGTGAAGCAGAAGAAGCAGATGAAGGAGAAGGAGAAGGTGAAGTCTGGAGGGTGAAGCAGAAGAAGCAGAAGAAGGAGAAGGAGAAGGTGAAGTCAGGAGGGTGAATCAGAAGAAGTAGAAGAAGGAGAAGGAGAAGGTGAAGTCTGGAGGGTGAATCAGAAGAAGTAGAAGATGGAGAAGGAGAAGGTGAAGTCTGGAGGGTGAATCAGAAGAAGTAGAAGAAGGAGAAGGAGAAGGTGAAGTCTGGAGGGTGAATCAGAAGAAGCAGAAGAAGGAGAAGGAGAAGGTGAAGTCTGGAGGGAGAAGCAGAGGAAGTAGAAGAAGGAGAAGGAGAAGGTGATGTCTGGAGGGTGAATCAGAAGACGAAGAAGAAGGAGAAGGAGAAGGTGAAGTCTGGAGGGTGAATCAGTAGAAGTAGAAGATTGAGAAGGAGAAGGTGAAGTCTGGAGGGTGAATCAGAAGAAGCAGAAGAAGGAGAAGGAGAAGGTGAAGTCTGGAGGGTGAATCAGAAGAAGTAGAAGAAGGAGAAGGAGATGGTGTAGTCTGGAGGGTGAATCAGAAGAAGTAGACGAAGGAGAAGGAGAAGGTGAAGTCTGGAGGGTGAATCAGAAGAAGCAGAAGAAGGAGAAGGAGATGGTGAAGTCTAGAGGTTGAATCAGAAGAAGTAGAAGAAGGAGAAGGAGAAGGTGAAGTCTGGAGGGTGAATCAGAAGAAGCAGAAGAAGGAGAAGGAGAAGGTGAAGTCAGGAGGGTGAATCAGAAGAAGCAGAAGAAGGAGAAGGAGAAGGTGAAGTCTGGAGGGTGAATCAGAAGAAGCAGAAGAAGGAGAAGGAGAAGTTGAAGACTGGAGGGTGAATCAGAAGAAGTTGAAGAAGGAGAAGGAGAAGGTGAAGTCTGGAGGGTGAATCAGAAGAAGTAGAAGAAGGAGAAGGAGAAGGTGTAGTCTGGAGGGTGAATCAGAAGAAGTAGACGAAGGAGAAGGAGAAGGTGAAGTCTGGCGGGTGAATCAGAAGAAGCAGAAGAAGGAGAACGAGAAGGTGAAGTCAGGAGGGTGAATCAGAAGAAGCAGAAGAAGGACAAGGAGAAGGTGAAGTCAGGAGGGTGAATCAGAAGAAGCAGAAGAAGGAGAAGGAGAAGGTGAAGTCTGGAGGGTGAATCAGAAGAAGCAGAAGAAGGAGAAGGAGAAGTTGAAGACTGGAGGGTGAATCAGAAGAAGTTGAAGAAGGAGAAGGAGAAGGTGAAGTCTGGAGGGTGAATCAGAAGAAGTAGAAGAAGGAGAAGGAGAAGGTGAAGTCTGGAGGGTGAATCAGAAGAAGCAGAAGAAGGAGAATGAGAAGGTGAAGTCAGGAGGGTGAATCAGAAGAAGCAGAAGAAGGAGAAGGAGAAGGTGAAGTCTGGAGGGTGAATCAGAAGAAGCAGAAGAAGGAGAAGGAGGAGGTGAAGACTGGAGGGTGAATCAGAAAAAGTAGAAGAAGGAGAAGGAGAAGGTGAAGTCTGGAGGGTGAATCAGAATAAGTAGAAGAAGGAGAAGGAGAAGGCGAAGTCTGGAGGGTGAATCAGAAGAAGCAGAAAAAGGAGAAGGAGAAGGTGAAGTCTGGAGGGTGAATCAGAAGAAGCAGAAGAAGGAGGAGTAGAAGATGAAGTCTGGAGGGTGAATCAGAAGAAGTAGAAGAAGGAGAAGGAGAAGGTGATGTCTGGAGGGTGAATCAGAAGAAGCAGAAGAAGGAGAATGATATGGTGAAGTCTGAAGGGTGAATCAGAAGAAGCAGAAGAAGGAGAAGTAAAAGGTGAAGTCTGGAGGGTGAATCAGAAGAAGCAGAAGAAGGAGAAGCAGAAGTTGAAGACTGGAGGGTGAATCAGAAGAAGTAGAAGAAGGAGAAGTAGAAGGTGAAGTCTGGAGGGTGAATCAGAAGAAGTAGAAGAAGGAGAAGGAGAAGGTGTAGTCTGGAGGGTGAATCAGAAGAAGTAGACGAAGGAGAAGGAGAAGGTGAAGTCTGGAGGGTGAATCAGAAGAAGCAGAAGAAGGAGAACGAGAAGGTGAAGTCTGGAGGGTGAATCAGAAGAAGTAGAAGAAGGAGAAGGAGAAGGTGAAGTCTGGAGGGTGAATCAGAAGAAGCAGAAGAAGTTGAAGGAGAAGGTGAAGTCTGGAGGGTGAATCAGAAGAAGCAGAAGAAGGAGAAGGAGGAGGTGAAGACTGGAGGGTGAATCAGAAAAAGTAGAAGAAGGAGAAGGAGAAGGTGAAGTCTGGAGGGTGAATCAGAAGAAGTGGAAGAAGGAGAAGGAGAAGGCGAAGTCTGGAGGGTGAATCAGAAGAAGCAGAAAAAGGCGAAGGAGAAGGTGAAGTCTGGAGGGTGAATCAGAAGAAGCAGAAGAAGGAGGAGGAGAAGATGAAGTCTGGAGGGTGAATCAGAAGAAGTAGAAGAAGGAGAAGGAGAAGGTGAGGTCTGGAGGGTGAATCAGAAGAAGCAGAAGAAGGAGAAGGATATGGTGAAGTCTGAAGGGTGAATCAGAAGAAGCAGAAGAAGGAGAAGTAAAAGGTGAAGTCTGGAGGGTGAATCAGAAGAAGCAGAAGAAGGAGAAGGAGAAGGTGAAGTCTGGAGGGTGAATCAGAGGAAGCAGAAGAAGGAGAAGGAGAAGGTGAAGTCTGGAGGGTGAATCAGAAGAAGTAGAAGAAGGAGAAGGAGAAGGTGAAGTCTGGAGGGTGAATCAGAAGAAGTAGAAGAAGGAGAAGGAGAAGGTGAAGTCTGGAGGGTGAATCAGAAGAAGCAGAAGAAGGAGAAGGAGAAGGTGAAGTCTGGAGGGTGAATCAGAAGAAGCAGAAGAAGGAGAAGGAGAAGATGAAGTCTGGAGGGTGAATCAGAAGAAGTAGAAGAAGGAGTAGGAGAAGGAGAAGTCTGGAGGGTGAATCAGAAGAAGCAGAAGAAGGAGAAGGAGATGGTGAAGTCTGGAGGGTGAATCAGAAGAAGCAGAAGAAGGAGAAGGAGAAGGTGAAGTCTGGAGGGTGAATCAGAAGAAGTAGAAGACGGAGAAGGAGAAGGTGAAGTCTGGAGGCTGGAGGGTGAAGCAGAAGAAGTAGAAGAAGGAGAAGGAGAAGGTGAAGTCAGGAGGGTGAATCAGAAGAGGTAGAAGAAGGAGAAGGAGAAGGTGAAGTCAGGAGGGTGAATCAGAAGAAGCAGAAGAAGGAGAAGGAGAAGGTGAAGTCTGGAGAGTGAATCAGAAGAATCAGAAGAAGGAGAAGGAGAAGGTGAAGTCTGGAGGGTGAATCAGAAGAAGCTGAAGAAAGAGAAGGAGAAGGTGAAGCCTGGAGGGTGAAGCAGAAGAAGCAGAAGATGGAAAAGTAGAAGGTGAAGTCTGGAGGGCCAAGCAGAAGAAGCAGAAGAAGGAGAAGGAGAAGGAGAAGTCTGGAGGGTGAAGCAGAAGAAGCAGAAGAAGGAGAAGGAGAAGGTGAAGTCTGGAGGGTGAATCAGGAGAAGCAGAAGAAGGAGAAGGAGAAGGTGAAGTCAGGAGGGTGAAGCAGAAGAAGCAGAAGAAGGAGAAGGAGAAGGTGAAGTCTGGAAGGTGAAGCAGAAGAAGCAGAAGATGGAGAAGGAGAAGGTGAAGTCTGGAGGGCGAAGCAGAAGAAGCAGAAGAAGGAGAAGGAGAAGGTGAAGTCTGGAGGGTGAATCAGGAGAAGTAGAAGAAGGAGAAGGAGAAGGTGAAGTCAGGAGGGTGAATCAGAAGAAGCAGAACAAGGAGAAGGAGAAGGTGAAGTCAGGAGGGTGAAGCAGAAGAAGCAGAAGAAGGAGAAGGAGAAGGTGAAGTCTGGAGGGTGAAGCAGAAGAAGCAGAAGAAGGAGAAGGAGAAGGTGAAGTCAAGAGGGTGAATCAGAAGAAGTAGAAGAAGGAGAAGGAGAAGGTGAAGTCTGGAGGGTGAATCAGAAGAAGTAGAAGATGGAGAAGGAGAAGGTGAAGTCTGGAGGGTGAATCAGAAGAAGTAGAAGAAGGAGAAGGAGAAGGTGAAGTCTGGAGGGTGAATCAGAAGAAGCAGAAGAAGGAGAAGGAGAAGGTGAAGTCTGGAGGGAGAAGCAGAAGAAGTAGAAGAAGGAGAAGGAGAAGGTGATGTCTGGAGGGTGAATCAGAAGAAGAAGAAGAAGGAGAAGGAGAAGGTGAAGTCTGGAGGGTGAATCAGTAGAAGTAGAAGAATGAGAAGGAGAAGGTGAAGTCTGGAGGGTGAATCAGAAGAAGCAGAAGAAGGAGAAGGAGAAGGTGAAGTCTGGAGGGTGAATCAGAAGAAGTAGAAGAAGGAGAAGGAGATGGTGTAGTCTGGAGGGTGAATCAGAAGAAGTAGACGAAGGAGAAGGAGAAGGTGAAGTCTGGAGGGTGAATCAGAAGAAGCAGAAGAAGGAGAAGGAGATGGTGAAGTCTAGAGGGTGAATCAGAAGAAGTAGAAGAAGGAGAAGGAGAAGGTGAAGTCTGGAGGGTGAATCAGAAGAAGCAGAAGAAGGAGAAGGAGAAGGTGAAGTCAGGAGGGTGAATCGGAAGAAGCAGAAGAAGGAGAAGGAGAAGGTGAAGTCTGGAGGGTGAATCAGAAGAAGCAGAAGAAGGAGAAGGAGAAGTTGAAGACTGGAGGGTGAATCAGAAGAAGTTGAAGAAGGAGAAGGAGAAGGTGAAGTCTGGAGGGTGAATCAGAAGAAGTAGAAGAAGGAGAAGGAGAAGGTGTAGTCTGGAGGGTGAATCAGAAGAAGTAGACGAAGGAGAAGGAGAAGGTGAAGTCTGGCGGGTGAATCAGAAGAAGCAGAAGAAGGAGAACGAGAAGGTGAAGTCAGGAGGGTGAATCAGAAGAAGCAGAAGAAGGACAAGGAGAAGGTGAAGTCAGGAGGGTGAATCAGAAGAAGCAGAAGAAGGAGAAGGAGAAGGTGAAGTCTGGAGGGTGAATCAGAAGAAGCAGAAGAAGGAGAAGGAGAAGTTGAAGACTGGAGGGTGAATCAGAAGAAGTTGAAGAAGGAGAAGGAGAAGGTGAAGTCTGGAGGGTGAATCAGAAGAAGTAGAAGAAGGAGAAGGAGAAGGTGAAGTCTGGAGGGTGAATCAGAAGAAGCAGAAGAAGGAGAATGAGAAGGTGAAGTCAGGAGGGTGAATCAGAAGAAGCAGAAGAAGGAGAAGGAGAAGGTGAGGTCTGGAGGGTGAATCAGAAGAAGCAGAAGAAGGAGAAGGAGGAGGTGAAGACTGGAGGGTGAATCAGAAAAAGTAGAAGAAGGAGAAGGAGAAGGTGAAGTCTGGAGGGTGAATCAGAATAAGTAGAAGAAGGAGAAGGAGAAGGCGAAGTCTGGAGGGTGAATCAGAAGAAGCAGAAAAAGGAGAAGGAGAAGGTGAAGTCTGGAGGGTGAATCAGAAGAAGCAGAAGAAGGAGGAGTAGAAGATGAAGTCTGGAGGGTGAATCAGAAGAAGTAGAAGAAGGAGAAGGAGAAGGTGATGTCTGGAGGGTGAATCAGAAGAAGCAGAAGAAGGAGAATGATATGGTGAAGTCTGAAGGGTGAATCAGAAGAAGCAGAAGAAGGAGAAGTAAAAGGTGAAGTCTGGAGGGTGAATCAGAAGAAGCAGAAGAAGGAGAAGCAGAAGTTGAAGACTGGAGGGTGAATCAGAAGAAGTAGAAGAAGGAGAAGTAGAAGGTGAAGTCTGGAGGGTGAATCAGAAGAAGTAGAAGAAGGAGAAGGAGAAGGTGTAGTCTGGAGGGTGAATCAGAAGAAGTAGACGAAGGAGAAGGAGAAGGTGAAGTCTGGAGGGTGAATCAGAAGAAGCAGAAGAAGGAGAACGAGAAGGTGAAGTCTGGAGGGTGAATCAGAAGAAGTAGAAGAAGGAGAAGGAGAAGGTGAAGTCTGGAGGGTGAATCAGAAGAAGCAGAAGAAGTTGAAGGAGAAGGTGAAGTCTGGAGGGTGAATCAGAAGAAGCAGAAGAAGGAGAAGGAGGAGGTGA
Source organism: Somniosus microcephalus (assembly GCF_052327205.1). NCBI lineage: Eukaryota > Metazoa > Chordata > Chondrichthyes > Squaliformes > Somniosidae > Somniosus > Somniosus microcephalus. Next base: position 209,637 of record NW_028225399.1, on the reverse strand, counting down.
AGACTGGAGGGTGAATCAGAAAAAGTAGAAGAAGGAGAAGGAGAAGGTGAAGTCTGGAGGGTGAATCAGAAGAAGTGGAAGAAGGAGAAGGAGAAGGCGAAGTCTGGAGGGTGAATCAGAAGAAGCAGAAAAAGGCGAAGGAGAAGGTGAAGTCTGGAGGGTGAATCAGAAGAAGCAGAAGAAGGAGGAGGAGAAGATGAAGTCTGGAGGGTGAATCAGAAGAAGTAGAAGAAGGAGAAGGAGAAGGTGAGGTCTGGAGGGTGAATCAGAAGAAGCAGAAGAAGGAGAAGGATATGGTGAAGTCTGAAGGGTGAATCAGAAGAAGCAGAAGAAGGAGAAGTAAAAGGTGAAGTCTGGAGGGTGAATCAGAAGAAGCAGAAGAAGGAGAAGGAGAAGGTGAAGTCTGGAGGGTGAATCAGAGGAAGCAGAAGAAGGAGAAGGAGAAGGTGAAGTCTGGAGGGTGAATCAGAAGAAGTAGAAGAAGGAGAAGGAGAAGGTGAAGTCTGGAGGGTGAATCAGAAGAAGTAGAAGAAGGAGAAGGAGAAGGTGAAGTCTGGAGGGTGAATCAGAAGAAGCAGAAGAAGGAGAAGGAGAAGGTGAAGTCTGGAGGGTGAATCAGAAGAAGCAGAAGAAGGAGAAGGAGAAGATGAAGTCTGGAGGGTGAATCAGAAGAAGTAGAAGAAGGATTAGGAGAAGGAGAAGTCTGGAGGGTGAATCAGAAGAAGCAGAAGAAGGAGAAGGAGATGGTGAAGTCTGGAGGGTGAATCAGAAGAAGCAGAAGAAGGAGAAGGAGAAGGTGAAGTCTGGAGGGTGAATCAGAAGAAGTAGAAGACGGAGAAGGAGAAGGTGAAGTCTGGAGGCTGGAGGGTGAAGCAGAAGAAGTAGAAGAAGGAGAAGGAGAAGGTGAAGTCAGGAGGGTGAATCAGAAGAGGTAGAAGAAGGAGAAGGAGAAGGTGAAGTCAGGAGGGTGAATCAGAAGAAGCAGAAGAAGGAGAAGGAGAAGGTGAAGTCTGGAGAGTGAATCAGAAGAATCAGAAGAAGGAGAAGGAGAAGGTGAAGTCTGGAGGGTGAATCAGAAGAAGCTGAAGAAAGAGAAGGAGAAGGTGAAGTCTGGAGGGTGAAGCAGAAGAAGCAGAAGATGGAAAAGTAGAAGGTGAAGTCTGGAGGGCCAAGCAGAAGAAGCAGAAGAAGGAGAAGGAGAAGGAGAAGTCTGGAGGGTGAAGCAGAAGAAGCAGAAGAAGGAGAAGGAGAAGGTGAAGTCTGGAGGGTGAATCAGGAGAAGTAGAAGAAGGAGAAGGAGAAGGTGAAGTCAGGAGGGTGAAGCAGAAGAAGCAGAAGAAGGAGAAGGAGAAGGTGAAGTCTGGAAGGTGAAGCAGAAGAAGCAGAAGATGGAGAAGGAGAAGGTGAAGTCTGGAGGGCGAAGCAGAAGAAGCAGAAGAAGGAGAAGGAGAAGGTGAAGTCTGGAGGGTGAAGCAGAAGAAGCAGAAGAAGGAGAAGGAGAAGGTGAAGTCTGGAGGGTGAATCAGGAGAAGTAGAAGAAGGAGAAGGAGAAGGTGAAGTCAGGAGGGTGAATCAGAAGAAGCAGAACAAGGAGAAGGAGAAGGTGAAGTCAGGAGGGTGAAGCAGAAGAAGCAGAAGAAGGAGAAGGAGAAGGTGAAGTCTGGAGGGTGAAGCAGAAGAAGCAGAAGAAGGAGAAGGAGAAGGTGAAGTCAGGAGGGTGAATCAGAAGAAGTAGAAGAAGGAGAAGGAGAAGGTGAAGTCTGGAGGGTGAATCAGAAGAAGTAGAAGATGGAGAAGGAGAAGGTGAAGTCTGGAGGGTGAATCAGAAGAAGTAGAAGAAGGAGAAGGAGAAGGTGAAGTCTGGAGGGTGAATCAGAAGAAGCAGAAGAAGGAGAAGGAGAAGGTGAAGTCTGGAGGGAGAAGCAGAAGAAGTAGAAGAAGGAGAAGGAGAAGGTGATGTCTGGAGGGTGAATCAGAAGAAGAAGAAGAAGGAGAAGGAGAAGGTGAAGTCTGGAGGGTGAATCAGTAGAAGTAGAAGAATGAGAAGGAGAAGGTGAAGTCTGGAGGGTGAATCAGAAGAAGCAGAAGAAGGAGAAGGAGAAGGTGAAGTCTGGAGGGTGAATCAGAAGAAGTAGAAGAAGGAGAAGGAGATGGTGTAGTCTGGAGGGTGAATCAGAAGAAGTAGACGAAGGAGAAGGAGAAGGTGAAGTCTGGAGGGTGAATCAGAAGAAGCAGAAGAAGGAGAAGGAGATGGTGAAGTCTCGAGGGTGAATCAGAAGAAGCAGAAGAAGGAGAAGGAGAAGGTGAAGTCTGGAGGGTGAATCAGAAGAAGTAGAAGACGGAGAAGGAGAAGGTGAAGTCTGGAGGCTGGAGGGTGAAGCAGAAGAAGTAGAAGAAGGAGAAGGAGAAGGTGAAGTCAGGAGGGTGAATCAGAAGAGGTAGAAGAAGGAGAAGGAGAAGGTGAAGTCAGGAGGGTGAATCAGAAGAAGCAGAAGAAGGAGAAGGAGAAGGTGAAGTCTGGAGAGTGAATCAGAAGAATCAGAAGAAGGAGAAGGAGAAGGTGAAGTCTGGAGGGTGAATCAGAAGAAGCTGAAGAAAGAGAAGGAGAAGGTGAAGTCTGGAGGGTGAAGCAGAAGAAGCAGAAGATGGAAAAGTAGAAGGTGAAGTCTGGAGGGCCAAGCAGAAGAAGCAGAAGAAGGAGAAGGAGAAGGAGAAGTCTGGAGGGTGAAGCAGAAGAAGCAGAAGAAGGAGAAGGAGAAGGTGAAGTCTGGAGGGTGAATCAGGAGAAGTAGAAGAAGGAGAAGGAGAAGGTGAAGTCAGGAGGGTGAAGCAGAAGAAGCAGAAGAAGGAGAAGGAGAAGGTGAAGTCTGGAAGGTGAAGCAGAAGAAGCAGAAGATGGAGAAGGAGAAGGTGAAGTCTGGAGGGCGAAGCAGAAGAAGCAGAAGAAGGAGAAGGAGAAGGTGAAGTCTGGAGGGTGAAGCAGAAGAAGCAGAAGAAGGAGAAGGAGAAGGTGAAGTCTGGAGGGTGAATCAGGAGAAGTAGAAGAAGGAGAAGGAGAAGGTGAAGTCAGGAGGGTGAATCAGAAGAAGCAGAACAAGGAGAAGGAGAAGGTGAAGTCAGGAGGGTGAAGCAGAAGAAGCAGAAGAAGGAGAAGGAGAAGGTGAAGTCTGGAGGGTGAAGCAGAAGAAGCAGAAGAAGGAGAAGGAGAAGGTGAAGTCAGGAGGGTGAATCAGAAGAAGTAGAAGAAGGAGAAGGAGAAGGTGAAGTCTGGAGGGTGAATCAGAAGAAGTAGAAGATGGAGAAGGAGAAGGTGAAGTCTGGAGGGTGAATCAGAAGAAGTAGAAGAAGGAGAAGGAGAAGGTGAAGTCTGGAGGGTGAATCAGAAGAAGCAGAAGAAGGAGAAGGAGAAGGTGAAGTCTGGAGGGAGAAGCAGAAGAAGTAGAAGAAGGAGAAGGAGAAGGTGATGTCTGGAGGGTGAATCAGAAGAAGAAGAAGAAGGAGAAGGAGAAGGTGAAGTCTGGAGGGTGAATCAGTAGAAGTAGAAGAATGAGAAGGAGAAGGTGAAGTCTGGAGGGTGAATCAGAAGAAGCAGAAGAAGGAGAAGGAGAAGGTGAAGTCTGGAGGGTGAATCAGAAGAAGTAGAAGAAGGAGAAGGAGATGGTGTAGTCTGGAGGGTGAATCAGAAGAAGTAGACGAAGGAGAAGGAGAAGGTAAAGTCTGGAGGGTGAATCAGAAGAAGCAGAAGAAGGAGAAGGAGATGGTGAAGTCTAGAGGGTGAATCAGAAGAAGTAGAAGAAGGAGAAGGAGAAGGTGAAGTCTGGAGGGTGAATCAGAAGAAGCAGAAGAAGGAGAAGGAGAAGGTGAAGTCAGGAGGGTGAATCAGAAGAAGCAGAAGAAGGAGAAGGAGAAGGTGAAGTCTGGAGGGTGAATCAGAAGAAGCAGAAGAAGGAGAAGGAGAAGTTGAAGACTGGAGGGTGAATCAGAAGAAGTTGAAGAAGGAGAAGGAGAAGGTGAAGTCTGGAGGGTGAATCAGAAGAAGTAGAAGAAGGAGAAGGAGAAGGTGTAGTCTGGAGGGTGAATCAGAAGAAGTAGACGAAGGAGAAGGAGAAGGTGAAGTCTGGCGGGTGAATCAGAAGAAGCAGAAGAAGGAGAACGAGAAGGTGAAGTCAGGAGGGTGAATCAGAAGAAGCAGAAGAAGGACAAGGAGAAGGTGAAGTCAGGAGGGTGAATCAGAAGAAGCAGAAGAAGGAGAAGGAGAAGGTGAAGTCTGGAGGGTGAATCAGAAGAAGCAGAAGAAGGAGAAGGAGAAGTTGAAGACTGGAGGGTGAATCAGAAGAAGTTGAAGAAGGAGAAGGAGAAGGTGAAGTCTGGAGGGTGAATCAGAAGAAGTAGAAGAAGGAGAAGGAGAAGGTGAAGTCTGGAGGTTGAATCAGAAGAAGCAGAAGAAGGAGAATGAGAAGGTGAAGTCAGGAGGGTGAATCAGAAGAAGCAGAAGAAGGAGAAGGAGAAGGTGAAGTCTGGAGGGTGAATCAGAAGAAGCAGAAGAAGGAAAAGGAGGAGGTGAAGACTGGAGGGTGAATCAGAAAAAGTAGAAGAAGGAGAAGGAGAAGGTGAAGTCTGGAGGGTGAATCAGAATAAGTAGAAGAAGGAGAAGGAGAAGGCGAAGTCTGGAGGGTGAATCAGAAGAAGCAGAAAAAGGAGAAGGAGAAGGTGAAGTCTGGAGGGTGAATCAGAAGAAGCAGAAGAAGGAGGAGTAGAAGATGAAGTCTGGAGGGTGAATCAGAAGAAGTAGAAGAAGGAGAAGGAGAAGGTGATGTCTGGAGGGTGAATCAGAAGAAGCAGAAGAAGGAGAATGATATGGTGAAGTCTGAAGGGTGAATCAGAAGAAGCAGAAGAAGGAGAAGTAAAAGGTGAAGTCTGGAGGGTGAATCAGAAGAAGCAGAAGAAGGAGAAGGAGAAGGTGAAGTCTGGAGGGTGAATCAGAAGAAGCAGAAGAAGGAGAAGGAGAAGGTGAAGTCTGGAGGGTGAATCAGAAGAAGTAGAAGAAGGAGAAGGAGAAGGTGAAGTCTGGAGGGTGAATCAGAAGAAGTAGAAGAAGGAGAAGGAGAAGGTGAAGTCTGGAGGGTGAATCAGAAGAAAGAGAAGAAGGAAAAGGAGACGGTGAAGTCTGGAGGGTGAATCAGAAGAAGCAGAAGAAGGAGAAGGAGAAGATGAAGTCTGGAGGGTGAATCAGAAGAAGTAGAAGAAGGAGTAGGAGAAGGAGAAGTCTGCAGGGTGAATCAGAAAAAGCAGACGAAGGAGAAGGAGATGGTGAAGTCTGGAGGGTGAATCAGAAGAAGCAGAAGAAGGAGAAGGAGAAGGTGAAGTCAGGAGGGTGAATCAGAAGAAGCAGAAGAAGGAGAAGGAGAAGGTGAAGTCTGGAGGGTGAATCAGAAGAAGCAGAAGACGGAGAAGGAGAAGGTGAAGTCTGGAGGCTGGAGGGTGAAGCTGAAGAAGTAGAAGAAGCAGAAGGAGAAGGTGAAGTCAGGAGGGTGAATCAGAAGAGGTAGAAGAAGGAGAAGGTGAAGGTGAAGTCAGGAGGGTGAATCAGAAGAAGCAGAAGAAGGAGAAGGAGAAGGTGAAGTCTGGAGAGTGAATCAGAAGAATCAGAAGAAGGAGAAGGAGAAGGTGAAGTCTGGAGGGTGAATCAGAAGAAGCAGAAGATGGAAAAGTAGAAGGTGAAGTCTGGAGGGTGAAGCAGAAGAAGCAGAAGATGGAAAAGTAGAAGGTGAAGTCTGGAGGGCCAAGCAGAAGAAGCAGAAGAAGGAGAAGGAGAAGGAGAAGTCTGGAGGGTGAAGCAGAAGAAGCAGAAGAAGGAGAAGGAGAAGGTGAAGTCTGGAGGGTGAATCAGGAGAAGTAGAAGAAGGAGAAGGAGAAGGTGAAGTCAGGAGGGTGAAGCAGAAGAAGCAGAAGAAGGAGAAGGAGAAGGTGAAGTCTGGAAGGTGAAGCAGAAGAAGCAGAAGATGGAGAAGGAGAAGGTGAAGTCTGGAGGGCGAAGCAGAAGAAGCAGAAGAAGGAGAAGGAGAAGGTGAAGTCTGGAGGGTGAAGCAGAAGAAGCAGAAGAAGGAGAAGGAGAAGGTGAAGTCTGGAGGGTGAATCAGGAGAAGTAGAAGAAGGAGAAGGAGAAGGTGAAGTCAGGAGGGTGAATCAGAAGAAGCAGAACAAGGAGAAGGAGAAGGTGAAGTCAGGAGGGTGAAGCAGAAGAAGCAGAAGAAGGAGAAGGAGAAGGTGAAGTCTGGAGGGTGAAGCAGAAGAAGCAGAAGAAGGAGAAGGAGAAGGTGAAGTCAGGAGGGTGAATCAGAAGACGTAGAAGAAGGAGAAGGAGAAGGTGAAGTCTGGAGGGTGAATCAGAAGAAGTAGAAGATGGAGAAGGAGAAGGTGAAGTCTGGAGGGTGAATCAGAAGAAGTAGAAGAAGGAGAAGGAGAAGGTGAAGTCTGGAGGGTGAATCAGAAGAAGCAGAAGAAGGAGAAGGAGAAGGTGAAGTCTGGAGGGAGAAGCAGAAGAAGTAGAAGAAGGAGAAGGAGAAGGTGATGTCTGGAGGGTGAATCAGAAGAAGAAGAAGAAGGAGAAGGAGAAGGTGAAGTCTGGAGGGTGAATCAGTAGAAGTAGAAGAATGAGAAGGAGAAGGTGAAGTCTGGAGGGTGAATCAGAAGAAGCAGAAGAAGGAGAAGGAGAAGGTGAAGTCTGGAGGGTGAATCAGAAGAAGTAGAAGAAGGAGAAGGAGATGGTGTAGTCTGGAGGGTGAATCAGAAGAAGTAGACGAAGGAGAAGGAGAAGGTAAAGTCTGGAGGGTGAATCAGAAGAAGCAGAAGAAGGAGAAGGAGATGGTGAAGTCTAGAGGGTGAATCAGAAGAAGTAGAAGAAGGAGAAGGAGAAGGTGAAGTCTGGAGGGTGAATCAGAAGAAGCAGAAGAAGGAGAAGGAGAAGGTGAAGTCAGGAGGGTGAATCAGAAGAAGCAGAAGAAGGAGAAGGAGAAGGTGAAGTCTGGAGGGTGAATCAGAAGAAGCAGAAGAAGGAGAAGGAGAAGTTGAAGACTGGAGGGTGAATCAGAAGAAGTTGAAGAAGGAGAAGGAGAAGGTGAAGTCTGGAGGGTGAATCAGAAGAAGTAGAAGAAGGAGAAGGAGAAGGTGTAGTCTGGAGGGTGAATCAGAAGAAGTAGACGAAGGAGAAGGAGAAGGTGAAGTCTGGCGGGTGAATCAGAAGAAGCAGAAGAAGGAGAACGAGAAGGTGAAGTCAGGAGGGTGAATCAGAAGAAGCAGAAGAAGGACAAGGAGAAGGTGAAGTCAGGAGGGTGAATCAGAAGAAGCAGAAGAAGGAGAAGGAGAAGGTGAAGTCTGGAGGGTGAATCAGAAGAAGCAGAAGAAGGAGAAGGAGAAGTTGAAGACTGGAGGGTGAATCAGAAGAAGTTGAAGAAGGAGAAGGAGAAGGTGAAGTCTGGAGGGTGAATCAGAAGAAGTAGAAGAAGGAGAAGGAGAAGGTGAAGTCTGGAGGTTGAATCAGAAGAAGCAGAAGAAGGAGAATGAGAAGGTGAAGTCAGGAGGGTGAATCAGAAGAAGCAGAAGAAGGAGAAGGAGAAGGTGAAGTCTGGAGGGTGAATCAGAAGAAGCAGAAGAAGGAAAAGGAGGAGGTGAAGACTGGAGGGTGAATCAGAAAAAGTAGAAGAAGGAGAAGGAGAAGGTGAAGTCTGGAGGGTGAATCAGAATAAGTAGAAGAAGGAGAAGGAGAAGGCGAAGTCTGGAGGGTGAATCAGAAGAAGCAGAAAAAGGAGAAGGAGAAGGTGAAGTCTGGAGGGTGAATCAGAAGAAGCAGAAGAAGGAGGAGTAGAAGATGAAGTCTGGAGGGTGAATCAGAAGAAGTAGAAGAAGGAGAAGGAGAAGGTGATGTCTGGAGGGTGAATCAGAAGAAGCAGAAGAAGGAGAATGATATGGTGAAGTCTGAAGGGTGAATCAGAAGAAGCAGAAGAAGGAGAAGTAAAAGGTGAAGTCTGGAGGGTGAATCAGAAGAAGCAGAAGAAGGAGAAGGAGAAGGTGAAGTCTGGAGGGTGAATCAGAAGAAGCAGAAGAAGGAGAAGGAGAAGGTGAAGTCTGGAGGGTGAATCAGAAGAAGTAGAAGAAGGAGAAGGAGAAGGTGAAGTCTGGAGGGTGAATCAGAAGAAGTAGAAGAAGGAGAAGGAGAAGGTGAAGTCTGGAGGGTGAATCAGAAGAAAGAGAAGAAGGAAAAGGAGACGGTGAAGTCTGGAGGGTGAATCAGAAGAAGCAGAAGAAGGAGAAGGAGAAGATGAAGTCTGGAGGGTGAATCAGAAGAAGTAGAAGAAGGAGTAGGAGAAGGAGAAGTCTGCAGGGTGAATCAGAAAAAGCAGACGAAGGAGAAGGAGATGGTGAAGTCTGGAGGGTGAATCAGAAGAAGCAGAAGAAGGAGAAGGAGAAGGTGAAGTCTGGAGGGTGAATCAGAAGAAGCAGAAGAAGGAGAAGGAGAAGGTGAAGTCTGGAGGGTGAATCAGAAGAAGCAGAAGACGGAGAAGGAGAAGGTGAAGTCTGGAGGCTGGAGGGTGAAGCTGAAGAAGTAGAAGAAGCAGAAGGAGAAGGTGAAGTCAGGAGGGTGAATCAGAAGAGGTAGAAGAAGGAGAAGGTGAAGGTGAAGTCAGGAGGGTGAATCAGAAGAAGCAGAAGAAGGAGAAGGAGAAGGTGAAGTCTGGAGAGTGAATCAGAAGAATCAGAAGAAGGAGAAGGAGAAGGTGAAGTCTGGAGGGTGAATCAGAAGAAGCTGAAGAAAGAGAAGGAGAAGGTGAAGTCTGGAGGGTGAAGCAGAAGAAGCAGAAGAAGGAGAAGGAGAAGGTGAAGACTGGAGGGTGAATCAGAAGAAGTAGAAGAAGGAGAAGGAGAAGGTGAAGTCTGGAGGGTGAATCAGAAGAAGTAGAAGAAGGAGTAGGAGAAGGTGAAGTCTGGAGGTGAATCAGAAGAATGAGAAGAAGGAGAAGGAGAAGGTGTAGTCTGGAGGGTGAATCAGAAGAAGCAGAAGGAGAAGGAGAAGGTGAAGTCAGGAGGGTGAATCAGAAGAAGCAGAAGAAGGAGAAGGAGAAGGTGAAGTTAGGAGGGTGAATCAGAAGAAGCAGAAGAAGGAGAAGGAGAAGGTGAAGTCAGGGGGGTGAAGCAGAAGATGTAGAAGAAGGAGAAGGAGAAGGTGAAGTCTGGAGGGTGAATCAGAAGAAGCAGAAGAAGGAGAAGGAGAAGGTGAAGTCAGGAGGGTGAATCAGAAGAAGCAGAAGAAGGAGAAGGAGAAGGTGAAGTCTGGAGGGTGAATCAGAAGAAGCAGAAGAAGGAGAAGGAGAAGTTGAAGACTGGAGGGTGAATCAGAAGAAGTAGAAGAAGGAGAAGGAGAAGGTGAAGTCTGGAGGGTGAATCAGAAGAAGTAGAAGAAGGAGAAGGAGAAGGTGAAGTCTGGAGGGTGAATCAGAAGAAGTAGAAGAAGGAGAAGGAGAAGGTGAAGTCTGGAGGGTGAATCAGAAGAAGCAGAAGAAGGAGAATGAGAAGGTGAAGTCAGGAGGGTGAATCAGAAGAAGCAGAAGAAGGAGAAGGAGAAGGTGAAGTCTGGAGGGTGAATCAGAAGAAGCAGAAGAAGGAGAAGGAGGAGGTGAAGACTGGAGGGTGAATCAGAAAAAGTAGAAGAAGGAGAAGGAGAAGGTGAAGTCTGGAGGGTGAATCAGAAGAAGTAGAAGAAGGAGAAGGAGAAGGCGAAGTCTGGAGGGTGAATCAGAAGAAGAAGAAAAAGGAGAAGGAGAAGGTGAAGTCTGGAGGGTGAATCAGAAGAAGCAGAAGAAGGAGGAGGAGAAGATGAAGTCTGGAGGGTGAATCAGAAGAAGTAGAAGAAGGAGAAGGAGAAGGTGATGTCTGGAGGGTGAATCAGAAGAAGCAGAAGAAGGAGAATGATATGGTGATGTCTGAAGGGTGAATCAGAAGAAGCAGAAGAAGGAGAAGTAAAAGGTGAAGTCTGGAGGGTGAATCAGAAGAAGCAGAAGAAGGAGAAGGAGAAGGTGAAGTCTGGAGGGTGAATCAGAAGAAGCAGAAGAAGGAGAAGGAGAAGGTGAAGTCTGGAGGGTGAATCAGAAGAAGTAGAAGAAGGAGAAGGAGAAGGTGAAGTCTGGAGGGTGAATCAGAAGAAGTAGAAGAAGGAGAAGGAGAAGGTGAAGTCTGGAGGGTGAATCAGAAGAAGCAGAAGAAGGAGAAGGAGACGGTGAAGTCTGGAGGGTGAATCAGAAGAAGCAGAAGAAGGAGAAGGAGAAGATAAAGTCTGGAGGGTGAATCAGAAGAAGTAGAAGAAGGAGAAGGAGAAGGCGAAGTCTGGAGGGTGAATCAGAAGAAGCAGAAAAAGGAGAAGGAGAAGGTGAAGTCTGGAGGGTGAATCAGAAGAAGCAGAAGAAGGAGGAGGAGAAGATGAAGTCTGGAGGGTGAATCAGAAGAAGTAGAAGAAGGAGAAGGAGAAGGTGATGTCTGGAGGGTGAATCAGAAGAAGCAGAAGAAGGAGAATGATATGGTGATGTCTGAATGGTGAATCAGAAGAAGCAGAAGAAGGAGAAGTAAAAGGTGAAGTCTGGAGGGTGAATCAGAAGAAGCAGAAGAAGGAGAAGGAGAAGGTGAAGTCTGGAGGGTGAATCAGAAGAAGCAGAAGAAGGAGAAGGAGAAGGTGAAGTCTGGAAGGTGAATCAGAAGAAGTAGAAGAAGGAGAAGGAGAAGGTGAAGTCTGGAGGGTGAATCAGAAGAAGTAGAAGAAGGAGAAGGAGAAGGTGAAGTCTGGAGGGTGAATCAGAAGAAGCAGAAGAAGGAGAAGGAGACGGTGAAGTCTGGAGGGTGAATCAGAAGAAGCAGAAGAAGGAGAAGGTGAAGGTGAAGTCAGGAGGGTGAATCAGAAGAAGCAGAAGAAGGAGAAGGAGAAGGTGAAGTCTGGAGAGTGAATCAGAAGAATCAGAAGAAGGAGAAGGAGAAGGTGAAGTCTGGAGGGTGAATCAGAAGAAGCTGAAGAAAGAGAAGGAGAAGGTGAAGTCAGGAGGGTGAATCAGAAGAGGTAGAAGAAGGAGAAGGTGAAGGTGAAGTCAGGAGGGTGAATCAGAAGAAGCAGAAGAAGGAGAAGGAGAAGGTGAAGTCTGGAGAGTGAATCAGAAGAATCAGAAGAAGGAGAAGGAGAAGGTGAAGTCTGGAGGGTGAATCAGAAGAAGCTGAAGAAAGAGAAGGAGAAGGTGAAGTCTGGAGGGTGAAGCAGAAGAAGCAGAAGAAGGAGAAGGAGAAGGTGAAGTCTGGAGGGTGAATCAGAAGAAGTAGAAGAAGGAGAAGGAGAAGGTGAAGTCTGGAGGGTGAATCAGAAGAAGCAGAAGAAGGAGAAGGAGACGGTGAAGTCTGGAGGGTGAATCAGAAGAAGCAGAAGAAGGAGAAGGAGAAGATAAAGTCTGGAGGGTGAATCAGAAGAAGTAGAAGAAGGAGTTGGAGAAGGAGAAGTCTGCAGGGTGAATCAGAAAAAGCAGAAGAAGGAGAAGGAGATGGTGAAGTCTGGAGGGTGAATCAGAAGAAGCAGAAGACGGAGAAGGAGAAGGTGAAGTCTGGAGGCTGGAGCGTGAAGCAGAAGAAGTAGAAGAAGGAGAAGGAGAAGGTGAAGTCAGGAGGGTGAATCAGAAGAGGTAGAAGAAGGAGAAGGTGAAGGTGAAGTCAGGAGGGTGAATCAGAAGAAGCAGAAGAAGGAGAAGGAGAAGGTGAAGTCTGGAGAGTGAATCATAAGAATCAGAAGAAGGAGAAGGAGAAGGTGAAGTCTGGAGGGTGAATCAGAAGAAGCTGAAGAAAGAGAAGGAGAAGGTGAAGTCTGGAGGGTGAATCAGAAGAAGCAGAAGAAGGAGAAGGAGACGGTGAAGTCTGGAGGGTGAATCAGAAGAAGCAGAAGAAGGAGAAGGAGAAGATGAAGTCTGGAGGGTGAATCAGAAGAAGTAGAAGAAGGAGTAGGAGAAGGAGAAGTCTGCAGGGTGAATCAGAAAAAGCAGAAGAAGGAGAAGGAGATGGTGAAGTCTGGAGGGTGAATCAGAAGAAGCAGAAGAAGGAGAAGGAGAAGGTGAAGTTTGGAGGGTGAATCAGAAGAAGCAGAAGAAGGAGAAGGAGAAGGTGAAGTCTGGAGGGTGAATTAGAAGAAGCAGAAGACGGAGAAGGAGAAGGTGAAGTCTGGAGGCTGGAGGGTGAAGCTGAAGAAGTAGAAGAAGGAGAAGGAGAAGGTGAAGTCAGGAGGGTGAATCAGAAGAGGTAGAAGAAGGAGAAGGTGAAGGTGAAGTCAGGAGGGTGAATCAGAAGAAGCAGAAGAAGGAGAAGGAGAAGGTGAAGTCTGGAGAGTGAATCAGAAGAATCAGAAGAAGGAGAAGGAGAAGGTGAAGTCTGGAGGGTGAATCAGAAGAAGCAGAAGAAGGAGAAGGAGAAGGTGAAGTTAGGAGGGTGAATCAGAAGAAGCAGAAAAAGGAGAAGGAGAAGGTGAAGTCAGGGGGGTGAAGCAGAAGAAGTAGAAGAAGGAGAAGGAGAAGGTGAAGTCTGGAGGGTGAATCAGAAGAAGCAGAAGAAGGAGAAGGAGAAGGTGAAGTCAGGAGGGTGAATCAGAAGAAGCAGAAGGAGAAGGAGAAGGTGAAGTCTGGAGGGTGAATCAGAAGAAGCAGAAGAAGGAGAAGGAAAAGTTGAAGACTGGAGGGTGAATCAGAAGAAGTAGAAGAAGGAGAAGGAGAAGGTGAAGTCTGGAGGGTGAATCAGAAGAAGTAGAAGAAGGAGAAGGAGAAGGTGAAGTCTGGAGGGTGAATCAGAAGAAGTAGAAGAAGGAGAAGGAGAAGGTGAAGTCTGGAGGGTGAATCAGAAGAAGCAGAAGAAGGAGAATGAGAAGGTGAAGTCAGGAGGGTGAACCAGAAGAAGCAGAAGAAGGAGAAGGAGAAGGTGAAGTCTGGAGGGTGAATCAGAAGAAGCAGAAGAAGGAGAAGGAGGAGGTGAAGACTGGAGGGTGAATCAGAAAAAGTAGAAGAAGGAGAAGGAGAAGGTGAAGTCTGGAGGGTGAATCAGAAGAAGTAGAAGAAGGAGAAGGAGAAGGCGAAGTCTGGAGGGTGAATCAGAAGAAGCAGAAAAAGGAGAAGGAGAAGGTGAAGTCTGGAGGGTGAATCAGAAGAAGCAGAAGAAGGAGGAGGAGAAGATGAAGTCTGGAGTGTGAATCAGAAGAAGTAGAAGAAGGAGAAGGAGAAGGTGATGTCTGGAGGGTGAATCAGAAGAAGCAGAAGAAGGAGAATGATATGGTGAAGTCTGAAGGATGAATCAGAAGAAGCAGAAGAAGGAGAAGTAAAAGGTGAAGTCTGGAGGGTGAATCAGAAGAAGCAGAAGAAGGAGAAGGAGAAGGTGAAGTCTGGAGGGTGAATCAGAAGAAGTAGAAGAAGGAGAAGGAGAAGGTGAAGTCTGGAGGGTGAATCAGAAGAAGTAGAAGAAGGAGAAGGAGAAGGTGAAGTCTGGAGGGTGAATCAGAAGAAGCAGAAGAAGGAGAAGGAGACGGTGAAGTCTGGAGGGTGAATCAGAAGAAGCAGAAGAAGGAGAAGGAGAAGATGAAGTCTGGAGGGTGAATCAGAAGAAGTAGAAGAAGGAGTTGGAGAAGGAGAAGTCTGCAGGGTGAATCAGAAAAAGCAGAAGAAGGAGAAGGAGATGGTGAAGTCTGGAGGGTGAATCAGAAGAATCAGAAGAAGGAGAAGGAGAAGGTAAAGTCTGGAGGGTGAATCAGAAGAAGCAGAAGAAGGAGAAGGAGAAGGTGAAGTCTGGAGGGTGAATCAGAAGAAGTAGAAGACGGAGAAGGAGAAGGTGAAGTCTGGAGGCTGGAGGGTGAAGCAGAAGAAGTAGAAGAAGGAGAAGGAGAAGGTGAAGTCAGGAGGGTGAATCAGAAGAGGTAGAAGAAGGAGAAGGTGAAGGTGAAGTCAGGAGGGTGAATCAGAAGAAGCAGAAGAAGGAGAAGGAGAAGGTGAAGTCTGGAGAGTGAATCAGAAGAATCAGAAGAAGGAGAAGGAGAAGGTGAAGTCTGGAGGGTGAATCAGAAGAAGCTGAAGAAAGAGAAGGAGAAGGTGAAGTCTGGAGGGTGAAGCAGAAGAAGCAGAAGAAGGAGAAGGAGAAGGTGAAGACTGGAGGGTGAATCAGAAGAAGTAGAAGAAGGAGAAGGAGAAGGTGAAGTCAGGAGGGTGAATCAGAAGAGGTAGAAGAAGGAGAAGGTGAAGGTGAAGTCAGGAGGGTGAATCAGAAGAAGCAGAAGAAGGAGAAGGAGAAGGTGAAGTCTGGAGAGTGAATCAGAAGAATCAGAAGAAGGAGAAGGAGAAGGTGAAGTCTGGAGGGTGAATCAGAAGAAGCTGAAGAAAGAGAAGGAGAAGGTGAAGTCTGGAGGGTGAAGCAGAAGAAGCAGAAGAAGGAGAAGGAGAAGGTGAAGACTGGAGGGTGAATCAGAAGAAGTAGAAGAAGGAGAAGGAGAAGGTAAAGTCTGGAGGGTGAATCAGAAGAAGTAGAAGAAGGAGTAGGAGAAGGTGAAGTCTGGAGGTGAATCAGAAGAATGAGAAGAAGGAGAAGGAGAAGGTGAAGTCTGGAGAGTGAATCAGAAGAAGCAGAAGAAGGAGAAGGAGAAGGTGAAGTCAGGAGGGTGAATCAGAAGAAGCAGAAGAAGGAGAAGGAGAAGGTGAAGTTAGGAGGGTGAATCAGAAGACGCAGAAAAAGGAGAAGGAGAAGGTGAAGTCAGGGGGGTGAAGCAGAAGAAGTAGAAGAAGGAGAAGGAGAAGGTGAAGTCTGGAGGGTGAATCAGAAGAAGCAGAAGAAGGAGAAGGAGAAGGTGAAGTCAGGAGGGTGAATCAGAAGAAGCAGAAGGAGAAGGAGAAGGTGAAGTCTGGAGGGTGAATCAGAAGAAGCAGAAGAAGGAGAAGGAGAAGTTGAAGACTGGAGGGTGAATCAGAAGAAGTAGAAGAAGGAGAAGGAGAAGGTGAAGTCTGGAGGGTGAATCAGAAGAAGTAGAAGAAGGAGAAGGAGAAGGTGAAGTCTGGAGGGTGAATCAGAAGAAGTAGAAGAAGGAGAAGGAGAAGGTGAAGTCTGGAGGGTGAATCAGAAGAAGCAGAAGAAGGAGAATGAGAAGGTGAAGTCAGGAGGGTGAATCAGAAGAAGCAGAAGAAGGAGAAGGAGAAGGTGAAGTCTGGAGGGTGAATCAGAAGAAGCAGAAGAAGGAGAAGGAGGAGGTGAAGACTGGAGGGTGAATCAGAAAAAGTAGAAGAAGGAGAAGGAGAAGGTGAAGTCTGGAGGGTGAATCAGAAGAAGTAGAAGAAGGAGAAGGAGAAGGCGAAGTCTGGAGGTTGAATCAGAAGAAGCAGAAAAAGGAGAAGGAGAAGGTGAAGTCTGGAGGGTGAATCAGAAGAAGCAGAAGAAGGAGGAGGAGAAGATGAAGTCTGGAGTGTAAATCAGAAGAAGTAGAAGAAGGAGAAGGAGAAGGTGATGTCTGGAGGGTGAATCAGAAGAAGCAGAAGAAGGAGAATGATATGGTGAAGTCTGAAGGATGAATCAGAAGAAGCAGAAGAAGGAGAAGTAAAAGGTGAAGTCTGGAGGGTGAATCAGAAGAAGCAGAAGAAGGAGAAGGAGAAGGTGAAGTCTGGAGGGTGAATCAGAAGAAGCAGAAGAAGGAGAAGGAGAAGGTGAAGTCTGGAGGGTGAATCAGAAGAAGTAGAAGAAGGAGAAGGAGAAGGTGAAGTCTGGAGGGTGAATCAGAAGAAGTAGAAGAAGGAGAAGGAGAAGGTGAAGTCTGGAGGGTGAATCAGAAGAAGCAGAAGAAGGAGAAGGAGACGGTGAAGTCTGGAGGGTGAATCAGAAGAAGCAGAAGAAGGAGAAGGAGAAGATGAAGTCTGGAGGGTGAATCAGAAGAAGTAGAAGAAGGAGTTGGAGAAGGAGAAGTCTGCAGGGTGAATCAGAAAAAGCAGAAGAAGGAGAAGGAGATGGTGAAGTCTGGAGGGTGAATCAGAAGAATCAGAAGAAGGAGAAGGAGAAGGTAAAGTCTGGAGGGTGAATCAGAAGAAGCAGAAGAAGGAGAAGGAGAAGGTGAAGTCTGGAGGGTGAATCAGAAGAAGTAGAAGACGGAGAAGGAGAAGGTGAAGTCTGGAGGCTGGAGGGTGAAGCAGAAGAAGTAGAAGAAGGAGAAGGAGAAGGTGAAGTCAGGAGGGTGAATCAGAAGAGGTAGAAGAAGGAGAAGGTGAAGGTGAAGTCAGGAGGGTGAATCAGAAGAAGCAGAAGAAGGAGAAGGAGAAGGTGAAGTCTGGAGAGTGAATCAGAAGAATCAGAAGAAGGAGAAGGAGAAGGTGAAGTCTGGAGGGTGAATCAGAAGAAGCTGAAGAAAGAGAAGGAGAAGGTGAAGTCTGGAGGGTGAAGCAGAAGAAGCAGAAGAAGGAGAAGGAGAAGGTGAAGACTGGAGGGTGAATCAGAAGATGTAGAATAAGGAGAAGGAGAAGGTGAAGTCTGGAGGGTGAATCAGAAGAAGTAGAAGAAGGAGTAGGAGAAGGTGAAGTCTGGAGGGTGAATCAGAAGAATGAGAAGAAGGAGAAGGAGAAGGTGAAGTCTGGAGGGTGAATCAGAAGAAGCAGAAGAAGGAGAAGGAGAAGGTGAAGTCAGGAGGGTGAATCAGAAGAAGCAGAAGAAGGAGAAGGAGAAGGTGAAGTTAGGAGGGTGAATCAGAAGAAGCAGAAGAAGGAGAAGGAGAAGTTGAAGTCAGGGGGGTGATGCATGAAGAAGTAGAAGAAGGAGAAGGAGAAGGTGAAGTCTGGAGGGTGAATCAGAAGAAGCAGAAGAAGGAGAAGGAGAAGGTGAAGTCAGGAGGGTGAATCAGAAGAAGCAGAAGAAGGAGAAGGAGAAGATGAAGTCTGGAGGGTGAATCAGAAGAAGCAGAAGAAGGAGAAGGAGAAGTTGAAGACTGGAGGGTGAATCAGAAGAAGTAGAAGAAGGAGAAGGAGAAGGTGAAGTCTGGAGGGTGAATCAGAAGAAGTAGAAGAAGGAGAAGGAGAAGGTGTAGTCTGGAGGGTGAATCAGAAGAAGTAGACGAAGGAGAAGGAGAAGGTGAAGTCTGGAGGGTGAATCAGAAGAAGCAGAATAATGAGAACGAGAAGGTGAAGTCTGGAGGGTGAAACAGAAGAAGTAGAAGAAGGAGAAGGAGAAGGTGAAGTCTGGAGGGTGAATCAGAAGAAGCAGAAGAAGGAGAATGAGAAGGTGAAGTCAGGAGGGTGAATCAGAAGAAGCAGAAGAAGGAGAAGGAGAAGCTGAAGTCTGGAGGGTGAATCAGAAGAAGCAGAAGAAGGAGAAGGAGGAGGTGAAGACTGGAGGGTGAATCAGAAAAAGTAGAAGAAGGAGAAGTAGAAGGTGAAGTCTGGAGGGTGAATCAGAAGAAGTAGAAGAAGGAGAAGGAGAAGGCGAAGTCTGGAGGGTGAATCAGAAGAAGCAGAAAAAGACGAAGGAGAAGGTGAAGTCTGGAGGGTGAATCAGAAGAAGCAGAAGAAGGAGGAGGAGAAGATGAAGTCTGGAGGGTGAATCAGAAGAAGTAGAAGAAGGAGAAGGAGAAGGTGAGGTCTGGAGGGTGAATCAGAAGAAGCAGAAGAAGGAGAAGGATATGGTGAAGTCTGAAGGGTGAATCAGAAGAAGCAGAAGAAGGAGAAGTAAAAGGTGAAGTCTGGAGGGTGAATCAGAAGAAGCAGAAGAAGGAGAAGGAGAAGGTGAAGTCTGGAGGGTGAATCAGAAGAAGCAGAAGAAGGAGAAGGAGAAGGTGAAGTCTGGAGGGTGAATCAGAAGAAGTAGAAGAAGGAGAAGGAGAAGGTGAAGTCTGGAGGGTGAATAAGAAGAAGTAGAAGAAGGAGAAGGAGAAGGTGAAGTCTGGAGGGTGAATCAGAAGAAGCAGAAGAAGGAGAAGGAGAAGGTGAAGTCTGGAGGGTGAATCAGAAGAAGCAGAAGAAGGAGAAGGAGAAGATGAAGTCTGGAGGGTGAATCAGAAGAAGTAGAAGAAGGATTAGGAGAAGGAGAAGTCTGGAGGGTGAATCAGAAGAAGCAGAAGAAGGAGAAGGAGATGGTGAAGTCTGGAGGGTGAATCAGAAGAAGCAGAAGAAGGAGAAGGAGAAGGTGAAGTCTGGAGGGTGAATCAGAAGAAGCAGAAGAAGGAGAAGGAGAAGGTGAAGTCTGGAGGGTGAATCAGAAGAAGTAGAAGACGGAGAAGGAGAAGGTGAAGTCTGGAGGCTGGAGGGTGAAGCAGAAGAAGTAGAAGAAGGAGAAGGAGAAGGTGAAGTCAGGAGGGTGAATCAGAAGAGGTAGAAGATGGAGAAGGTGAAGGTGAAGTCAGGAGGGTGAATCAGAAGAAGCAGAAGAAGGAGAAGGAGAAGGTGAAGTCTGGAGAGTGAATCAGAAGAATCAGAAGAAGGAGAAGGAGAAGGTGAAGTCTGGAGGGTGAATCAGAAGAAGCTGAAAAAAGAGAAGGAGAAGGTGAAGTCTGGAGGGTGAAGCAGAAGAAGCAGAAGATGGAGAAGGAGAAGGTGAAGTCTGGAGGGCGAAGCAGAAGAAGCAGAAGAAGGAGAGTGAGAAGGTGAAGTCTGGAGGGTGAAGCAGAAGAAGCAGAAGAAGGAGAAGGAGAAGGTGAAGTCTGGAGGGTGAATCAGGAGAAGTAGAAGAAGGAGAAGGAGAAGGTGAAGTCAGGAGGGTGGAGCAGAAGAAGCAGAAGAAGGAGAAGGAGAAGGTGAAGTCTGGAGGGTGAAGCAGAAGAAGCAGAAGATGGAGAAGGAGAAGGTGAAGTCTGGAGGGCGAAGCAGAAGAAGCAGAAGAAGGAGAAGGAGAAGGTGAAGTCTGGAGGGTGAATCAGAAGAAGCAGAAGAAGGAGAAGGAGGAGGTGAAGACTGGAGGGTGAATCAGAAAAAGTAGAAGAAGGAGAAGGAGAAGGTGTAGTCTGGAGGGTGAATCAGAAGAAGTAGAAGAAGGAGAAGGAGAAGGCGAAGTCTGGAGGGTGAATCAGAAGAAGCAGAAAAAGGAGAAGGAGAAGGTGAAGTCTGGAGGGTGAATCAGAAGAAGCAGAACAAGGAGAAGGAGAAGGTGAAGTCTGGAGGGTGAAGCAGAAGAAGCAGAAGAAGGAGAAGGAGAAGGTGAAGTCTGGAGGGTGAAGCAGAAGAAGCAGAAGAAGGAGAAGGAGAAGGTGAAGTCAGGAGGGTGAATCAGAAGAAGTAGAAGAAGGAGAAGGAGAAGGTGAAGTCTGGAGGGTGAATCAGAAGAAGTAGAAGATGGAGAAGGTGAAGTCTGGAGGGTGAATCAGAAGAAGTAGAAGAAGGAGAAGGAGAAGGTGAAGTCTGGCCGGAGAATCAGAAGAAGCAGAAGAAGGAGAAGGAGAAGTTGAAGACTGGAGGGTGAATCAGAAGAAGTAGAAGAAGGAGAAGGAGAAGGTGAAGTCTGGAGGGTGAATCAGAAGAAGTAGAAGAAGGAGAAGGAGAAGGTGAAGTCTGGAGGGTGAATCAGAAGAAGTAGAAGAAGGAGAAGGAGAAGGTGAAGTCTGGAGGGTGAATCAGAAGAAGCAGAAGAAGGAGAATGAGAAGGTGAAGTCAGGAGGGTGAATCAGAAGAAGCAGAAGAAGGAGAAGGAGAAGGTGAAGTCTGGAGGGTGAATCAGAAGAAGCAGAAGAAGGAGAAGGAGGAGGTGAAGACTGGAGGGTGAATCAGAAAAAGTAGAAGAAGGAGAAGGAGAAGGTGAAGTCTGGAGGGTGAATCAGAAGAAGTAGAAGAAGGAGAAGGAGAAGGCGAAGTCTGGAGGGTGAATCAGAAGAAGCAGAAAAAGGAGAAGGAGAAGGTGAAGTCTGGAGGGTGAATCAGAAGAAGCAGAAGAAGGAGGAGGAGAAGATGAAGTCTGGAGTGTAAATCAGAAGAAGTAGAAGAAGGAGAAGGAGAAGGTGATGTCTGGAGGGTGAATCAGAAGAAGCAGAAGAAGGAGAATGATATGGTGAAGTCTGAAGGATGAATCAGAAGAAGCAGAAGAAGGAGAAGTAAAAGGTGAAGTCTGGAGGGTGAATCAGAAGAAGCAGAAGAAGGAGAAGGAGAAGGTGAAGTCTGGAGGGTGAATCAGAAGAAGCAGAAGAAGGAGAAGGAGAAGGTGAAGTCTGGAGGGTGAATCAGAAGAAGTAGAAGAAGGAGAAGGAGAAGGTGAAGTCTGGAGGGTGAATCAGAAGAAGTAGAAGAAGGAGAAGGAGAAGGTGAAGTCTGGAGGGTGAATCAGAAGAAGCAGAAGAAGGAGAAGGAGACGGTGAAGTCTGGAGGGTGAATCAGAAGAAGCAGAAGAAGGAGAAGGAGAAGATGAAGTCTGGAGGGTGAATCAGAAGAAGTAGAAGAAGGAGTTGGAGAAGGAGAAGTCTGCAGGGTGAATCAGAAAAAGCAGAAGAAGGAGAAGGAGATGGTGAAGTCTGGAGGGTGAATCAGAAGAATCAGAAGAAGGAGAAGGAGAAGGTAAAGTCTGGAGGGTGAATCAGAAGAAGCAGAAGAAGGAGAAGGAGAAGGTGAAGTCTGGAGGGTGAATCAGAAGAAGTAGAAGACGGAGAAGGAGAAGGTGAAGTCTGGAGGCTGGAGGGTGAAGCAGAAGAAGTAGAAGAAGGAGAAGGAGAAGGTGAAGTCAGGAGGGTGAATCAGAAGAGGTAGAAGAAGGAGAAGGTGAAGGTGAAGTCAGGAGGGTGAATCAGAAGAAGCAGAAGAAGGAGAAGGAGAAGGTGAAGTCTGGAGAGTGAATCAGAAGAATCAGAAGAAGGAGAAGGAGAAGGTGAAGTCTGGAGGGTGAATCAGAAGAAGCTGAAGAAAGAGAAGGAGAAGGTGAAGTCTGGAGGGTGAAGCAGAAGAAGCAGAAGAAGGAGAAGGAGAAGGTGAAGACTGGAGGGTGAATCAGAAGAAGTAGAAGAAGGAGAAGGAGAAGGTGAAGTCTGGAGGGTGAATCAGAAGAAGTAGAAGAAGGAGTAGGAGAAGGTGAAGTCTGGAGGGTGAATCAGAAGAATGAGAAGAAGGAGAAGGAGAAGGTGAAGTCTGGAGGGTGAATCAGAAGAAGCAGAAGAAGGAGAAGGAGAAGGTGAAGTCAGGAGGGTGAATCAGAAGAAGCAGAAGAAGGAGAAGGAGAAGGTGAAGTTAGGAGGGTGAATCAGAAGAAGCAGAAGAAGGAGAAGGAGAAGTTGAAGTCAGGGGGGTGATGCATGAAGAAGTAGAAGAAGGAGAAGGAGAAGGTGAAGTCTGGAGGGTGAATCAGAAGAAGCAGAAGAAGGAGAAGGAGAAGGTGAAGTCAGGAGGGTGAATCAGAAGAAGCAGAAGAAGGAGAAGGAGAAGGTGAAGTCTGGAGGGTGAATCAGAAGAAGCAGAAGAAGGAGAAGGAGAAGTTGAAGACTGGAGGGTGAATCAGAAGAAGTAGAAGAAGGAGAAGGAGAAGGTGAAGTCTGGAGGGTGAATCAGAAGAAGTAGAAGAAGGAGAAGGAGAAGGTGTAGTCTGGAGGGTGAATCAGAAGAAGTAGACGAAGGAGAAGGAGAAGGTGAAGTCTGGAGGGTGAATCAGAAGAAGCAGAATAAGGAGAACGAGAAGGTGAAGTCTGGAGGGTGAAACAGAAGAAGTAGAAGAAGGAGAAGGAGAAGGTGAAGTCTGGAGGGTGAATCAGAAGAAGCAGAAGAAGGAGAATGAGAAGGTGAAGTCAGGAGGGTGAATCAGAAGAAGCAGAAGAAGGAGAAGGAGAAGCTGAAGTCTGGAGGGTGAATCAGAAGAAGCAGAAGAAGGAGAAGGAGGAGGTGAAGACTGGAGGGTGAATCAGAAAAAGTAGAAGAAGGAGAAGTAGAAGGTCAAGTCTGGAGGGTGAATCAGAAGAAGTAGAAGAAGGAGAAGGAGAAGGCGAAGTCTGGAGGGTGAATCAGAAGAAGCAGAAAAAGACGAAGGAGAAGGTGAAGTCTGGAGGGTGAATCAGAAGAAGCAGAAGAAGGAGGAGGAGAAGATGAAGTCTGGAGGGTGAATCAGAAGAAGTAGAAGAAGGAGAAGGAGAAGGTGAGGTCTGGAGGGTGAATCAGAAGAAGCAGAAGAAGGAGAAGGATATGGTGAAGTCTGAAGGGTGAATCAGAAGAAGCAGAAGAAGGAGAAGTAAAAGGTGAAGTCTGGAGGGTGAATCAGAAGAAGCAGAAGAAGGAGAAGGAGAAGGTGAAGTCTGGAGGGTGAATCAGAAGAAGCAGAAGAAGGAGAAGGAGAAGGTGAAGTCTGGAGGGTGAATCAGAAGAAGTAGAAGAAGGAGAAGGAGAAGGT
The DNA here is from genome assembly GCF_052327205.1 of Somniosus microcephalus. Taxonomy (NCBI): domain Eukaryota; kingdom Metazoa; phylum Chordata; class Chondrichthyes; order Squaliformes; family Somniosidae; genus Somniosus; species Somniosus microcephalus. The sequence continues at coordinate 187,284 of NW_028225399.1, read as the reverse complement.
GAAGTCTGGAGGGTGAATAAGAAGAAGTAGAAGAAGGAGAAGGAGAAGGTGAAGTCTGGAGGGTGAATCAGAAGAAGCAGAAGAAGGAGAAGGAGAAGGTGAAGTCTGGAGGGTGAATCAGAAGAAGCAGAAGAAGGAGAAGGAGAAGATGAAGTCTGGAGGGTGAATCAGAAGAAGTAGAAGAAGGATTAGGAGAAGGAGAAGTCTGGAGGGTGAATCAGAAGAAGCAGAAGAAGGAGAATGAGATGGTGAAGTCTGGAGGGTGAATCAGAAGAAGCAGAAGAAGGAGAAGGAGAAGGTGAAGTCTGGAGGGTGAATCAGAAGAAGCAGAAGAAGGAGAAGGAGAAGGTGAAGACTGGAGGGTGAATCAGAAGAAGTAGAAGACGGAGAAGGAGAAGGTGAAGTCTGGAGACTGGAGGGTGAAGCAGAAGAAGTAGAAGAAGGAGAAGGAGAAGGTGAAGTCAGGAGGGTGAATCAGAAGAGGTAGAAGATGGAGAAGGTGAAGGTGAAGTCAGGAGGGTGAATCAGAAGAAGCAGAAGAAGGAGAAGGAGAAGGTGAAGTCTGGAGAGTGAATCAGAAGAATCAGAAGAAGGAGAAGGAGAAGGTGAAGTCTGGAGGGTGAATCAGAAGAAGCTGAAAAAAGAGAAGGAGAAGGTGAAGTCTGGAGGGTGAAGCAGAAGAAGCAGAAGATGGAGAAGGAGAAGGTGAAGTCTGGAGGGCGAAGCAGAAGAAGCAGAAGAAGGAGAGTGAGAAGGTGAAGTCTGGAGGGTGAAGCAGAAGAAGCAGAAGAAGGAGAAGGAGAAGGTGAAGTCTGGAGGGTGAATCAGGAGAAGTAGAAGAAGGAGAAGGAGAAGGTGAAGTCAGGAGGGTGAAGCAGAAGAAGCAGAAGAAGGAGAAGGAGAAGGTGAAGTCTGGAGGGTGAAGCAGAAGAAGCAGAAGATGGAGAAGGAGAAGGTGAAGTCTGGAGGGCGAAGCAGAAGAAGCAGAAGAAGGAGAAGGAGAAGGTGAAGTCTGGAGGGTAAAGCAGAAGAAGCAGAAGAAGGAGAACGAGAAGGTGAAGTCTGGAGGGTGAATCAGAAGAAGTAGAAGAAGGAGAAGGAGAAGGGGAAGTCTGGAGGGTGAATCAGAAGAAGCAGAAGAAGGAGAATGAGAAGGTGAAGTCAGGAGGGTGAATCAGAAGAAGCAGAAGAAGGAGAAGGAGAAGGTGAAGTCTGGAGGGTGAATCAGAAGAAGCAGAAGAAGGAGAAGGAGGAGGTGAAGACTGGAGGGTGAATCAGAAAAAGTAGAAGAAGGAGAAGGAGAAGGTGTAGTCTGGAGGGTGAATCAGAAGAAGTAGAAGAAGGAGAAGGAGAAGGCGAAGTCTGGAGGGTGAATCAGAAGAAGCAGAAAAAGGAGAAGGAGAAGGTGAAGTCTGGAGGGTGAATCAGAAGAAGCAGAACAAGGAGAAGGAGAAGGTGAAGTCTGGAGGGTGAAGCAGAAGAAGCAGAAGAAGGAGAAGGAGAAGGTGAAGTCTGGAGGGTGAAGCAGAAGAAGCAGAAGAAGGAGAAGGAGAAGGTGAAGTCAGGAGGGTGAATCAGAAGAAGTAGAAGAAGGAGAATGAGAAGGTGAAGTCTGGAGGGTGAATCAGAAGAAGTAGAAGATGGAGAAGGTGAAGTCTGGAGGGTGAATCAGAAGAAGTAGAAGAAGGAGAAGGAGAAGGTGAAGTCTGGAGGGTGAATCAGAAGAAGCAGAAGAAGGAGAAGGAGAAGGTGAAGTCTGGAGGGAGAAGCAGAAGAAGTAGAAGAAGGAGAATGAGAAGGTGAAGTCTGGAGGGTGAATCAGTAGAAGTAGAAGAAGGAGAAGGAGAAGGTGAAGTCTGGAGGGTGAATCAGAAGAAGTAGAAGAAGGAGAAGGAGAAGGTGAAGTCTGGAGGGTGAATCAGAAGAAGTAGAAGAAGGAGAAGGAGATGGTGTAGTCTGGAGGGTGAATCAGAAGAAGTAGACGAAGGAGAATGAGAAGGTGAAGTCTGGAGGGTGAATCAGAAGAAGCAGAAGAAGGAGAAGGAGAAGGTGAAGTCTGGAGGGTGAATCAGAAGAAGTAGAAGAAGGAGAAGGAGAAGGTGAAGTCTGGAGGGTGAATCAGAAGAAGTAGAAGAAGGAGAAGGAGAAGGTGTAGTCTGGAGGGTGAATCAGAAGAAGTAGACGAAGGAGAAGGAGAAGCTGAAGTCTGGAGGGTGAATCAGAAGAAGCAGAAGAAGGAGAACGAGAAGGTGAAGTCTGGAGGGTGAATCAGAAGAAGTAGAAGAAGGAGAAGGAGAAGGTGAAGTCTGGAGGGTGAATCAGAAGAAGCAGAAGAAGGAGAATGAGAAGGTGAAGTCAGGAGGGTGAATCAGAAGAAGCAGAAGAAGGAGAAGGAGAAGGTGAAGTCTGGAGGGTGAATCAGAAGAAGCAGAAGATGGAGAAGGAGGAGGTGAAGACTGGAGGGTGAATCAGAAAAAGTAGAAGAAGGAGAAGGAGAAGGTGAAGTCTGGAGGGTGAATCAGAATAAGTACAAGAAGGAGAAGGAGAAGGCGAAGTCTGGAGGGTGAATCAGAAGAAGCAGAAAAAGGAGAAGGAGAAGGTGAAGTCTGGAGGGTGAATCAGAAGAAGCAGAAGAAGGAGGAGGAGAAGATGAAGTCTGGAGGGTGAATCAGAAGAAGTAGAAGAAGGAGAAGGAGAAGGTGATGTCTGGAGGGTGAATCAGAAGAAGCAGAAGAAGGAGAAGGATATGGTGAAGTCTGGAGGGTGAATCAGAAGAAGCAGAAGAAGGAGAAGGAGAAGGTGAAGTCTGGAGGGTGAATCAGAAGAAGCAGAAGAAGGAGAAGGAGAAGGTGAAGTCTGGAGGGTGAATCAGAAGAAGTAGAAGAAGGAGAAGGAGAAGGTGAAGTCTGGAGGGTGAATCAGAAGAAGTAGAAGAAGGAGAAGGAGAAGGTGAAGTCTGGAGGGTGAATCAGAAGAATCAGAAGAAGGAGAAGGAGAAGTTGAAGTCTGGAGGGTGAATCAGAAGAAGCAGAAGAAGGAGAAGGAGAAGATGAAGTCTGGAGGGTGAATCAGAAGAAGTAGAAGAAGGAGTAGGAGAAGGAGAAGTCTGCAGGGTGAATCAGAAGAAGCAGAAGAAGGAGAAGGAGATGGTGAAGTCTGGAGGGTGAATCAGAAGAAGCAGAAGAAGGAGAAGGAGAAGGTGAAGTCTGGAGGGTGAATCAGAAGAAGCAGAAGAAGGAGAAGGAGAAGGTGAAGTCTGGAGGGTGAATCAGAAGAAGTAGAAGACGGAGAAGGAGAAGGTGAAGTCTGGAGGCTGGAGGGTGAAGCAGAAGAAGTAGAAGATGGAGAAGGAGAAGGTGAAGTCAGGAGGGTGAATCAGAAGAGGTAGAAGAAGGAGAAGGTGAAGGTGAAGTCAGGAGGGTGAATCAGAAGAAGCAGAAGAAGGAGAAGGAGAAGGTGAAGTCTGGAGAGTGAATCAGAAGAATCAGAAGAAGGAGAAGGAGAAGGTGAAGTCTGGAGGGTGAATCAGAAGAAGCTGAAGAAGGAGAAGGAGAAGGTGAAGTCTGGAGGGTGAAGCAGAAGAAGCAGAAGAAGGAGAAGGAGAAGTTGAAGACTGGAGGGTGAATCAGAAGAATGAGAAGAAGGAGAAGGAGAAGGTGAAGTCTGGAGGGTGAATCAGAAGAAGCAGAAGAAGGAGAAGGAGAAGGTGAAGTCAGGAGGGTGAATCAGAAGAAGCAGAAGAAGGAGAAGGAGAAGGTGAAGTTAGGAGGGTGAATCAGAAGAGGCAGAAGAAGGAGAAGGAGAAGGTGAAGTCAGGGGGGTGAAGCAGAAGAAGAAGAAGAAGGAGAAGGAGAAGGTGAAGTCTGGAGGGTGAATCAGAAGAAGCAGAAGAAGGAGAAGGAGAAGGTGAAGTCTGGAGCGTGAATCAGAAGAAGCAGAAGAAGGAGAAGGAGAAGATGAAGTCTGGAGGGTGAATCAGAAGAAGTAGATGAAGGAGAAGGAGAAGGTGAGGTCTGGAGGGTGAATCAGAAGAAGCAGAAGAAGGAGAAGGAGAAGGTGAAGTCTGAAGGGTGAATCAGAAGAAGCAGAAGAAGGAGAAGGAGAAGGTGAAGTCTGGAGGGTGAATCAGAAGAAGCAGAAGAAGGAGAAGGAGAAGGTGAAGTCTGGAGGGTGAATCAGAAGAAGCAAAAGAAGGAGAAGGAGAAGGTGAAGTCTGGAGGGTGAATCAGAAGAAGTAGAAGAAGGAGAAGGAGAAGGTGAAGTCTGGAGGGTGAATCAGAAGATGCAGAAGAAGGAGAAGGAGAAGGTGAAGTCTGGAGGGTGAATCAGAAGAAGCAGAAGAAGAAGGAGGAGAAGGTGAAGTCTGGAGGGTGAATCAGAAGAAGCATTATAAGGAGAAGGAGAAGGTGAAGTCTGGAGGGTGAATCAGAAGAAGCAGAAGAAGGAGAAGGAGAAGGTGAAGTCTGGAGGGTGAATCAGAAGAAGTAGAAGAAGGAGAAGGAGAAGGTGAAGTCTGGAGGGTGAAGCAGAAGAAGTAGAAGAAGGAGAAGGAGAAGGTGAAGTCAGGAGGGTGAATCAGAAGAAGTAGAAGAAGGAGAAGGAGAAGGTGAAGTCAGGAGGGTGAATCAGAAGAAGCAGAAGAAGGAGAAGGAGAAGGTGAAGTCTGGAGGGTGAATCAGAAGAATCAGAAGAAGGAGAAGGAGAAGGTGAAGTCTGGAGGGTGAATCAGAAGAAGCAGAAGAAAGAGAAGGAGAAGGTGAAGTCTGGAGGGTGAAGCAGAAGAAGCAGAAGAAGGAGAAGCAGAAGGTGAAGACTGGAGGGTGAATCAGAAGAAGTAGAAGAAGGAGAAGGAGAAGGTGAAGTCTGGAGGATGAATCAGAAGAAGTAGAAGAAGGAGAAGGAGAAGGTGAAGTCTGGAGGGTGAATCAGAAGAAGCAGAAGAAGGAGAAGGAGAAGGTGAGGTCTGGAGGGTGAATCAGAAGAAGCAGAAGAAGGCGATGGAGAAGATGAAGTCTGAAGGGTGAATCAGAAGAAGAAGAAGAAGGAGAAGGAGAAGGTGAGGTCTGGAGGGTGAATCAGAAGAAGCAGAAGAAGGAGAAGGAGAAGGTGAAGTCTGGAAGGTGAATCAGAAGAAGCAGAAGAAGAAGAAGGAGAAGGTGAAGTCTGGAGGGTGAATCAGAAGAAGCAGAAGAAGGAGAAGGAGAAGGTGAAGTCAGGAGTGTGAATCAGAAGAAGCAGAAGAAGGAGAACGAGAAGGTGAAGTTAGGAGGGTGAATCAGAAGAAGCAGAAGAAGGAGAAGGAGAAGGTGAAGTCAGGGGGGTGAAGCAGAAGAAGTAGAAGAAGGAGAAGGAGAAGGTGAAGTCAGGAGGGTGAAGCAGAAGAAGCAGAAGAAGGAGAAGGAGTAGGTGAAGTCTGGAGGGCGCAGCAGAAGAAGCAGAAGAAGGAGAAGGAGAAGGTGAAGTCTGGAGGGTGAAGCAGAAGAAGCAGAAGAAGGAGAAGGAGAAGGTGAAGTCTGGAGGGTGAATGAGAAGAAGTAGAAGAAGGAGAAGGAGAAGGTGAAGTCAGGAGGGTGAAGAAGAAGAAGCAGAAGAAGGAGAAGGAGAAGTTGAAGTCTGGAGGGTGAAGCAGAAGAAGGAGAAGGAGAAGGTGAAGTCTGGAGGGTGAAGCAGAAGAAGCAGAAGAAGGAGAAGGAGAAGGTGAAGTCTGGAGGGTGAAGCAGAAGAAGCAGAAGAAGGAGAAGGAGAATGTGAAGTCTGGAGGGCGAAGCAGAAGAAGGAGAAGGAGTAGGTGAAGTCTGGAGGGCGCAGCAGAAGAAGCAGAAGAAGGAGAAGGAGAAGGTGAAGTCTGGAGGGTGAATCAGAAGAAGTAGAAGAAGGAGTAGGAGAAGGTGAAGTCAGGAGGGTGAAGCAGAAGAAGCAGAAGAAGGAGAAGGAGAAGGTGAAGTCTGGAGGGTGAAGCAGAAGAAGCAGAAGAAGGAGAAGGAGAAGGTGAAGTCTGGAGGGTGAAGCAGAAGAAGCAGAAGAAGGAGAAGGAGAAGGTGAAGTCAGGAGGGTGAATCAAAAGAAGTAGAAGAAGGAGAAGGAGATGGTGAAGTCTGGAGGGTGAATCAGAAGAAGTCGAAGAAGGAGAAGGAGAAGGTGAAGTCTGGAGGGTGAATCAGAAGAAGTAGAAGAAGGAGAAGGAGAAGGTGAAGTCTGGAGGGTGAATCAGAAGAAGCAGAAGAAGGAGAAGAGAAGGTGAAGTCTGGAGGGAGAAGCAGAAGAAGTAGAAGAAGGAGAAGGAGAAGGTGAAGTCTGGAGGGTGAAGCAGAAGAAGCAGAAGAAGGAGAAGGAGAAGGTGAAGTCAGGAGGGTGAATCAAAAGAAGTAGAAGAAGGAGAAGGAGATGGTGAAGTCTGGAGGGTGAATCAGAAGAAGTCGAAGAAGGAGAAGGAGAAGGTGAAGTCTGGAGGGTGAATCAGAAGAAGTAGAAGAAGGAGAAGGAGAAGGTGAAGTCTGGAGGGTGAATCAGAAGAAGCAGAAGAAGGAGAAGAGAAGGTGAAGTCTGGAGGGAGAAGCAGAAGAAGTAGAAGAAGGAGAAGGAGAAGGTGAAGTCTGGAGGGTGAATCAGAAGAAGTAGAAGAAGGAGAAGGAGAAGGTGAAGTCTGGAGGGTGAATCAGAAGAAGTAGAAGAAGGAGAAGGAGAAGGTGAAGTCTGGGGGGTGAAGCAGAAGAAGTAGAAGAAGGAGAAGGAGAAGGTGAAGTCAGGAGGGTGAAGCAGAAGAAGCAGAAGAAGGAGAAGGAGTAGGTGAAGTCTGGAGGGCGCAGCAGAAGAAGCAGAAGAAGGAGAAGGAGAAGGTGAAGTCTGGAGGGTGAAGCAGAAGAAGCAGAAGAAGGAGAAGGAGAAGGTGAAGTCTGGAGGGTGAATGAGAAGAAGTAGAAGAAGGAGAAGGAGAAGGTGAAGTCAGGAGGGTGAAGAAGAAGAAGCAGAAGAAGGAGAAGGAGAAGTTGAAGTCTGGAGGGTGAAGCAGAAGAAGGAGAAGGAGAAGGTGAAGTCTGGAGGGTGAAGCAGAAGAAGCAGAAGAAGGAGAAGGAGAAGGTGAAGTCTGGAGGGTGAAGCAGAAGAAGCAGAAGAAGGAGAAGGAGAATGTGAAGTCTGGAGGGCGAAGCAGAAGAAGGAGAAGGAGTAGGTGAAGTCTGGAGGGCGCAGCAGAAGAAGCAGAAGAAGGAGAAGGAGAAGGTGAAGTCTGGAGGGTGAAGCAGAAGAAGCAGAAGAAGAAGAAGGAGAATGTGAAGTCTGGAGGGCGAAGCAGAAGAAGGAGAAGGAGAAGGTGAAGTCTGGAGGGTGAAGCAGAAGAAGCAGAAGAAGGAGAAGGAGAAGGTGAAGTCTGGAGGGTGAATCAGAAGAAGTAGAAGAAGGAGTAGGAGAAGGTGAAGTCAGGAGGGTGAAGCAGAAGAAGCAGAAGAAGGAGAAGGAGAAGGTGAAGTCTGGAGGGTGAAGCAGAAGAAGCAGAAGAAGGAGAAGGAGAAGGTGAAGTCTGGAGGGTGAAGCAGAAGAAGCAGAAGAAGGAGAAGGAGAAGGTGAAGTCAGGAGGGTGAATCAAAAGAAGTAGAAGAAGGAGAAGGAGATGGTGAAGTCTGGAGGGTGAATCAGAAGAAGTCGAAGAAGGAGAAGGAGAAGGTGAAGTCTGGAGGGTGAATCAGAAGAAGTAGAAGAAGGAGAAGGAGAAGGTGAAGTCTGGAGGGTGAATCAGAAGAAGCAGAAGAAGGAGAAGAGAAGGTGAAGTCTGGAGGGAGAAGCAGAAGAAGTAGAAGAAGGAGAAGGAGAAGGTGAAGTCTGGAGGGTGAATCAGAAGAAGTAGAAGAAGGAGAAGGAGAAGGTGAAGTCTGGAGGGTGAATCAGAAGAGTAGAAGAAGGAGAAGGAGAAGGTGAAGTCTGGAGGGTGAATCAGAAGAAGCAGAAGAAGGAGAAGGAGAAGGTGAAGTCTGGAGGGTGAATCAGAAGAAGTAGAAGAAGGAGAAGGAGAAGGTGTAGTCTGGAAGGCGAATCAGAAGAAGTAGACGAAGGAGAAGGAGAAGGTGAAGTCTGGAGGGTGAATCAGAAAAAGCAGAAGAAGGAGAAGGAGAAGGTGAAGTCCTGGAGGGTGAATCAGAAGAAGTAGAAGACGGAGAAGGAGATGGTGTAGTCTGGAGGGTGAATCAGAAGAAGTAGACGAAGGAGAAGGAGAAGGTGAAGTCTGGAGGGTGAATCAGAAGAAGCAGAAGAAGGAGAAGGAGAAGGTGAAGTCTAGAGGGTGAATCAGAAGAAGTAGAAGAAGGAGAAGGAGAAGATGAAGTCTGGAGGGTGAATCAGAAGAAGCAGAAGAAGGAGAAGGAGAAGGTGAAGTCAGGAGGGTGAATCAGAAGAAGCAGAAGAAGGAGAAGGAGAAGGTGAAGTCTGGAGGGTGAATCAGAAGAAGCAGAAGGAAGGAGAAGGAGAAGTTGAAGACTGGAGGGTGAATCAGAAGAAGTAGAAGAAGGAGAAGGAGAAGGTGAAGTCTGGAGGGTGAATCAGAAGAAGTAGAAGAAGGAGAATGAGAAGGTGTAGTCTGGAGGGTGAATCAGAAGAAGTAGACGAAGGAGAAGGAGAAGGTGAAGTCTGGAGGGTGAATCAGAAGAAGCAGAAGAAGGAGAACGAGAAGATGAAGTCTGGAGGGTGAATCAGAAGAAGTAGAAGAAGGAGAAGGAGAAGGTGAAGTCTGGAGGGTGCATCAGAAGAAGGAGAAGGAGAAGGTGAAGTCTGGAGGGTGAAGCAGAAGAAGCAGAAGAAGGAGAAGGAGAAGGTGAAGTCTGGAGGGTGAAGCAGAAGAAGCAGAAGAAGGAGAAGGAGAATGTGAAGTCTGGAGGGCGAAGCAGAAGAAGGAGAAGGAGTAGGTGAAGTCTGGAGGGCGCAGCAGAAGAAGCAGAAGAAGGAGAAGGAGAAGGTGAAGTCTGGAGGGTGAAGCAGAAGAAGCAGAAGAAGAAGAAGGAGAATGTGAAGTCTGGAGGGCGAAGCAGAAGAAGGAGAAGGAGAAGGTGAAGTTGGAGGGTGAAGCAGAAGAAGCAGAAGAAGGAGAAGGAGAAGGTGAAGTCTGGAGGGTGAATCAGAAGAAGTAGAAGAAGGAGTAGGAGAAGGTGAAGTCAGGAGGGTGAAGCAGAAGAAGCAGAAGAAGGAGAAGGAGAAGGTGAAGTCTGGAGGGTGAAGCAGAAGAAGCAGAAGAAGGAGAAGGAGAAGGTGAAGTCTGGAGGGTGAAGCAGAAGAAGCAGAAGAAGGAGAAGGAGAAGGTGAAGTCAGGAGGGTGAATCAAAAGAAGTAGAAGAAGGAGAAGGAGATGGTGAAGTCTGGAGGGTGAATCAGAAGAAGTCGAAGAAGGAGAAGGAGAAGGTGAAGTCTGGAGGGTGAATCAGAAGAAGTAGAAGAAGGAGAAGGAGAAGGTGGAAGTCTGGAGGGTGAATCAGAAGAAGCAGAAGAAGGAGAAGAGAAGGTGAAGTCTGGAGGGAGAAGCAGAAGAAGTAGAAGAAGGAGAAGGAGAAGGTGAAGTCTGGAGGGTGAATCAGAAGAAGTAGAAGAAGGAGAAGGAGAAGGTGAAGTCTGGAGGGTGAATCAGAAGAAGTAGAAGAAGGAGAAGGAGAAGGTGAAGTCTGGGGGGTGAAGCAGAAGAAGTAGAAGAAGGAGAAGGGAGAAGGTGAAGTCAGGAGGGTGAAGCAGAAGAAGCAGAAGAAGGAGAAGGAGTAGGTGAAGTCTGGAGGGCGCAGCAGAAGAAGCAGAAGAAGGAGAAGGAGAAGGTGAAGTCTGGAGGGTGAAGCAGAAGAAGCAGAAGAAGGAGAAGGAGAAGGTGAAGTCTGGAGGGTGAATGAGAAGAAGTAGAAGAAGGAGAAGGAGAAGGTGAAGTCAGGAGGGTGAAGAAGAAGAAGCAGAAGAAGGAGAAGGAGAAGTTGAAGTCTGGAGGGTGAAGCAGAAGAAGGAGAAGGAGAAGTGAAGTCTGGAGGGTGAAGCAGAAGAAGCAGAAGAAGGAGAAGGAGAAGGTGAAGTCTGGAGGGTGAAGCAGAAGAAGCAGAAGAAGGAGAAGGAGAATGTGAAGTCTGGAGGGCGAAGCAGAAGAAGGAGAAGGAGTAGGTGAAGTCTGGAGGGCGCAGCAGAGAAGCAGAAGAAGGAGAAGGAGAAGGTGAAGTCTGGAGGGTGAAGCAGAAGAAGCAGAAGAAGAAGAAGGAGAATGTGAAGTCTGGAGGGCGAAGCAGAAGAAGGAGAAGGAGAAGGTGAAGTCTGGAGGGGTGAAGCAGAAGAAGCAGAAGAAGGAGAAGGAGAAGGTGAAGTCTGGAGGGTGAATCAGAAGAAGTAGAAGAAGGAGTAGGAGAAGGTGAAGTCAGGAGGGTGAAGCAGAAGAAGCAGAAGAAGGAGAAGGAGAAGGTGAAGTCTGGAGGGTGAAGCAGAAGAAGCAGAAGAAGGAGAAGGAGAAGGTGAAGTCTGGAGGGTGAAGCAGAAGAAGCAGAAGAAGGAGAAGGAGAAGGTGAAGTCAGGAGGGTGAATCAAAAGAAGTAGAAGAAGGAGAAGGAGATGGTGAAGTCTGGAGGGTGAATCAGAAGAAGTCGAAGAAGGAGAAGGAGAAGGTGAAGTCTGGAGGGTGAATCAGAAGAAGTAGAAGAAGGAGAAGGAGAAGGTGAAGTCTGGAGGGTGAATCAGAAGAAGCAGAAGAAGGAGAAGAGAAGGTGAAGTCTGGAGGGAGAAGCAGAAGAAGTAGAAAGAAGGAGAAGGAGAAGGTGAAGTCTGAGGGTGAATCAGAAGAAGTAGAAGAAGGAGAAGGAGAAGGTGAAGTCTGGAGGGTGAATCAGAAGAAGTAGAAGAAGGAGAAGGAGAAGGTGAAGTCTGGAGGGTGAATCAGAAGAAGCAGAAGAAGGAGAAGGAGAAGGTGAAGTCTGGAGGGTGAATCAGAAGAAGTAGAAGAAGGAGAAGGAGAAGGTGTAGTCTGGAAGGCGAATCAGAAGAAGTAGACGAAGGAGAAGGAGAAGGTGAAGTCTGGAGGGTGAATCAGAAAAAGCAGAAGAAGGAGAAGGAGAAGGTGAAGTCTGGAGGGTGAATCAGAAGAAGTAGAAGACGGAGAAGGAGATGGTGTAGTCTGGAGGGTGAATCAGAAGAAGTAGACGAAGGAGAAGGAGAAGGTGAAGTCTGGAGGGTGAATCAGAAGAAGCAGAAGAAGGAGAAGGAGAAGGTGAAGTCTAGAGGGTGAATCAGAAGAAGTAGAAGAAGGAGAAGGAGAAGATGAAGTCTGGAGGGTGAATCAGAAGAAGCAGAAGAAGGAGAAGGAGAAGGTGAAGTCAGGAGGGTGAATCAGAAGAAGCAGAAGAAGGAGAAGGAGAAGGTGAAGTCTGGAGGGTGAATCAGAAGAAGCAGAAGAAGAGAAGAGAAGTTGAAGACTGGAGGGTGAATCAGAAGAAGTAGAAGAAGGAGAAGGAGAAGGTGAAGTCTGGAGGGTGAATCAGAAGAAGTAGAAGAAGGAGAATGAGAAGGTGTAGTCTGGAGGGTGAATCAGAAGAAGCAGAAGAAGGAGAACGAGAAGATGAAGTCTGGAGGGTGAATCAGAAGAAGTAGAAGAAGGAGAAGGAGAAGGTGAAGTCTGGAGGGTGCATCAGAAGAAGCAGAAGAAGGAGAATGAGAAGGTGAAGTCAGGAGGGTGAATCAGAAGAAGCAGAAGAAGGAGAAGGATAAGGTGAAGTCTGGAGGGTGAATCAGAAGAAGCAGAAGAAGGAGAAGGAGGAGGTGAAGACTGGAGGGTGAATCAGAAAAAGTAGAAGAAGGAGAAGGAGAAGGTGAAGTCTGGAGGGTGAATCAGAAGAAGTAGAAGAAGGAGAAGTAGAAGGCGAAGGTCTGGAGGGTGAATCAGAAGAAGCAGAAAAAGGAGAAGGAGAAGGTGAAGTCTGGAGGGTGAATCAGAAGAAGCAGAAGAAGGAGGAGGAGAAGATGAAGTCTGGAGGGTGAATCAGAAGAAGTAGAAGAAGGAGGAAGGAGAAGGTGATGTCTGGAGGGTGAATCAGAAGAAGCAGAAGAAGAGAAGGATATGGTGAAGTCTGAAGGGTGAATCAGGAAGAAGCAGAAGAAGGAGAAGTAAAAGGCGAAGTCTGGAGGGTGAATCAGAAGAAGCAGAAGAAGGAGAAGGAGAAGGTGAAGTCTGGAGGGTGAATCAGAGAAGCAGAAAGAAGGAGAAGGAGAAGGTGAAATCTGGAGGGTGAATCAGAAGAAGTAGAAGAAGGAGAAGGAGAAGGTGAAGTCTGGAAGGTGAATCAGAAGAAGTAGAAGAAGGAGAAGGAGAAGGTGAAGTCTGGAGGGTGAATCAGAAGAAGAAGGCAGAAGAGGAGAAGGAGAAGGTGAAGTCTGGAGGGTGAATCAGAAGAAGCAGAAGAAGGAGAAGGAGAGGTGAATTCTGGAGGGTGAATCAGAAGAATTAGAAGACGGAGAAGGAGAAGGTGAAGTCTGGAGGCTGGAGGGTGAAGCAGAAGAAGTAGAAGAAGGAGAAGGAGAAGGTGAAGTCAGGAGGGTGAATCAGAAGAGGTAGAAGAAGGAGAAGGAGAAGGTGAAGTCAGGAGGGTGAATCAGAGAAGCAGAAGAAGGAGAAGGAGAAGGTGAAGTCTGGAGAGTGAATCAGAAGAATCAGAAGAAGGAGAAGGAGAAGGTGAAGTCTGGAGGGTGAATCAGAAGAAGCTGAAGAAGAGAAGGAGAAGGTGAAGTCTGGAGGGTGAAGCAGAAGAAGCAGAAGAAGGAGAAGGAGAAGGTGAAGACTGAGGGTGAATCAGAAGAAGTAGAAGAAGGAGAAGGAGAAGGTGAAGTCTGGAGGGTGAATCAGAAGAAGTAGAAGAAGGAGTAGGAGAAGGTGAAAGTCTGGAGGGTGAATCAGAAGAATGAGAAGAAGGAGAAGGAGAAGGTGAAGTCTGGAGGGTGAATCAGAAGAAGCAGAAGAAGGAGAAGGAGAAGGTGAAGTCAGGAGGGTGAATCAGAAGAAGCAGAAGAAGGAGAAGGAGAAGGTGAGTTAGGAGGGTCAATCAGAAGAAGCAGAAGAAGGGGAAGGAGAAGGTGAAGTCAGGGGGGTGAAGCAGAAGAAGTAGAAGAAGGAGAAGGAGAAGGTGAAGTCTGGAGATTGAATCAGAAGAAGCAGAAGAAGGAGAAGGAGAAGGTGAAGTCTGGAGGGTGAATCAGAAGAAGCAGAAGAAGGAGAAGGAGAAGATGAAGTCTGGAGGGTGAATCAGAAGAAGTAGATGAAGGAGAAGGAGAAGGTGAGGTCTGGAGGTGAATCAGGAAGAAGCAGAAGAAGGAGAAGGAGAAGGTGAAGTCTGAAGGGTGAATCAGAAGAAGCAGAAGAAGGAGAAGGAGAAGGTGAAGTCTGGAGGGTGAATCAGAAGAAGTAGAAGAAGGAGTAGGAGAAGGTGAAGTCTGGAGGGTGAATCAGAAGAATGAGAAGAAGGAGAAGGAGAAGGTGAAGTCTGGAGGGTGAATCAGAAGAAGCAGAGAAGGAGAAGGAGAAGGTGAAGTCAGGAGGGTGAATCAGAAGAAGCAGAAGAAGGAGAAGGAGAAGGTGAAGTCTGGAGGGTGAATCAGAAGAAGCAGAAGAAGGAGAAGGAGAAGGTGAAGTCTGGAGGTGAATCAGAAGAAGTAGAAGAAGGAGAAGGAGAAGGTGAAGTCTGGAGGGTGAATCAGAAGAAGCAGAAGAAGGAGAAGGGAGAAGGTGAAGTCTGGAGGGTGAATCAGAAGAAGCAGAAGAAGAAGAAGGAGAAGGTGAAGTCTGGAGGGTGAATCAGAAGAAGTAGAAGACGGAGAAGGAGAAGGTGAAGTCTGGAGGCTGGAGGGTGAAGCAGAAGAAGTAGAAGAAGGAGAAGGAGAAGGTGAAGTCAGGAGGGTGAATCAGAAGAGGTAGAAGAAGGAGAAGGAGAAGGTGAAGTCAGGAGGGTGAATCAGAAGAAGCAGAAGAAGGAGAAGGAGAAGGTGAAGTCTGGAGAGTGAATCAGAAGAATCAGAAGAAGGAGAAGGAGAAGGTGAAGTCTGGAGGGTGAATCAGAAGAAGCTGAAGAAAGAGAAGGAGAAGGTGAAGTCTGGAGGGTGAAGCAGAAGAAGCAGAAGAAGGAGAAGGTGAAGACTGGAGGGTGAATCAGAAGAAGTAGAAGAAGGAGAAGGAGAAGGTGAAGTCTGGAGGGGTGAATCAGAGAAGTAGCAGAAGGAGTAGGAGAAGCTGAAGTCTGGAGGGTGAATCAGAAGAATGAGAAGAAGGAGGAAGGAGAAGGTGAAGTCTGGAGGGTGAATCAGAAGAAGCAGAAGAAGGAGAAGGAGAAGGTGAAGTCAGGAGGGTGAATCAGAAGAAGCAGAAGAAGGAGAAGGAGAAGGTGAAGTTAGGAGGGTGAATCAGAAGAAGCTAAGAAGGAGAAGGAGGAAGGTGAAGTCCAGGGGGGTGAAGCAGAAGAAGTAGAAGAAGGAGAAGGAGAAGGTGAAGTCTGGAGGGTGAATCAGAAGAAGCAGAAGAAGGAGAAGGAGAAGGTGAAGTCTGGAGGGTGAATCAGAAGAAGCAGAAGAGGAGAAGGAGAAGATGAAGTCTGGAGGGTGAATCAGAAGAAGTAGATGAAGGAGAAGGAGAAGGTGAGGTCTGGAGGGGTGAATCAGAAGAAGCAGAAGAAGGAGAAGGAGAAGGTGAAGTCTGAAGGGTGAATCAGAAGAAGCAGAAGAAGGAGAAGGAGAAGGTGAAGTCTGGAGGGTGAATCAGAAGAAGCAGAAGAAGGAGAAGGAGAAGGTGAAGTCTGGAGGGTGAATCAGAAGAAGCAGAAGAAGGAGAAGGAGAAGGTGAAGTCTGGAGGGTGAATCAGAAGAAGCAGAAGAAGGAGAAGGAGAAGGTGAAGTCTGGAGGGTGAATCAGAAGAAGCAGAAGAAGGAGAAGGAGAAGGTGAAGTCTGGAGGGTGAATCAGAAGAAGTAGAAGACGGAGAAGGAGAAGGTGAAGTCTGGAGGCTGGAGGGTGAAGCAGAAGAAGTAGAAGAAGGAGAAGGAGAAGGTGAAGTCAGGAGGGTGAATCAGAAGAGGTAGAAGAAGGAGAAGGAGAAGGTGAAGTCAGGAGGGTGATTCAGAAGAAGCAGAAGAAGGAGAAGGAGAAGGTGAAGTCTGGAGAGTGAATCAGAAGAATCAGAAGAAGGAGAAGGAGAAGGTGAAGTCTGGAGGGTGAATCAGAAGAAGCTGAAGAAAGAGAAAGAGAAGGTGAAGTCTGGAGGGTGAAGCAGAAGAAGCAGAAGAAGGAGAAGGAGAAGGTGAAGACTGGAGGGTGAATCAGAAGAAGTAGAAGAAGGAGAAGGAGAAGGTGAAGTCTGGAGGGTGAATCAGAAGAAGTAGAAGAAGGAGTAGGAGAAGGTGAAGTCTGGAGGGTGAATCAGAAGAATGAGAAGAAGGAGAAGGAGAAGGTGAAGTCTGGAGGGTGAATCAGAAGAAGCAGAAGAAGGAGAAGGAGAAGGAGAAGTCAGGAGGGTGAATCAGAAGAAGCAGAAGAAGGAGAAGGAGAAGGTGAAGTTAGGAGGGTGAATCAGAAGAAGCAGAAGAAGGAGAAGGAGAAGGTGAAGTCAGGGGGGTGAAGCAGAAGAAGTAGAAGAAGGAGAAGGAGAAGGTGAAGTCTGGAGGTTGAATCAGAAGAAGCAGAAGAAGGAGAAGGAGAAGGTGAAGTCTGGAGGGTGAATCAGAAGAAGCAGAAGAAGGAGAAGGAGAAGATGAAGTCTGGAGGGTGAATCAGAAGAAGTAGATGAAGGAGAAGGAGAAGGTGAGGTCTGGAGGGTGAATCAGAAGAAGCAGAAGAAGGAGAAGGAGAAGGTGAAGTCTGAAGGGTGAATCAGAAGAAGCAGAAGAAGGAGAAGGAGAAGGTGAAGTCTGGAGGGTGAATCAGAAGAAGCAGAAGAAGGAGAAGGAGAAGGTAAAGTCTGGAGGGTGAATCAGAAGAAGCAGAAGAAGGAGAAGGAGAAGGTGAAGTCTGGAGGGTGAATCAGAAGAAGTAGAAGAAGGAGAAGGAGAAGGTGAAGTCTGGAGGGTGAATCAGAAGAAGCAGAAGAAGGAGAAGGAGAAGGTGAAGTCTGGAGGGTGAATCAGAAGAAGCAGAAGAAGGAGAAGGAGAAGGTGAAGTCTGGAGGGTGAATCAGAAGAAGTAGAAGACGGAGAAGGAGAAGGTGAAGTCTGGAGGCTGGAGGGTGAAGCAGAAGAAGTAGAAGAAGGAGAAGGAGAAGGTGAAGTCAGGAGGGTGAATCAGAAGAGGTAGAAGAAGGAGAAGGAGAAGGTGAAGTCAGGAGGGTGAATCAGAAGAAGCAGAAGAAGGAGAAGGAGAAGGTGAAGTCTGGAGATTGAATCAGAAGAATCAGAAGAAGGAGAAGGAGAAGGTGAAGTCTGGAGGGTGAATCAGAAGAAGCTGAAGAAAGAGAAGGAGAAGGTGAAGTCTGGAGGGTGAAGCAGACGAAGCAGAAGAAGGAGAAGGAGAAGGTGTAGACTGGAGGGTGAATCAGAAGAAGTAGAAGAAGGAGAAGGAGAAGGTGAAGTCTGGAGGGTGAATCAGAAGAAGTAGAAGAAGGAGTAGGAGAAGGTGAAGTCTGGAGGGTGAATCAGAAGAATGAGAAGAAGGAGAAGGAGAAGGTGAAGTCTGGAGGGTGAATCAGAAGAAGCAGAAGAAGGAGAAGGAGAAGGTGAAGTCAGGAGGGTGAATCAGAAGAAGCAGAAGAAGGAGAAGGAGAAGGTGAAGTTAGGAGGGTGAATCAGAAGAAGCAGAAGAAGGAGAAGGAGAAGGTGAAGTCAGGGGGTGAAGCAGAAGAAGTAGAAGAAGGAGAAGGAGAAGGTGAAGTCTGGAGGGTGAATCAGAAGAAGCAGAAGAAGGAGAAGGAGAAGGTGAAGTCTGGAGGGTGAATCAGAAGAAGCAGAAGAAGGAGAAGGAGAAGATGAAGTCTGGAGGGTGAATCAGAAGAAGTAGATGAAGGAGAAGGAGAAGGTGAGGTCTGGAGGGTGAATCAGAAGAAGCAGAAGAAGGAGAAGGAGAAGGTGAAGTCTGAAGGGTGAATCAGAAGAAGCAGAAGAAGGAGTAGGAGAAGGTGAAGTCTGGAGGGTGAATCAGAAGAATGAGAAGAAGGAGAAGGAGAAGGTGAAGTCTGGAGGGTGAATCAGAAGAAGCAGAAGAAGGAGAAGGAGAAGGTGAAGTCAGGAGGGTGAATCAGAAGAAGCAGAAGAAGGAGAAGGAGAAGGTGAAGTCTGGAGGGTGAATCAGAAGAAGCAGAAGAAGGAGAAGGAGAAGGTGAAGTCTGGAGGGTGAATCAGAAGAAGCAGAAGAAGGAGTAGGAGAAGGTGAAGTCTGGAGGGTGAATCAGAAGAATGAGAAGAAGGAGAAGGAGAAGGTGAAGTCTGGAGGGTGAATCAGAAGAAGCAGAAGAAGGAGAAGGAGAAGGTGAAGTCAGGAGGGTGAATCAGAAGAAGCAGAAGAAGGAGAAGGAGAAGGTGAAGTTAGGAGGGTGAATCAGAAGAAGCAGAAGAAGGAGAAGGAGAAGGTGAAGTCAGGGGGTGAAGCAGAAGAAGTAGAAGAAGGAGAAGGAGAAGGTGAAGTCTGGAGGGTGAATCAGAAGAAGCAGAAGAAGGAGAAGGAGAAGGTGAAGTCTGGAGGGTGAATCAGAAGAAGCAGAAGAAGGAGAAGGAGAAGATGAAGTCTGGAGGGTGAATCAGAAGAAGTAGATGAAGGAGAAGGAGAAGGTGAGGTCTGGAGGGTGAATCAGAAGAAGCAGAAGAAGGAGAAGGAGAAGGTGAAGTCTGAAGGGTGAATCAGAAGAAGCAGAAGAAGGAGAAGGAGAAGGTGAAGTCTGGAGGGTGAATCAGAAGAAGCAGAAGAAGGAGAAGGAGAAGGTGAAGTCTGGAGGGTGAATCAGAAGAAGCAGAAGAAGGAGAAGGAGAAGGTGAAGTCTGGAGGGTGAATCAGAAGAAGCAGAAGAAGGAGAAGGAGAAGGTGAAGTCTGGAGGGTGAATCAGAAGAAGCAGAAGAAGGAGAAGGAGAAGGTGAAGTCTGGAGGGTGAATCAGAAGAATTAGAAGACGGAGTAGGAGAAGGTGAAGTCTGGAGGGTGAATCAGAAGAATGAGAAGAAGGAGAAGGAGAAGGTGAAGTCTGGAGGGTGAATCAGAAGAAGCAGAAGAAGGAGAAGGAGAAGGTGAAGTCTGGAGTGTGAATCAGAAGAAGTAGAAGAAGGAGAAGGAGAAGGTGAAGTCTGGAGGGTGAATCAGAAGAAGCAGAAGAAGGAGAAGGAGAAGGTGAAGTCTGGAGGGTGAATCAGAAGAAGCAGAAGAAGGAGAAGGAGAAGGTGAAGTCTGGAGGGTGAATCAGAAGAAGCAGAAGAAGGAGAAGGAGAAGATGAAGTCTGGAGGGTGAATCAGAAGAAGTAGATGAAGGAGAAGGAGAAGGTGAGGTCTGGAGGGTGAATCAGAAGAAGCAGAAGAAGGAGAAGGAGAAGGTGAAGTCTGAAGGGTGAATCAGAAGAAGCAGAAGAAGGAGAAGGAGAAGGTGAAGTCTGGAGGGTGAATCAGAAGAAGCAGAAGAAGGAGAAGGAGAAGGTGAAGTCTGGAGGGTGAATCAGAAGAAGCAGAAGAAGGAGAAGGAGAAGGTGAAGTCTGGAGGGTGAATCAGAAGAAGTAGAAGAAGGAGAAGGAGAAGGTGAAGTCTGGAGGGTGAATCAGAAGAAGCAGAAGAAGGAGAAGGAGAAGGTGAAGTCTGGAGGGTGAATCAGAAGAAGCAGAAGAAGGAGAAGGAGAAGGTGAAGTCTGGAGGGTGAATCAGAAGAAGTAGAAGACGGAGAAGGAGAAGGTGAAGTCTGGAGGCTGGAGGGTGAAGCAGAAGAAGTAGAAGAAGGAGAAGGAGAAGGTGAAGTCAGGAGGGTGAATCAGAAGAGGTAGAAGAAGGAGAAGGAGAAGGTGAAGTCAGGAGGGTGAATCAGAAGAAGCAGAAGAAGGAGAAGGAGAAGGTGAAGTCTGGAGAGTGAATCAGAAGAATCAGAAGAAGGAGAAGGAGAAGGTGAAGTCTGGAGGGTGAATCAGAAGAAGCTGAAGAAATGAAGGAGAAGGTGAAGTCTGGAGGGTGAAGCAGAAGAAGCAGAAGAAGGAGAAGGAGAAGGTGAAGACTGGAGGGTGAATCAGAAGAAGTAGAAGAAGGAGAAGGAGAAGATGAAGTCTGGAGGGTGAATCAGAAGAAGTAGAAGAAGGAGTAGGAGAAGCTGAAGTCTGGAGGGTGAATCAGAAGAATGAGAAGAAGGAGAAGGAGAAGGTGAAGCCTGGAGGGTGAATCAGAAGAAGCAGAAGAAGGAGAAGGAGAAGGTGAAGTCAGGAGGGTGAATCAGAAGAAGCAGAAGAAGGAGAAGGAGAAGGTGAAGTTAGGAGGGTGAATCAGAAGAAGCAGAAGAAGGAGAAGGAGAAGGTGAAGTCTGGAGGGTGAATCAGAAGAAGCAGAAGAAGGAGAAGGAGAAGGTGAAGTCTGGAGGGTGAATCAGAAGAAGCAGAAGAAGGAGAAGGAGAAGATGAAGTCTGGAGGGTGAATCAGAAGAAGTAGATGAAGGAGAAGGAGAAGGTGAGGTCTGGAGGGTGAATCAGAAGAAGCAGAAGAAGGAGAAGGAGAAGGTGAAGTCTGAAGGGTGAATCAGAAGAAGCAGAAGAAGGAGAAGGAGAAGGTGAAGTCTGGAGGGTGAATCAGAAGAAGCAGAAGAAGGAGAAGGAGAAGGTGAAGTCTGGAGGGTGAATCAGAAGAAGCAGAAGAAGGAGAAGGAGAAGGTGAAGTCTGGAGGGTGAATCAGAAGAAGTAGAAGAAGGAGAAGGAGAAGGTGAAGTCTGGAGGGTGAATCAGAAGAAGTAGAAGAAGGAGAAGGAGAAGGTGAAGTCTGGAGGGTGAATCAGAAGAAGCAGAAGAAGGAGAAGGAGAAGGTGAAGTCTGGAGGGTGAATCGGAAGAAGCAGAAGAAGGAGAAGGAGAAGATGAAGTCTGGAGGGTGAATCAGAAGAAGTAGAAGAAGGAGAAGGAGAAGGTGAAGTCTGGAGGGTGAATCAGAAGATGCAGAAGAAGGAGAAGGAGAAGGTGAAGTCTGGAGGGTGAATCAGAAGAAGCAGAAGAAGGAGGAGGAGAAGGTGAAGTCTGGAGGGTGAATCAGAAGAAGCATTATAACGAGAAGGAGAAGGTGAAGTCTGGAGGGTGAATCAGAAGAAGCAGAAGAAAGAGAAGGAGAAAGTGAAGTCTGGAGGGTGAAGCAGAAGAAACAGAAGAAGGAGAAGGAGAAGGTGAAGACTGGAGGGTGAATCAGAAGAAGTAGAAGAAGGAGAAGGAGAAGGTGAAGTCTGGAGGATGAATCAGAAGAAGTAGAAGAAGGAGAAGGAGAAGATGAAGTCTGGAGGGTGAATCAGAAGAAGTAGAAGAAGGAGAAGGAGAAGGTGAGGTCTGGAGGGTGAATCAGAAGAAGCAGAAGAAGGAGAAGGAGAAGGTGAAGTCTGGAGGGTGAATCAGAAGAAGCAGAAGAAGGAGAAGGAGAAGGTGAAGTCTGGAGGGTGAATCAGAAGAAGCAGAAGAAGGAGGAGGAGAAGGTGAAGTCTGGAGGGTGAATCAGAAGAAGCATTATAAGGAGAAGGAGAAGGTGAAGTCTGGAGGGTGAATCAGAAGAAGCAGAAGAAAGAGAAGGAGAAAGTGAAGTCTGGAGGGTGAAGCAGAAGAAACAGAAGAAGGAGAAGGAGAAGGTGAAGACTGGAGGGTGAATCAGAAGAAGTAGAAGAAGGAGAAGGAGAAGGTGAAGTCTGGAGGATGAATCAGAAGAAGTAGAAGAAGGAGAAGGAGAAGATGAAGTCTGGAGGGTGAATCAGAAGAAGTAGAAGAAGGAGAAGGAGAAGGTGAGGTCTGGAGGGTGAATCAGAAGAAGCAGAAGAAGGAGAAGGAGAAGGTGAAGTCTGGAGGGTGAATCAGAAGAAGCAGAAGAAGGAGAAGGAGAAGGTGAAGTCTGGAGGGTGAATCAGAAGAAGCAGAAGAAGGAGAAGAAGAAGGTGAAGTCAGGAGGGTGAATCAGAAGAAGCAGAAGAAGGAGAAGGGGAAGGTGAAGTCTGGAGGGTGAATCAGAAGAAGCAGAAGAAGGAGAAGGAGAAGGTGAAGTCTGGAGGGTGAATTAGAAGAAGCAGAAGAAGGAGAAGGAGAAGGTGAAGTCAGGAGGGTGAATCAGAAGAAGCAGAAGAAGGAGCAGGAGAAGGTAAAGTTAGGAGGGTGAATCAGAAGAAGCAGAAGAAGGAGAAGGAGCAGGTGAAGTCAGGGGGGTGAAGCAGAAGAAGTAGAAGAAGGAGAAGGAGAAGGTGAAGTCAGGAGGGTGAAGCAGAAGAAGTAGAAGAAGGAGAAGGAGAAGGTGAAGTCTGGAGGGTGAAGCAGAAGAAGCAGAAGAAGGGGAAGGAGAAGGTGAAGTCTGGAGGGTGAAGCAGAAGAAGCAGAAGAAGGAGAAGGAGAAGGTGAAGTCAGGAGGGTGAATCAGAAGAAGCAGAAGAAGGAGCAGGAGAAGGTAAAGTTAGGAGGGTGAATCAGAAGAAGCAGAAGAAGGAGAAGGAGCAGGTGAAGTCAGGGGGGTGAAGCAGAAGAAGTAGAAGAAGGAGAAGGAGAAGGTGAAGTCAGGAGGGTGAAGCAGAAGAAGCAGAAGAAGGAGAAGGAGAAGATGAAGTCTGGAGGGTGAAGCAGAAGAAGCAGAAGAAGGAGAAGGAGAAGGTGAAGTCTGGAGGGTGAATCAGAAGAAGTAGAAGAAGGAGAAGGTGAAGTCAGGAGAGTGAAGCAGAAGAAGCAGAAGAAGGAGAAGGAGAAGGTGAAGTCTGGAGGGTGAAGCAGAAGAAGCAGAAGAAGGAGAAGGAGAAGGTGAAGTCTGGAGGGCGAAGCAGAAGAAGGGGAAGGAGAAGGTGAAGTCTGGAGGGTGAAGCAGAAGAAGCAGAAGAAGGAGAAGGAGAAGGTGAAGTCTGGAGGGTGAATCAGAAGAAGTAGAAGAAGGAGAAGGAGAAGGTGAAGTCAGGAGGGTGAAGCAGAAGAAGCAGAAGAAGGAGAAGGAGAAGGTAAAGTCTGGAGGGTGAAGCAGAAGAAGCAGAAGAAGGAGAAGGAGAAGGTGAAGTCTGGAGGGTGAAGCAGAAGAAGTAGAAGAAGGAGAAGGAGAAGGTGAAGTCTGGAGGGTGAATCAGAAGAAGTAGAAGAAGGAGAAGGAGAAGCTGAAGTCTGGAGGGTGAATCAGAAGAAGTAGAAGAAGGAGAAGGAGAAGGTGAAGTCTGGAGGGTGAATCAGAAGAAGCAGAAGAAGGAGAAGGAGAAGGTGAAGTCTGGAGGGAGAAGCAGAAGAAGTAGAAGAAGGAGAAGGAGAAGGTGAAGTCTGGAGGGTGAATCAGAAGAAGTAGAAGAAGGAGAAGGAGAAGGTGTAGTCTGGAGGGTGAATCAGAAGAAGTAGAAGAAGGAGAAGGAGAAGGTGAAGTCTGGAGGGTGAATCAGAAGAAGCAGAAGAAGGAGAAGGAGAAGGTGAAGTCTGGAGGGTGAATCAGAAGAAGTAGAAGAAGGAGAAGGAGAAGGTATAGTCTGGAGGGTGAATCAGAAGAAGTAGACGAAGGAGAAGGAGAAGGTGAAGTCTGGAGGGTGAATCAGAAGAAGCAGAAGAAGGAGAAGGAGAAGGTGAAGTCTGGAGGGTGAATCAGAAGAAGTAGAAGAAGGAGAAGGAGAAGGTGAAGTCTGGAGGGTGAATCAGAAGAAGCAGAAGAAGGAGAAGGAGAAGGTGAAGTATGCAGGGTGAATCAGAAGAAGCAGAAGAAGGAGAAGGAGAAGGTGAAGTCTGGAGGGTGAATCAGAAGAAGCAGAATAAGGAGAAGGAGAAGGTGAAGTCTGGAGGGTGAATCAGAAGCAGCAGAAGAAGGAGAAGGAGAAGGTGAAGTCTGGAGGGTGAATCAGAAGGAGTAGAAGAAGGAGAAGGAGAAGGTGAAGTCTGGAGGGTGAATCAGAAGAAGCAGAAGAAGGAGAAGGAGAAGGTGAAGACTGGAGGGTGAATCAGAAGAAGCAGAAGAAGGAGAAGGTGAAGTCTGGAGGGTGAATCAGAAGAAGCAGAAGAAGGAGAAGGAGATGGTGAAGTCTGGAGGGTGAATCAGAAGAAGCAGAATAAGGAGAAGGAGAAGGTGAAGTCTGGAGGGTGAATCAGAAGAAGCAGAAGAAGGAGAAGGAGAAGGTGAAGTCTGGAGGGTGAATCAGAAGAAGTAGAAGAAGGAGAAGGAGAAGGTGAAGTCTGGAGGGTGAAGCAGAAGAAGTAGAAGAAGGAGAAGGAGAAGGTGAAGTCTGGAGGGTGAATCAGAAGAAGCAGAAGAAAGAGAAGGAGAAGGTGAAGTCTGGAGGGTGAATCAGAAGAAGCAGAAGAAGGAGAAGGAGAAGGTGAAGTCTGGAGGGTGAATCAGAAGAAGTAGAAGAAGGAGAAGGAGAAGGAGTAGTCTGGAGGGTGAATCAGAAGAAGTAGACGAAGGAGAAGGAGAAGGTGAAGTCTGGAGGGTGAATCAGAAGTAGCAGAAGAACGGGAAGGAGAAGGTGAAGTATGCAGGGTGAATCAGAAGAAGCAGAAGAAGGAGAAGGAGAAGGTGAAGTCTGGAGGGTGAATCAGAAGAAGCAGAATAAGGAGAAGGAGAAGGTGAAGTCTGGAGGGTGAATCAGAAGCAGCAGAAGAAGGAGAAGGAGAAGGTGAAGTCTGGAGGGTGAATCAGAAGGAGTAGAAGAAGGAGAAGGAGAAGGTGAAGTCTGGAGGGTGAATCAGAAGAAGCAGAAGAATGAGAAGGAGAAGGTGAAGACTGGAGGGTGAATCAGAAGAAGCAGAAGAAGGAGAAGGTGAAGTCTGGAGGGTGAATCAGAAGAAGCAGAAGAAGGAGAAGGAGATGGTGAAGTCTGGAGGGTGAATCAGAAGAAGCAGAATAAGGAGAAGGAGAAGGTGAAGTCTGGAGGGTGAATCAGAAGAAGCAGAAGAAGGAGAAGGAGAAGGTGAAGTCTGGAGGGTGAATCAGAAGAAGTAGAAGAAGGAGAAGGAGAAGGTGAAGTCTGGAGGGTGAAGCAGAAGAAGTAGAAGAAGGAGAAGGAGAAGGTGAAGTCTGGAGGGTGAATCAGAAGAAGCAGAAGAAAGAGAAGGAGAAGGTGAAGTCTGGAGGGTGAATCAGAAGAAGTAGAAGAAGGAGAAGGAGAAGGTGAAGTCTGGAGGGTGAATCAGAAGAAGTAGAAGAAGGAGAAGGAGAAGGTGAAGTCTGGAGGGTGAATCAGAAGAAGCAGAAGAAGGAGAAGGAGAAGGTGAAGTCTGGAGGGTGAATCGGAAGAAGCAGAAGAAGGAGAAGGAGAAGATGAAGTCTGGAGGGTGAATCAGAAGAAGTAGAAGAAGGAGAAGGAGAAGGTGAAGTCTGGAGGGTGAATCAGAAGATGCAGAAGAAGGAGAAGGAGAAGCTGAAGTCTGGAGGGTGAATCAGAAGAAGCAGAAGAAGGAGAAGGAGAAGGTGAAGTCTGGAGGGTGAATCAGAAGAAGTAGAAGAAGGAGAAGGAGAAGGTGAAGTCTGGAGGGTGAATCAGAAGAAGCAGAAGAAGGAGAAGGAGAAGGTGAAGTATGCAGGGTGAATCAGAAGAAGCAGAAGAAGGAGAAGGAGAAGGTGAAGTCTGGAGGGTGAATCAGAAGAAGCAGAATAAGGAGAAGGAGAAGGTGAAGTCTGGAGGGTGAATCAGAAGAAGCAGAAGAAGGAGAAGGAGAAGGTGAAGTCTGGAGGGTGAATCAGAAGAAGTAGAAGAAGGAGAAGGAGAAGGTGAAGTCTGGAGGGTGAAGCAGAAGAAGTAGAAGAAGGAGAAGGAGAAGGTGAAGTCTGGAGGGTGAATCAGAAGAAGCAGAAGAAAGAGAAGGAGAAGGTGAAGTCTGGAGGGTGAATCAGAAGAAGCAGAAGAAGGAGAAGGAGAAGGTGAAGTCTGGAGGGTGAATCAGAAGAAGTAGAAGAAGGAGAAGGAGAAGGTGTAGTCTGGAGGGTGAATCAGAAGAAGTAGACGAAGGAGAAGGAGAAGGTGAAGTCTGGAGGGTGAATCAGAAGAAGCAGAAGAAGGAGAAGGAGAAGGTGAAGTATGCAGGGTGAATCAGAAGAAGCAGAAGAAGGAGAAGGAGAAGGTGAAGTCTGGAGGGTGAATCAGAAGAAGCAGAATAAGGAGAAGGAGAAGGTGAAGTCTGGAGGGTGAATCAGAAGCAGCAGAAGAAGGAGAAGGAGAAGGTGAAGTCTGGAGGGTGAATCAGAAGGAGTAGAAGAAGGAGAAGGAGAAGGTGAAGTCTGGAGGGTGAATCAGAAGAAGCAGAAGAAGGAGAAGGAGAAGGTGAAGACTGGAGGGTGAATCAGAAGAAGCAGAAGAAGGAGAAGGTGAAGTCTGGAGGGTGAATCAGAAGAAGCAGAAGAAGGAGAAGGAGATGGTGAAGTCTGGAGGGTGAATCAGAAGAAGCAGAATAAGGAGAAGGAGAAGGTGAAGTCTGGAGGGTGAATCAGAAGAAGCAGAAGAAGGAGAAGGAGAAGGTGAAGTCTGGAGGGTGAATCAGAAGAAGTAGAAGAAGGAGAAGGAGAAGGTGAAGTCTGGAGGGTGAAGCAGAAGAAGTAGAAGAAGGAGAAGGAGAAGGTGAAGTCTGGAGGGTGAATCAGAAGAAGCAGAAGAAAGAGAAGGAGAAGGTGAAGTCTGGAGGGTGAATCAGAAGAAGTAGAAGAAGGAGAAGGAGAAGGTGAAGTCTGGAGGGTGAATCAGAAGAAGTAGAAGAAGGAGAAGGAGAAGGTGAAGTCTGGAGGGTGAATCAGAAGAAGCAGAAGAAGGAGAAGGAGAAGGTGAAGTCTGGAGGGTGAATCGGAAGAAGCAGAAGAAGGAGAAGGAGAAGATGAAGTCTGGAGGGTGAATCAGAAGAAGTAGAAGAAGGAGAAGGAGAAGGTGAAGTCTGGAGGGTGAATCAGAAGATGCAGAAGAAGGAGAAGGAGAAGCTGAAGTCTGGAGGGTGAATCAGAAGAAGCAGAAGAAGGAGAAGGAGAAGGTGAAGTCTGGAGGGTGAATCAGAAGAAGTAGAAGAAGGAGAAGGAGAAGGTGAAGTCTGGAGGGTGAATCAGAAGAAGCAGAAGAAGGAGAAGGAGAAGGTGAAGTATGCAGGGTGAATCAGAAGAAGCAGAAGAAGGAGAAGGAGAAGGTGAAGTCTGGAGGGTGAATCAGAAGAAGCAGAATAAGGAGAAGGAGAAGGTGAAGTCTGGAGGGTGAATCAGAAGCAGCAGAAGAAGGAGAAGGAGAAGGTGAAGTCTGGAGGGTGAATCAGAAGGAGTAGAAGAAGGAGAAGGAGAAGGTGAAGTCTGGAGGGTGAATCAGAAGAAGCAGAAGAAGGAGAAGGAGAAGGTGAAGACTGGAGGGTGAATCAGAAGAAGCAGAAGAAGGAGAAGGTGAAGTCTGGAGGGTGAATCAGAAGAAGCAGAAGAAGGAGAAGGAGAAGGTGAAGTCTGGAGGGTGAATCAGAAGAAGCAGAATAAGGAGAAGGAGAAGGTGAAGTCTGGAGGGTGAATCAGAAGAAGCAGAAGAAGGAGAAGGAGAAGGTGAAGTCTGGAGGGTGAATCAGAAGAAGCAGAAGAAGGAGAAGAAGAAGGTGAAGTCAGGAGGGTGAATCAGAAGAAGCAGAAGAAGGAGAAGGAGAAGGTGAAGTTAGGAGGGTGAATCAGAAGAAGCAGAAGAAGGAGAAGGAGAAGGTGAAGTCTGGAGGGTGAATCAGAAGAAACAGAAGAAGGAGAAGGAGAAGGTGAAGTCTGGAGGGTGAATTAGAAGAAGCAGAAGAAGGAGAAGGAGAAGGTGAAGTCAGGAGGGTGAATCAGAAGAAGCAGAAGAAGGAGCAGGAGAAGGTAAAGTTAGGAGGGTGAATCAGAAGAAGCAGAAGAAGGAGAAGGAGCAGGTGAAGTCAGGGGGGTGAAGCAGAAGAAGTAGAAGAAGGAGAAGGAGAAGGTGAAGTCAGGAGGGTGAAGCAGAAGAAGCAGAAGAAGGAGAAGGTGAAGTCTGGAGGGTGAATCAGAAGAAGCAGAAGAAGGAGAAGGAGAAGGTGAAGTCTGGAGGGTGAATCAGAAGAAGTAGAAGAAGGAGAAGGAGAAGGTGAAGTCTGGAGGGTGAATCAGAAGAAGTAGAAGAAGGAGAAGGAGAAGGTGAAGTCTGGAGGGTGAATCAGAAGAAGCAGAAGAAGGAGAAGGAGAAGGTAAAGTCTGGAGGGTGAATCGGAAGAAGCAGAAGAAGGAGAAGGAGAAGATGAAGTCTGGAGGGTGAATTAGAAGAAGTAGAAGAAGTAGAAGGAGAAGGTGAAGTCTGGAGGGTGATTCAGAAGATGCAGAAGAAGGAGAAGGAGAAGGTGAAGTCTGGAGGGTGAATCAGAAGAAGCAGAAGAAGGAGGAGGAGAAGGTGAAGTCTGGAGGGTGAATCAGAAGAAGCATTATAAGGAGAAGGAGAAGGTGAAGTCTGGAGGGTGAATCAGAAGAAGCAGAAGAAAGAGAAGGAGAAAGTGAAGTCTGGAGGGTGAAGCAGAAGAAACAGAAGAAGGAGAAGGAGAAGGTGGAGACTGGAGGGTGAATCAGAAGAAGTAGAAGAAGGAGAAGGAGAAGGTGAAGTCTGGAGGATGAATCAGAAGAAGTAGAAGAAGGAGAAGGAGAAGATGAAGTCTGGAGGGTGAATCAGAAGAAGTAGAAGAAGGAGAAGGAGAAGGTGAGGTCTGGAGGGTGAATCAGAAGAAGCAGAAGAAGGAGAAGGAGAAGGTGAAGTCTGGAGGGTGAATCAGAAGAAGCAGAAGAAGGAGAAGGAGAAGGTGAAGTCTGGAGGGTGAATCAGAAGAAGCAGAAGAAGGAGGAGGAGAAGGTGAAGTCTGGAGGGTGAATCAGAAGAAGCATTATAAGGAGAAGGAGAAGGTGAAGTCTGGAGGGTGAATCAGAAGAAGCAGAAGAAAGAGAAGGAGAAAGTGAAGTCTGGAGGGTGAAGCAGAAGAAACAGAAGAAGGAGAAGGAGAAGGTGAAGACTGGAGGGTGAATCAGAAGAAGTAGAAGAAGGAGAAGGAGAAGGTGAAGTCTGGAGGATGAATCAGAAGATGTAGAAGAAGGAGAAGGAGAAGATGAAGTCTGGAGGGTGAATCAGAAGAAGTAGAAGAAGGAGAAGGAGAAGGTGAGGTCTGGAGGGTGAATCAGAAGAAGCAGAAGAAGGAGAAGGAGAAGGTGAAGTCTGGAGGGTGAATCAGAAGAAGCAGAAGAAGGAGAAGGAGAAGGTGAAGTCTGGAGGGTGAATCAGAAGAAGCAGAAGAAGGAGAAGGAGAAGGTGAAGTCAGGAGGGTGAATCAGAAGAAGCAGAAGAAGGAGAAGGAGAAGGTGAAGTTAGGAGGGTGAATCAGAAGAAGCAGAAGAAGGAGAAGGAGAAGGTGAAGTCTGGAGGGTGAATCAGAAGAAGCAGAAGAAGGAGAAGGAGAAGGTGAAGTCTGGAGGGTGAATTAGAAGAAGCAGAAGAAGGAGAAGGAGAAGGTGAAGTCAGGAGGGTGAATCAGAAGAAGCAGAAGAAGGAGCAGGAGAAGGTAAAGTTAGGAGGGTGAATCAGAAGAAGCAGAAGAAGGAGAAGGAGCAGGTGAAGTCAGGGGGGTGAAGCAGAAGAAGTAGAAGAAGGAGAAGGAGAAGATGAAGTCTGGAGGGTGAAGCAGAAGAAGCAGAAGAAGGAGAAGGAGAAGGTGAAGTCTGGAGGGTGAATCAGAAGAAGTAGAAGAAGGAGAAGGAGAAGGTGAAGTCAGGAGAGTGAAGCAGAAGAAGCAGAAGAAGGAGAAGGAGAAGGTGAAGTCTGGAGGGTGAAGCAGAAGAAGCAGAAGAAGGAGAAGGAGAAGGTGAAGTCTGGAGGGTGAAGCAGAAGAAGCAGAAGAAGGGGAAGGAGAAGGTGAAGTCTGGAGGGTGAAGCAGAATAAGCAGAAGAAGGAGAAGGAGAAGGTGAAGTCTGGACGGTGAATCAGAAGAAGTAGAAGAAGGAGAAGGAGAAGGTGAAGTCAGGAGGGTGAAGCAGAAGAAGCAGAAGAAGGAGAAGGAGAAGGTAAAGTCTGGAGGGTGAAGCAGAAGAAGCAGAAGAAGGAGAAGGAGAAGGTGAAGTCTGGAGGGTGAAGCAGAAGAAGTAGAAGAAGGAGAAGGAGAAGGTGAAGTCTGGAGGGTGAATCAGAAGAAGTAGAAGAAGGAGAAGGAGAAGCTGAAGTCTGGAGGGTGAATCAGAAGAAGTAGAAGAAGGAGAAGGAGAAGGTGAAGTCTGGAGGGTGAATCAGAAGAAGCAGAAGAAGGAGAAGGAGAAGGTGAAGTCTGGAGGGAGAAGCAGAAGAAGTAGAAGAAGGAGAAGGAGAAGGTGAAGTCTGGAGGGTGAATCAGAAGAAGTAGAAGAAGGAGAAGGAGAAGGTGTAGTCTGGAGGGTGAATCAGAAGAAGTAGAAGAAGGAGAAGGAGAAGGTGAAGTCTGGAGGGTGAATCAGAAGAAGTAGAAGAAGGAGAAGGAGAAGGTGTAGTCTGGAGGGTGAATCAGAAGAAGTAGACGAAGGAGAAGGAGAAGGTGAAGTCTGGAGGGTGAATCAGAAGAAGCAGAAGAAGGAGAAGGAGAAGGTGAAGTCTGGAGGGTGAATCAGAAGAAGTAGAAGAAGGAGAAGGAGAAGGTGAAGTCTGGAGGGTGAATCAGAACAAGCAGAAGAAGGAGAAGGAGAAGGTGAAGTATGCAGGGTGAATCAGAAGAAGCAGAAGAAGGAGAAGGAGAAGGTGAAGTCTGGAGGGTGAATCAGAAGAAGCAGAATAAGGAGAAGGAGAAGGTGAAGTCTGGAGGGTGAATCAGAAGCAGCAGAAGAAGGAGAAGGAGAAGGTGAAGTCTGGAGGGTGAATCAGAAGGAGTAGAAGAAGGAGAAGGAGAAGGTGAAGTCTGGAGGGTGAATCAGAAGAAGCAGAAGAAGGAGAAGGAGAAGGTGAAGACTGGAGGGTGAATCAGAAGAAGCAGAAGAAGGAGAAGGTGAAGTCTGGAGGGTGAATCAGAAGAAGCAGAAGAAGGAGAAGGAGAAGGTGAAGTCTGGAGGGTGAATCAGAAGAAGCAGAATAAGGAGAAGGAGAAGGTGAAGTCTGGAGGGTGAATCAGAAGAAGCAGAAGAAGGAGAAGGAGAAGGTGATGTCTGGAGGGTGAATCAGAAGAAGTAGAAGAAGGAGAAGGAGAAGGTGAAGTCTGGAGGGTGAAGCAGAAGAAGTAGAAGAAGGAGAAGGAGAAGGTGAAGTCTGGAGGGTGAATCAGAAGAAGCAGAAGAAAGAGAAGGAGAAGGTGAAGTCTGGAGGGTGAGTCAGAAGAAGTAGAAGAAGGAGAAGGAGAAGGTGAAGTCTGGAGGGTGAATCAGAAGAAGTAGAAGAAGGAGAAGGAGAAGGTGAAGTCTGGAGGGTGAATCAGAAGAAGCAGAAGAAGGAGAAGGAGAAGGTGAAGTCTGGAGGGTGAATCGGAAGAAGCAGAAGAAGGAGAAGGAGAAGATGAAGTCTGGAGGGTGAATCAGAAGAAGTAGAAGAAGGAGAAGGAGAAGGTGAAGTCTGGAGGGTGAATCAGAAGATGCAGAAGAAGGAGAAGGAGAAGCTGAAGTCTGGAGGGTGAATCAGAAGAAGCAGAAGAAGGAGGAGGAGAAGGTGAAGTCTGGAGGGTGAATCAGAAGAAGCATTATAAGGAGAAGGAGAAGGTGAAGTCTGGAGGGTGAATCAGAAGAAGCAGAAGAAGGAGAAGTAGAAGGTGAAGTCTGGAGATTGAATCAGAAGAAGTAGAAGAAGGAGAAGGAGAAGGTGAAGTCTGGAGGGTGAAGCAGAAGAAGTAGAAGAAGGAGAAGGAGAAGGTGAAGTCAGGAGGGTGAATCAGAAGAAGTAGAAGAAGGAGAAGGAGAAGGTGAAGTCAGGAGGGTGAATCAGAAGAAGCAGAAGAAGGAGAAGGAGAAGGTGAAGTCTGGAGGGTGAATCAGAAGAATCAGAAGAAGGAGAAGGAGAAGGTGAAGTCTGGAGGGTGAATCAGAAGAAGCAGAAGAAAGAGAAGGAGAGGGTGAAGTCTGGAGGGTGAAGCAGAAGAAGCAGAAGAAGGAGAAGCAGAAGGTGAAGACTGGAGGGTGAATCAGAAGAAGTAGAAGAAGGAGAAGGAGAAGGTGAAGTCTGGAGGATGAATCAGAAGAAGTAGAAGAAGGAGAAGGAGAAGGTGAAGTCTGGAGGGTGAATCAGAAGAAGCAGAAGAAGGAGAAGGAGAAGGTGAGGTCTGGAGGGTGAATCAGAAGAAGCAGAAGAAGGCGAAGGAGAAGATGAAGTCTGAAGAGTGAATCAGAAGAAGTAGAAGAAGGAGAAGGAGAAGGTGAGGTCTGGAGGGTGAATCAGAAGAAGCAGAAGAAGGAGAAGGAGAAGGTGAAGTCTGGAAGGTGAATCAGAAGAAGCAGAAGAAGGAGAAGGAGAAGGTGAAGTCTGGAGGGTGAATCAGAAGAAGCAGAAGAAGGAGAAGGAGAAGGTGAAGTCAGGAGGGTGAATCAGAAGAAGCAGAAGAAAGAGAAGGAGAAGGTGAAGTTAGGAGGGTGAATCAGAAGAAGCAGAAGAAGGAGAAGGAGAAGGTG
The DNA here is from genome assembly GCF_052327205.1 of Somniosus microcephalus. Classification (NCBI taxonomy): domain Eukaryota; kingdom Metazoa; phylum Chordata; class Chondrichthyes; order Squaliformes; family Somniosidae; genus Somniosus; species Somniosus microcephalus. The sequence continues at coordinate 155,653 of NW_028225399.1, read as the reverse complement.
AAGTCACGGGGGTGAAGCAGAAGAAGTAGAAGAAGGAGAAGGAGAAGGTGAAGTCAGGAGGGTGAAGCAGAAGAAGCAGAAGAAGGAGAAGGAGAAGGTGAAGTCTGGAGGGCGCAGCAGAAGAAGCAGAAGAAGGAGAAGGAGAAGGTGAAGTCTGGAGGGTGAAGCAGAAGAAGCAGAAGAAGGAGAAGGTGAAGTCTGGAGGGTGAATCAGAAGAAGTAGAAGAAGGAGAAGGAGAAGGTGAAGTCAGGAGGGTGAAGCAGAAGATGCAGAAGAAGGAGAAGGAGAAGGTGAAGTCTGGAGGGTGAAGCAGAAGAAGCAGAAGAAGGAGAAGGAGAAGGTGAAGTCTGGAGGGTGAATCAGAAGAAGTAGAAGAAGGAGAAGGAGAAGGTGAAGTCAGGAGAGTGAAGCAGAAGAAGCAGAAGAAGGAGAAGGAGAAGGTGAAGTCTGGAGGGTGAAGCAGACGAAGCAGATGAAGGAGAAGGAGAAGGTGATGTCTGGAGGGCGAAGCAGAAGAAGCAGAAGAAGGAGAAGGAGAAGGTGAAGTCTGGAGGGTGAATCAGAAGAAGCAGAAGAAAGAGAAGGAGAGGGTGAAGTCTGGAGGATGAAGCAGAAGAAGCAGAAGAAGGAGAAGCAGAAGGTGAAGACTGGAGGGTGAATCAGAAGAAGTAGAAGAAGGAGAAGGAGAAGGTGAAGTCTGGAGGATGAATCAGAAGAAGTAGAAGAAGGAGAAGGAGAAGGTGAAGTCTGGAGGGTGAATCAGAAGAAGCAGAAGAAGGAGAAGGAGAAGGTGAGGTCTGGAGGGTGAATCAGAAGAAGCAGAAGAAGGCGAAGGAGAAGATGAAGTCTGAAGAGTGAATCAGAAGAAGTAGAAGAAGGAGAAGGAGAAGGTGAGGTCTGGAGGGTGAATCAGAAGAAGCAGAAGAAGGAGAAGGAGAAGGTGAAGTCTGGAAGGTGAGTCAGAAGAAGCAGAAGAAGGAGAAGGAGAAGGTGAAGTCTGGAGGGTGAATCAGAAGAAGCAGAAGAAGGAGAAGGAGAAGGTGAAGTCAGGAGGGTGAATCAGAAGAAGCAGAAGAAGGAGAAGGAGAAGGTGAAGTTAGGAGGGTGAATCAGAAGAAGCAGAAGAAGGAGAAGGAGAAGGTGAAGTCACGGGGGTGAAGCAGAAGAAGTAGAAGAAGGAGAAGGAGAAGGTGAAGTCAGGAGGGTGAAGCAGAAGAAGCAGAAGAAGGAGAAGGAGAAGGTGAAGTCTGGAGGGCGCAGCAGAAGAAGCAGAAGAAGGAGAAGGAGAAGGTGAAGTCTGGAGGGTGAAGCAGAAGAAGCAGAAGAAGGAGAAGGTGAAGTCTGGAGGGTGAATCAGAAGAAGTAGAAGAAGGAGAAGGAGAAGGTGAAGTCAGGAGGGTGAAGCAGAAGATGCAGAAGAAGGAGAAGGAGAAGGTGAAGTCTGGAGGGTGAAGCAGAAGAAGCAGAAGAAGGAGAAAGAGAAGGTGAAGTCTGGAGGGTGAATCAGAAGAAGTAGAAGAAGGAGAAGGAGAAGGTGAAGTCAGGAGAGTGAAGCAGAAGAAGCAGAAGAAGGAGAAGGAGAAGGTGAAGTCTGGAGGGTGAAGCAGACGAAGCAGATGAAGGAGAAGGAGAAGGTGATGTCTGGAGGGCGAAGCAGAAGAAGCAGAAGAAGGGGAAGGAGAAGGTGAAGTCTGTAGGGTGAAGCAGAATAAGCAGAAGAAGGAGAAGGAGAAGGTGAAGTCTGGACGGTGAATCAGAAGAAGTAGAAGAAGGAGAAGGAGAAGGTGAAGTCAGGAGGGTGAAGCAGAAGAAGCAGAAGAAGGAGAAGGAGAAGGTAAAGTCTGGAGGGTGAAGCAGAAGAAGCAGAAGAAGGAGAAGGAGAAGGTGAAGTCTGGAGGGTGAAGCAGAAGAAGTAGAAGAAGGAGAAGGAGAAGGTGAAGTCTGGAGGGTGAATCAGAAGAAGTAGAAGAAGGAGAAGGAGAAGCTGAAGTCTGGAGGGTGAATCAGAAGAAGTAGAAGAAGGAGAAGGAGAAGGTGAAGTCTGGAGGGTGAATCAGAAGAAGCAGAAGAAGGAGAAGGAGAAGGTGAAGTCTGGAGGGAGAAGCAGAAGAAGTAGAAGAAGGAGAAGGAGAAGGTGAAGTCTGGAGGGTGAATCAGAAGAAGTAGAAGAAGGAGAAGGAGAAGGTGTAGTCTGGAGGGTGAATCAGAAGAAGTAGAAGAAGGAGAAGGAGAAGGTGAAGTCTGGAGGGTGAATCAGAAGAAGTAGAAGAAGGAGAAGGAGAAGGTGTAGTCTGGAGGGTGAATCAGAAGAAGTAGACGAAGGAGAAGGAGAAGGTGAAGTCTGGAGGGTGAATCAGAAGAAGCAGAAGAAGGAGAAGGAGAAGGTGAAGTCTGGAGGGTGAATCAGAAGAAGTAGAAGAAGGAGAAGGAGAAGGTGAAGTCTGGAGGGTGAATCAGAACAAGCAGAAGAAGGAGAAGGAGAAGGTGAAGTATGCAGGGTGAATCAGAAGAAGCAGAAGAAGGAGAAGGAGAAGGTGAAGTCTGGAGGGTGAATCAGAAGAAGCAGAATAAGGAGAAGGAGAAGGTGAAGTCTGGAGGGTGAATCAGAAGCAGCAGAAGAAGGAGAAGGAGAAGGTGAAGTCTGGAGGGTGAATCAGAAGGAGTAGAAGAAGGAGAAGGAGAAGGTGAAGTCTGGAGGGTGAATCAGAAGAAGCAGAAGAAGGAGAAGGAGAAGGTGAAGACTGGAGGGTGAATCAGAAGAAGCAGAAGAAGGAGAAGGTGAAGTCTGGAGGGTGAATCAGAAGAAGCAGAAGAAGGAGAAGGAGAAGGTGAAGTCTGGAGGGTGAATCAGAAGAAGCAGAATAAGGAGAAGGAGAAGGTGAAGTCTGGAGGGTGAATCAGAAGAAGCAGAAGAAGGAGAAGGAGAAGGTGATGTCTGGAGGGTGAATCAGAAGAAGTAGAAGAAGGAGAAGGAGAAGGTGAAGTCTGGAGGGTGAAGCAGAAGAAGTAGAAGAAGGAGAAGGAGAAGGTGAAGTCTGGAGGGTGAATCAGAAGAAGCAGAAGAAAGAGAAGGAGAAGGTGAAGTCTGGAGGGTGAATCAGAAGAAGTAGAAGAAGGAGAAGGAGAAGGTGAAGTCTGGAGGGTGAATCAGAAGAAGTAGAAGAAGGAGAAGGAGAAGGTGAAGTCTGGAGGGTGAATCAGAAGAAGCAGAAGAAGGAGAAGGAGAAGGTGAAGTCTGGAGGGTGAATCGGAAGAAGCAGAAGAAGGAGAAGGAGAAGATGAAGTCTGGAGGGTGAATCAGAAGAAGTAGAAGAAGGAGAAGGAGAAGGTGAAGTCTGGAGGGTGAATCAGAAGATGCAGAAGAAGGAGAAGGAGAAGCTGAAGTCTGGAGGGTGAATCAGAAGAAGCAGAAGAAGGAGGAGGAGAAGGTGAAGTCTGGAGGGTGAATCAGAAGAAGCATTATAAGGAGAAGGAGAAGGTGAAGTCTGGAGGGTGAATCAGAAGAAGCAGAAGAAGGAGAAGTAGAAGGTGAAGTCTGGAGATTGAATCAGAAGAAGTAGAAGAAGGAGAAGGAGAAGGTGAAGTCTGGAGGGTGAAGCAGAAGAAGTAGAAGAAGGAGAAGGAGAAGGTGAAGTCAGGAGGGTGAATCAGAAGAAGTAGAAGAAGGAGAAGGAGAAGGTGAAGTCAGGAGGGTGAATCAGAAGAAGCAGAAGAAGGAGAAGGAGAAGGTGAAGTCTGGAGGGTGAATCAGAAGAATCAGAAGAAGGAGAAGGAGAAGGTGAAGTCTGGAGGGTGAATCAGAAGAAGCAGAAGAAAGAGAAGGAGAGGGTGAAGTCTGGAGGGTGAAGCAGAAGAAGCAGAAGAAGGAGAAGCAGAAGGTGAAGACTGGAGGGTGAATCAGAAGAAGTAGAAGAAGGAGAAGGAGAAGGTGAAGTCTGGAGGATGAATCAGAAGAAGTAGAAGAAGGAGAAGGAGAAGGTGAAGTCTGGAGGGTGAATCAGAAGAAGCAGAAGAAGGAGAAGGAGAAGGTGAGGTCTGGAGGGTGAATCAGAAGAAGCAGAAGAAGGCGAAGGAGAAGATGAAGTCTGAAGAGTGAATCAGAAGAAGTAGAAGAAGGAGAAGGAGAAGGTGAGGTCTGGAGGGTGAATCAGAAGAAGCAGAAGAAGGAGAAGGAGAAGGTGAAGTCTGGAAGGTGAATCAGAAGAAGCAGAAGAAGGAGAAGGAGAAGGTGAAGTCTGGAGGGTGAATCAGAAGAAGCAGAAGAAGGAGAAGGAGAAGGTGAAGTCAGGAGGGTGAATCAGAAGAAGCAGAAGAAAGAGAAGGAGAAGGTGAAGTTAGGAGGGTGAATCAGAAGAAGCAGAAGAAGGAGAAGGAGAAGGTGAAGTCACGGGGGTGAAGCAGAAGAAGTAGAAGAAGGAGAAGGAGAAGGTGAAGTCAGGAGGGTGAAGCAGAAGAAGCAGAAGAAGGAGAAGGAGAAGGTGAAGTCTGGAGGGCGCAGCAGAAGAAGCAGAAGAAGGAGAAGGAGAAGGTGAAGTCTGGAGGGTGAAGCAGAAGAAGCAGAAGAAGGAGAAGGTGAAGTCTGGAGGGTGAATCAGAAGAAGTAGAAGAAGGAGAAGGAGAAGGTGAAGTCAGGAGGGTGAAGCAGAAGATGCAGAAGAAGGAGAAGGAGAAGGTGAAGTCTGGAGGGTGAAGCAGAAGAAGCAGAAGAAGGAGAAGGAGAAGGTGAAGTCTGGAGGGTGAATCAGAAGAAGTAGAAGAAGGAGAAGGAGAAGGTGAAGTCAGGAGAGTGAAGCAGAAGAAGCAGAAGAAGGAGAAGGAGAAGGTGAAGTCTGGAGGGTGAAGCAGACGAAGCAGATGAAGGAGAAGGAGAAGGTGATGTCTGGAGGGCGAAGCAGAAGAAGCAGAAGAAGGAGAAGGAGAAGGTGAAGTCTGGAGGGTGAATCAGAAGAAGCAGAAGAAAGAGAAGGAGAGGGTGAAGTCTGGAGGGTGAAGCAGAAGAAGCAGAAGAAGGAGAAGCAGAAGGTGAAGACTGGAGGGTGAATCAGAAGAAGTAGAAGAAGGAGAAGGAGAAGGTGAAGTCTGGAGGATGAATCAGAAGAAGTAGAAGAAGGAGAAGGAGAAGGTGAAGTCTGGAGGGTGAATCAGAAGAAGCAGAAGAAGGAGAAGGAGAAGGTGAGGTCTGGAGGGTGAATCAGAAGAAGCAGAAGAAGGCGAAGGAGAAGATGAAGTCTGAAGAGTGAATCAGAAGAAGTAGAAGAAGGAGAAGGAGAAGGTGAGGTCTGGAGGGTGAATCAGAAGAAGCAGAAGAAGGAGAAGGAGAAGGTGAAGTCTGGAAGGTGAGTCAGAAGAAGCAGAAGAAGGAGAAGGAGAAGGTGAAGTCTGGAGGGTGAATCAGAAGAAGCAGAAGAAGGAGAAGGAGAAGGTGAAGTCAGGAGGGTGAATCAGAAGAAGCAGAAGAAGGAGAAGGAGAAGGTGAAGTTAGGAGGGTGAATCAGAAGAAGCAGAAGAAGGAGAAGGAGAAGGTGAAGTCACGGGGGTGAAGCAGAAGAAGTAGAAGAAGGAGAAGGAGAAGGTGAAGTCAGGAGGGTGAAGCAGAAGAAGCAGAAGAAGGAGAAGGAGAAGGTGAAGTCTGGAGGGCGCAGCAGAAGAAGCAGAAGAAGGAGAAGGAGAAGGTGAAGTCTGGAGGGTGAAGCAGAAGAAGCAGAAGAAGGAGAAGGTGAAGTCTGGAGGGTGAATCAGAAGAAGTAGAAGAAGGAGAAGGAGAAGGTGAAGTCAGGAGGGTGAAGCAGAAGATGCAGAAGAAGGAGAAGGAGAAGGTGAAGTCTGGAGGGTGAAGCAGAAGAAGCAGAAGAAGGAGAAAGAGAAGGTGAAGTCTGGAGGGTGAATCAGAAGAAGTAGAAGAAGGAGAAGGAGAAGGTGAAGTCAGGAGAGTGAAGCAGAAGAAGCAGAAGAAGGAGAAGGAGAAGGTGAAGTCTGGAGGGTGAAGCAGACGAAGCAGATGAAGGAGAAGGAGAAGGTGATGTCTGGAGGGCGAAGCAGAAGAAGCAGAAGAAGGGGAAGGAGAAGGTGAAGTCTGTAGGGTGAAGCAGAAGAAGCAGAAGAAGGAGAAGGAGAAGGTGAAGTCTGGAGGGTGAATCAGAAGAAGTAGAAGAAGGAGAAGGAGAAGGTGAAGTCAGGAGGGTGAAGCAGAAGAAGCAGAAGAAGGAGAAGGAGAAGGTAAAGTCTGGAGGGTGAAGCAGAAGAAGCAGAAGAAGGAGAAGGAGAAGGTGAAGTCTGGAGGGTGAAGCAGAAGAAGCAGAAGGAGGAGAAGGAGAAGGTGAAGTCTGGAGGGTGAATCAGAAGAAGTAGAAGAAGGAGAAGGAGAAGCTGAAGTCTGGAGGGTGAATCAGAAGAAGTAGAAGAAGGAGAAGGAGAAGGTGAAGTCTGGAGGGTGAATCAGAAGAAGCAGAAGAAGGAGAAGGAGCAGGTGAAGTCTGGAGGGAGAAGCAGAAGAAGTAGAAGAAGGAGAAGGAGAAGGTGAAGTCTGGAGGGTGAATCAGAAGAAGTAGAAGAAGGAGAAGGAGAAGGTGAAGTCTGGAGGGTGAATCAGAAGAAGTAGAAGAAGGAGAAGGAGAAGGTGAAGTCTGGAGGGTGAATCAGAAGAAGCAGAAGAAGGAGAAGGAGAAGGTGAAGTCTGGAGGGTGAATCAGAAGAAGTAGAAGAAGGAGAAGGAGAAGGTGTAGTCTGGAGGGTGAATCAGAAGAAGTAGACGAAGGAGAAGGAGAAGGTGAAGTCTGGAGGGTGAATCAGAAGAAGCAGAAGAAGGAGAAGGAGAAGGTGAAGTCTGGAGGGTGAATCAGAAGAAGTAGAAGAAGGAGAAGGAGAAGGTGAAATCTGGAGGGTGAATCAGAAGAAGCAGAAGAAGGAGAAGGAGAAGGTGAAGTATGCAGGGTGAATCAGAAGAAGCAGAAGAAGGAGAAGGAGAAGGTGAAGTCTGGAGGGTGAATCAGAAGAAGCAGAATAAGGAGAAGGAGAAGGTGAAGTCTGGAGGGTGAATCAGAAGCAGCAGAAGAAGGAGAAGGAGAAGGTGAAGTCTGGAGGGTGAATCAGAAGGAGTAGAAGAAGGAGAAGGAGAAGGTGAAGTCTGGAGGGTGAATCAGAAGAAGCAGAAGAAGGAGAAGGAGAAGGTGAAGACAGGAGGGTGAATCAGAAGAAGCAGAAGAAGGAGAAGGAGAAGGTGAAGTCTGGAGGGTGAATCAGAAGAAGCAGAAGAAGGAGAAGGAGAAGGTGAAGTCTGGAGGGTGAATCAGAAGAAGCAGAATAAGGAGAAGGAGAAGGTGAAGTCTGGAGGGTGAATCAGAAGAAGCAGAAGAAGGAGAAGGAGAAGGTGAAGTCTGGAGGGTGAATCAGAAGAAGTAGAAGAAGGAGAAGGAGAAGGTGAAGTCTGGAGGGTGAAGCAGAAGAAGTAGAAGAAGGAGAAGGAGAAGGTGAAGTCTGGAGGGTGAATCAGAAGAAGCAGAAGAAAGAGAAGGAGAAGGTGAAGTCTGGAGGGTGAATCAGAAGAAGTAGAAGAAGGAGAAGGAGAAGGTGAAGTCTGGAGGGTGAATCAGAAGAAGTAGAAGAAGGAGAAGGAGAAGGTGAAGTCTGGAGGGTGAATCAGAAGAAGCAGAAGAAGGAGAAGGAGAAGGTGAAGTCTGGAGGGTGAATCGGAAGAAGCAGAAGAAGGAGAAGGAGAAGATGAAGTCTGGAGGGTGAATCAGAAGAAGTAGAAGAAGGAGAAGGAGAAGGTGAAGTCTGGAGGGTGAATCAGAAGATGCAGAAGAAGGAGAAGGAGAAGGTGAAGTCTGGAGGGTGAATCAGAAGAAGCAGAAGAAGGAGGAGGAGAAGGTGAAGTCTGGAGGGTGAATCAGATGAAGCATTATAAGGAGAAGGAGAAGGTGAAGTCTGGAGGGAGAATCAGAAGAAGCAGAAGAAGGAGAAGGAGAAGGTGAAGTCTGGAGGGTGAATCAGAAGAAGTAGAAGAAGGAGAAGGTGAAGTCTGGAGGGTGAAGCAGAAGAAGTAGAAGAAGGAGAAGGAGAAGGTGAAGTCAGGAGGGTGAATCAGAAGAAGTAGAAGAAGGAGAAGGAGAAGGTGAAGTCAGGAGGGTGAATCAGAAGAAGCAGAAGAAGGAGAAGGAGAAGATGAAGTCTGGAGGGTGAATCAGAAGAATCAGAAGAAGGAGAAGGAGAAGGTGAAGTCTGGAGGGTGAATCAGAAGAAGCAGAAGAAAGAGAAGGAGAGGGTGAAGTCTGGAGGGTGAAGCAGAAGAAGCAGAAGAAGGAGAAGCAGAAGGTGAAGACTGGAGGGTGAATCAGAAGAAGTAGAAGAAGGAGAAGGAGAAGGTGAAGTCTGGAGGATGAATCAGAAGAAGTAGAAGAAGGAGAAGGAGAAGGTGAAGTCTGGAGGGTGAATCAGAAGAAGCAGAAGAAGGAGAAGGAGAAGGTGAGGTCTGGAGGGTGAATCAGAAGAAGCAGAAGAAGGCGAAGGAGAAGATGAAGTCTGAAGGGTGAATCAGAAGAAGTAGAAGAAGGAGAAGGAGAAGGTGAGGTCTGGAGGGTGAATCAGAAGAAGCAGAAGAAGGAGAAGGAGAAGGTGAAGTCTGGAAGGTGAATCAGAAGAAGCAGAAGAAGGAGAAGGAGAAGGTGAAGTCTGGAGGGTGAATCAGAAGAAGCAGAAGAAGGAGAAGGAGAAGGTGAAGTCAGGAGGGTGAATCAAAAGAAGCAGAAGAAGGAGAAGGAGAAGGTGAAGTTAGGAGGGTGAATCAGAAGAAGCAGAAGAAGGAGAAGGAAAAGGTGAAGTCACGGGGGTGAAGCAGAAGAAGTAGAAGAAGGAGAAGGAGAAGGTGAAGTCAGGAGGGTGAAGCAGAAGAAGCAGAAGAAGGAGAAGGAGAAGGTGAAGTCTGGAGGGCGCAGCAGAAGAAGCAGAAGAAGGAGAAGGAGAAGGTGAAGTCTGGAGGGTGAAGCAGAAGAAGCAGAAGAAGGAGAAGGAGAAGGTGAAGTCTGGAGGGTGAATCAGAAGAAGTAGAAGAAGGAGAAGGAGAAGGTGAAGTCAGGAGGGTGAAGCAGAAGAAGCAGAAGAAGGAGAAGGAGAAGCTGATGTCTGGAGGGTGAAGCAGAAGAAGCAGAAGAAGGAGAAGGAGAATGTGAAGTCTGGAGGGCGAAGCAGAAGAAGGAGAAGGAGAAGGTGAAGGTGAAGTCTGGAGGGTGAAGCAGAAGAAGCAGAAGAAGGAGAAGGAGAAGGTGAAGTCTGGAGGGTGAATCAGAAGAAGTAGAAGAAGGAGAAGGAGAAGGTGAAGTCTGGAGGGTGAATCAGAAGAAGTAGAAGAAGGAGAAGGATAAGGTGAAGTCTGGAGGGTGAATCAGAAGAAGCAGAAGAAGGAGAAGAGAAGGTGAAGTCTGGAGGGAGAAGCAGAAAAGTAGAAGAAGGAGAAGGAGAAGGTGAAGTCTGGAGGGTGAATCAGAAGAAGTAGAAGAAGGAGAAGGAGAAGGTGAAGTCTGGAGGGTGAATCAGAAGAAGTAGAAGAAGGAGAAGGAGAAGGTGAAGTCTGGAGGGTGAATCAGAAGAAGCAGAAGAAGGAGAAGGAGAAGGTGAAGTCTGGAGGGTGAATCAGAAGAAGTAGAAGAAGGAGAAGGAGAAGGTGTAGTCTGGAAGGTGTATCAGAAGAAGTAGACGAAGGAGAAGGAGAAGGTGAAGTCTGGAGGGTGAATCAGAAGAAGCAGAAGAAGGAGAAGGAGAAGGTGAATTCTGGAGAGTGAATCAGTAGAAGTAAAAGAAGGAGAAGGAGAAGGTGAAGTCTGGAGGGTGAATCAGAAGAAGCAGAAGAAGGAGAAGGAGAAGGTGAAGTCTGGAGGGTGAATCAGAAGAAGTAGAAGAAGGAGAAGAAGATGTTGTAGTCTGGAGGGTGAATCAGAAGAAGTAGACGAAGGAGAAGGAGAAGGTGAAGTCTGGAGGGTGAATCAGAAGAAGCAGAAGAAGGAGAAGGAGAAGGTGAAGTCTAGAGGGTGAATCAGAAGAAGTAGAAGAAGGAGATGGAGAAGGTGAACTCTGGAGGGTGAATCAGAAGAAGCAGAAGAAGGAGAAGGAGAAGGAGAAGTCAGGAGGGTGAATCAGAAGAAGCAGAAGAAGGAGAAGGAGAAGGTGAAGTCTGGAGGGTGAATCAGAAGAAGCAGAAGAAGGAGAAGGAGAATTTGAAGACTGGAGGGTGAATCAGAAGAAGTAGAAGAAGGAGAAGGAGAAGGTGAAGTCTGGAGGGTGAATCAGAAGAAGTAGAAGAAGGAGAAGGAGAAGGTGTAGTCTGGAGGGTGAATCAGAAGAAGTAGACGAAGGAGAAGGAGAAGGTGAAGTCTGGAGGGTGAATCAGAAGAAGCAGAAGAAGGAGAACGAGAAGGTGAAGTCTGGAGGGTGAATCAGAAGAAGTAGAAGAAGGAGAAGGAGAAGGTGAAGTCTGGAGGGTGAATCAGAAGAAGCAGAAGAAGGAGAATGAGAAGGTGAAGTCAGGAGGGTGAATCAGAAGAAGCAGAAGAAGGAGAAGGAGAAGGTGAAGTCTGGAGGGTGAATCAGAAGAAGCAGAAGAAGGAGAAGGAGGAGGTGAAGACTGGAGGGTGAATCAGAAAAAGTAGAAGAAGGAGAAGGAGAAGGTGAAGTCTGGAGGGTGAATCAGAAGAAGCAGAAGAAGGAGGAGGAGAAGATGAAGTCTGGAGGGTGAATCAGAAGAAGTAGAAGAAGGAGAAGGAGAAGGTGAGGTCTGGAGGGTGAATCAGAAGAAGCAGAAGAAGGAGAAGGATATGGTGAAGTCTGAAGGGTGAATCAGAAGAAGCAGAAGAAGGAGAAGTAAAAGGTGAAGTCTGGAGGGTGAATCAGAAGAAGCAGAAGAAGGAGAAGGAGAAGGTGAAGTCTGGAGGGTGAATCAGAAGAAGCAGAAGAAGGAGAAGGAGAAGGTGAAGTCTGGAGGGTGAATCAGAAGAAGTAGAAGAAGGAGAAGGAGAAGGTGAAGTCTGGAGGGTGAATCAGAAGATTAGAAGAAGGAGAAGGAGAAGGTGAAGTCTGGAGGGTGAATCAGAAGAAGCAGAAGAAGGAGAAGGAGAAGGTGAAGTCTGGAGGGTGAATCAGAAGAAGCAGAAGAAGGAGAAGGAGAAGATGAAGTCTGGAGGGTGAATCAGAAGAAGTGGAAGAAGGAGTAGGAGAAGGAGAAGTCTGGAGGGTGAATCAGAAGAAGCAGAAGAAGGAGAAGGAGATGGTGAAGTCTGGAGGGTGAATCAGAAGAAGCAGAAGTAGGAGAAGGAGAAGGTGAAGTCTGGAGGGTGAATCAGAAGAAGCAGAAGAAGGAGAAGGAGAAGGTGAAGTCTGGAGGGTGAATCAGAAGAAGTAGAAGACGGAGAAGGAGAAGGTGAATTCTGGAGGCTGGAGGGTGAATCAGAAGAAGCAGAAGAAGGAGAAGGAGAAGGTGAAGTCTGGAGGGTGAATCAGAAGAAGTAGAAGAAGGAGTAGGAGATGGTGAAGTCTGGAGGGTGAATCAGAAGAATGAGAAGAAGGAGAAGGAGAAGGTGAAGTCTGGAGGGTGAATCAGAAGAAGCAGAAGAAGGAGAAGGAGAAGGTGAAGTCAGGAGGGTGAATCAGAAAAAGCAGAAGAAGGAGAAGGAGAAGGTGAAGTTAGGAGGGTGAATCAGAAGAAGCAGAAGAAGGAGAAGGAGAAGGTGAAGTCAGGGGGGTGAAGCAGAAGAAGTAGAAGAAGGAGAAGGAGAAGGTGAAGTCTGGAGGGTGAATCAGAAGAAGCAGAAGAAGGAGAAGGAGAAGGTGAAGTCTGGAGGGTGAATCAGAAGAAGCAGAAGAAGGAGAAGGAGAAGATGAAGTCTGGAGGGTGAATCAGAAGAAGTAGATGAAGGAGAAGGAGAAGGTGAGGTCTGGAGGGTGAATCAGAAGAAGCAGAAGAAGGAGAAGGAGAAGGTGAAATCTGAAGGGTGAATCAGAAGAAGCAGAAGAAGGAGAAGGAGAAGGTGAAGTCTGGAGGGTGAATCAGAAGAAGCAGAAGAAGGAGAAGGAGAAGGTGAAGTCTGGAGGGTGAATCAGAAGAAGCAGAAGAAGGAGAAGGAGAAGGTGAAGTCTGGAGGGTGAATCAGAAGAAGTAGAAGAAGGAGAAGGAGAAGGTGAAGTCTGGAGGGTGAATCAGAAGAAGTAGAAGAAGGAGAAGGAGAAGGTGAAGTCTGGAGGGTGAATCGGAAGAAGCAGAAGAAGGAGAAGGAGAAGGTGAAGTCTGGAGGGTGAATCGGAAGAAGCAGAAGAAGGAGAAGGAGAAGATGAAGTCTGGAGGTTGAATCAGAAGAAGTAGAAGAAGGAGTAGGAGAAGGAGAAGTCTGGAGGGTGAATCAGAAGAAGCAGAAGAAGGAGAAGGAGATGGTGAAGTCTGGAGGGTGAATCAGAAGAAGTAGAAGAAGGAGAAGGAGAAGGTGAAGTCTGGAGGGTGAATCAGAAGAAGCAGAAGAAGGAGAAGGTGAAGTCTGGAGGGTGAATCAGAAGAAGTAGAAGACGGAGAAGGAGAAGGTGAAGTCTGGAGGCTGGAGGGTGAAGCAGAAGAAGTAGAAGAAGGAGAAGGAGAAGGTGAAGTCAGGAGGGTGAATCAGAAGAGGTAGAAGAAGGAGAAGGAGAAGGTGAAGTCAGGAGGGTGAATCAGAAGAAGCAGAAGAAGGAGAAGGAGAAGGTGAAGCCTGGAGAGTGAATCAGAAGAATCAAAAGAAGGAGAAGGAGAATGTGAAGTCTGGAGGGTGAATCAGAAGAAGCTGAAGAAAGAGAAGGAGAAGGTGAAGTCTGGAGGGTGAAGCAGAAGAAGCAGAAGAAGGAGAAGGAGAAGGTGAAGACTGGAGGGTGAATCAGAAGAAGTAGAAGAAGGAGAAGGAGAAGGTGAAGTCTGGAGGGTGAATCAGAAGAAGTAGAAGAAGGAGTAGGAGAAGGTGAAGTCTGGAGGGTGAATCAGAAGATTGAGAAGAAGGAGAAGGAGAAGGTGAAGTCTGGAGGGTGAATCAGAAGAAGCAGAAGAAGGAGAAGGAGAAGGTGAAGTCAGGAGGGTGACTCAGAAGAAGCAGAAGAAGGAGAAGGAGAAGGTGAAGTTAGGAGGTTGAATCAGAAGAAGCAGAAGAAGGAGAAGGAGAAGGTGAAGTCAGGGGGGTGAAGCAGAAGAAGTAGAAGAAGGAGAAGGAGAAGGTGAAGTCTGGAGGGTGAATCAGAAGAAGCAGAAGAAGGAGAAGTAGAAGGTGAAGTCTGGAGGGTGAATCAGAAGAAGCAGAAGAAGGAGAAGGAGAAGATGAAGTCTGGAGGGTGAATCAGAAGAAGTAGATGAAGGAGAAGGAGAAGGTGAGGTCTGGAGGGTGAATCAGAAGAAGCAGAAGAAGGAGAAGGAGAAGGTGAAGTCTGAAGGGTGAATCAGAAGAAGCAGAAGAAGGAGAAGGAGAAGGTGAAGTCTGGAGGGTGAATCAGAAGAAGCAGAAGAAGGAGAAGGAGAAGGTGAAGTCTGGAGGGTGAATCAGAAGAAGCAGAAGAAGGAGAAGGAGAAGGTGAAGTCTGGAGGGTGAATTAGAAGAAGCAGAAGAAGGAGAAGGAGAAGGTGAAGTCAGGGGGGTGAAGCAGAAGAAGTAGAAGAAGGAGAAGGAGAAGGTGAAGTCTGGAGGGTGAATCAGAAGAAGCAGAAGAAGGAGAAGGAGAAGGTGAAGTCTGGAGGGTGAATCAGAAGAAGCAGAAGAAGGAGAAGGAGAAGGTGAAGTCTGGAGGGTGTATCAGAAGAAGCAGAAGAAGGAGAAGGAGAAGATGAAGTCTGGAGGGTGAATCAGAAGAAGTAGATGAAGGAGAAGGAGAAGGTGAGGTCTGGAGGGTGAATCAGAAGAAGCAGAAGAAGGAGAAGGAGAAGGTGAAGTCTGAAGGGTGAATCAGAAGAAGCAGAAGAAGGAGAAGGAGAAGGTGAAGTCTGGAGGGTGAATCAGAAGAAGCAGAAGAAGGAGAAGGAGAAGGTGAAGTCTGGAGGGTGAATCAGAAGAAGCAGAAGAAGGAGAAGGAGAAGGTGAAGTCTGGAGGGTGAATCAGAAGAAGCAGAAGAAAGAGAAGGAGAAAGTGAAGTCTGGAGCGTGAAGCAGAAGAAACAGAAGAAGGAGAAGGAGAAGGTGAAGACTGGAGGGTGAATCAGAAGAAGTAGAAGAAGGAGAAGGAGAAGGTGAAGTCTGGAGGATGAATCAGAAGAAGTAGAAGAAGGAGAAGGAAAAGATGAAGTCTGGAGGGTGAATCAGAAGAAGTAGAAGAAGGAGAAGGTGAGGTCTGGAGGGTGAATCAGAAGAATCAGAAGAAGGAGAAGGAGAAGGTGAAGTCTGGAGGGTGAATCAGAAGAAGCAGAAGAAGGAGAAGGAGAAGGTGAAGTCTGGAGGGTGAATCAGAAGAAGCAGAAGAAGGAGAAGGAGAAGGTGAAGTCAGGAGGGTGAATAAGAAGAAGCAGAAGAAGGAGAAGGAGAAGGTGAAGTCTGGAGGGTGAATCAGAAGAAGCAGAAGAAGGAGAAGGAGAAGGTGAAGTCTGGAGGGTGAATCAGAAGAAGCAGAAGAAGGAGAAGGAGAAGGTGAAGTCAGGGGGGTGAAGCAGAAGAAGTAGAAGAAGGAGAAGGAGAAGGTGAAGTCTGGAGGGTGAATCAGAAGAAGCAGAAGAAGGAGAAGGAGAAGGTGAAGTCTGGAGGGTGAATCAGAAGAAGCAGAAGAAGGAGAAGGAGAAGGTGAAGTCTGGAGGGTGTATCAGAAGAAGCAGAAGAAGGAGAAGGAGAAGATGAAGTCTGGAGGGTGAATCAGAAGAAGTAGATGAAGGAGAAGGAGAAGGTGAGGTCTGGAGGGTGAATCAGAAGAAGCAGAAGAAGGAGAAGGAGAAGGTGAAGTCTGAAGGGTGAATCAGAAGAAGCAGAAGAAGGAGAAGGAGAAGGTGAAGTCTGGAGGGTGAATCAGAAGAAGCAGAAGAAGGAGAAGGAGAAGGTGAAGTCTGGAGGGTGAATCAGAAGAAGCAGAAGAAGGAGAAGGAGAAGGTGAAGTCTGGAGGGTGAATCAGAAGAAGCAGAAGAAAGAGAAGGAGAAAGTGAAGTCTGGAGGGTGAAGCAGAAGAAACAGAAGAAGGAGAAGGAGAAGGTGAAGACTGGAGGGTGAATCAGAAGAAGTAGAAGAAGGAGAAGGAGAAGGTGAAGTCTGGAGGATGAATCAGAAGAAGTAGAAGAAGGAGAAGGAAAAGATGAAGTCTGGAGGGTGAATCAGAAGAAGTAGAAGAAGGAGAAGGTGAGGTCTGGAGGGTGAATCAGAAGAATCAGAAGAAGGAGAAGGAGAAGGTGAAGTCTGGAGGGTGAATCAGAAGAAGCAGAAGAAGGAGAAGGAGAAGGTGAAGTCTGGAGGGTGAATCAGAAGAAGCAGAAGAAGGAGAAGGAGAAGGTGAAGTCAGGAGGGTGAATCAGAAGAAGCAGAAGAAGGAGAAGGAGAAGGTGAAGTCTGGAGGGTGAATCAGAAGAAGCAGAAGAAGGAGGAGGAGAAGGTGAAGTCTGGAGGGTGAATCAGAAGAAGCATTATAAGGAGAAGTAGAAGGTGAAGTCTGGAGGGTGAATCAGAAGAAGCAGAAGAAAGAGAAGGAGAAAGTGAAGTCTGGAGGGTGAAGCAGAAGAAGTAGAAGAAGGAGAAGGAAAAGATGAAGTCTGGAGGGTGAATCAGAAGAAGCAGAAGAAGGAGAAGGAGAAGGTGAAGTCTGGAGGGTGAATCAGAAGAAGCAGAAGAAGGAGAAGGAGAAGGTGAAGTCTGGAGGGTGAATCAGAAGAAGCAGAAGAAAGAGAAGGAGAAGGTGAAGTCTGGAGGGTGAAGCAGAAGAAACAGAAGAAGGAGAAGGAGAAGGTGAAGACTGGAGGGTGAATCAGAAGAAGTAGAAGAAGGAGAAGGAGAAGGTGAAGTCTGGAGGATGAATCAGAAGAAGTAGAAGAAGGAGAAGGAAAAGATGAAGTCTAGAGGGTGAATCAGAAGAAGTAGAAGAAGGAGAAGGTGAGGTCTGGAGGGTGAATCTGAAGAATCAGAAGAAGGAGAAGGAGAAGGTGAAGTCTGGAGGGTGAATCAGAAGAAGCAGAAGAAGGAGAAGGAGAAGGTGAAGTCTGGAGGGTGAATCAGAAGAAGCAGAAGAAGGAGAAGGAGAAGGTGAAGTAAGGAGGGTGAATCAGAAGAAGCAGAAGAAGGAGAAGGAGAAGGTGAAGTTAGGAGGGTGAATCAGAAGAAGCAGAAGAAGGAGAAGGAGAAGGTGAAGTCTGGAGGGTGAATCAGAAGAAGCAGAAGAAGGAGAAGGAGAAGGTGAAGTCTGGAGGGTGTATTAGAAGAAGCAGAAGAAGGAGAAGGAGAAGGTGAAGTCAGGAGGGTGAATCAGAAGAAGCAGAAGAAGGAGAAGGAGAAGGTAAAGTTAGGAGGGTGAATCAGAAGAAGCAGAAGAAGGAGAAGGAGCAGGTGAAGTCAGGGGGGTGAAGCAGAAGAAGTAGAAGAAGGAGAAGGAGAAGGTGAAGTCAGGAGGGTGAAGCAGAAGAAGCAGAAGAAGGAGAAGGAGAAGGTGAAGTCTGGAGGGCGCAGCAGAAGAAGCAGAAGAAGGAGAAGGAGAAGGTGAAGTCTGGAGGGTGAAGCAGAAGAAGCAGAAGAAGGAGAATGAGAAGGTGAAGTCTGGAGGGTGAATCAGAAGAAGTAGAAGGAGGAGAAGGAGAAGGTGAAGTTACGAGAGTGAAGCAGAAGAAGCAGAAGAAGGAGAAGGAGAAGATGAAGTCTGGAGGTTGAATCAGAAGAAGTAGAAGAAGGAGTAGGAGAAGGAGAAGTCTGGAGGGTGAATCAGAAGAAGTAGAAGAAGGAGAAGGAGAAGGTGAAGTCTGGAGGGTGAATCGGAAGAAGCAGAAGAAGGAGAAGGAGAAGGTGAAGTCTGGAGGGTGAATCGGAAGAAGCAGAAGAAGGAGAAGGAGAAGATGAAGTCTGGAGGTTGAATCAGAAGAAGTAGAAGAAGGAGTAGGAGAAGGAGAAGTCTGGAGGGTGAATCAGAAGAAGCAGAAGAAGGAGAAGGAGATGGTGAAGTCTGGAGGGTGAATCAGAAGAAGTAGAAGAAGGAGAAGGAGAAGGTGAAGTCTGGAGGGTGAATCAGAAGAGGCAGAAGAAGGAGAAGATGAAGTCTGGAGGGTGAATCAGAAGAAGTAGAAGACGGAGAAGGAGAAGGTGAAGTCTGGAGGCTGGAGGGTGAAGCAGAAGAAGTAGAAGAAGGAGAAGGAGAAGGTGAAGTCAGGAGGGTGAATCAGAAGAGGTAGAAGAAGGAGAAGGAGAAGGTGAAGTCAGGAGGGTGAATCAGAAGAAGCAGAAGAAGGAGAAGGAGAAGGTGAAGCCTGGAGAGTGAATCAGAAGAATCAGAAGAAGGAGAAGGAGAATGTGAAGTCTGGAGGGTGAATCAGAAGAAGCTGAAGAAAGAGAAGGAGAAGGTGAAGTCTGGAGGGTGAAGCAGAAGAAGCAGAAGAAGGAGAAGGAGAAGGTGAAGACTGGAGGGTGAATCAGAAGAAGTAGAAGAAGGAGAAGGAGAAGGTGAAGTCTGGAGGGTGAATCAGAAGAAGTAGAAGAAGGAGTAGGAGAAGGAAAGTCTGGAGGGTGAATCAGAAGAATGAGAAGAAGGAGAAGGAGAAGGTGAAGTCTGGAGGGTGAATCAGAAGAAGCAGAAGAAGGAGAAGGAGAAGGTGAAGTCAGGAGGGTGAATCACAAGAAGCAGAAGAAGGAGAAGGAGAAGGTGAAGTTAGTAGGGTGAATCAGAAGAAGCAGAAGAAGGAGAAGGAGAAGGTGAAGTCAGGGGGGTGAAGCAGAAGAAGTAGAAGAAGGAGAAGGAGAAGGTGAAGTCTGGGGGGTGAATCAGAAGAAGCAGAAGAAGGAGAAGGAGAAGGTGAAGTCTGGAGGGTGAATCAGAAGAAGCAGAAGAAGGAGAAGGAGAAGATGAAGTCTGGAGGGTGAATCAGAAGAAGTAGATGAAGGAGAAGGAGAAGGTGAGGTCTGGAGGGTGAATCAGAAGAAGCAGAAGAAGGAGAAGGAGAAGGTGAAGTCTGAAGGGTGAATCAGAAGAAGCAGAAGAAGGAGAAGGAGAAGGTGAAGTCTGGAGGGTGAATCAGAAGAAGCAGAAGAAGGAGAAGGAGAAGGTGAAGTCTGGAGGGTGAATCAGAAGAAGCAGACGAAGGAGAAGGAGAAGGTGAAGTCTGGAGGGTGAATCAGAAGAAGCAGAAGAAGGAGAAGGAGAAGGTGAAGTCAGGGGGGTGAAGCAGAAGAAGTAGAAGAATGAGAAGGAGAAGGTGAAGTCTGGAGGGTGAATCAGAAGAAGCAGAAGAAGGAGAAGGAGAAGGTGAAGTCTGGAGGGTGAATCAGAAGAAGCAGAAGAAGGAGAAGGAGAAGGTGAAGTCTGGAGGGTGTATCAGAAGAAGCAGAAGAAGGAGAAGGAGAAGATGAAGTCTGGAGGGTGAATCAGAAGAAGTAGATGAAGGAGAAGGAGAAGGTGAGGTCTGGAGGGTGAATCAGAAGAAGCAGAAGAAGGAGAAGGAGAAGGTGAAGTCTGAAGGGTGAATCAGAAGAAGCAGCAGAAGGAGAAGGAGAAGGTGAAGTCTGGAGGGTGAATCAGAAGAAGCAGAAGAAGGAGAAGGAGAAGGTGAAGTCTGGAGGGTGAATCAGAAGAAGCAGAAGAAGGAGAAGGAGAAGGTAAAGTCTGGAGGGTGAATCAGAAGAAGCAGAAGAAAGAGAAGGAGAAAGTGAAGTCTGGAGGGTGAAGCAGAAGAAACAGAAGAAGGAGAAGGAGAAGGTGAAGACTGGAGGGTGAATCAGAAGAAGTAGAAGAAGGAGAAGGAGAAGGTGAAGTCTGGAGGATGAATCAGAAGAAGTAGAAGAAGGAGAAGGAAAAGATGAAGTCTGGAGCGTGAATCAGAAGAAGTAGAAGAAGGAGAAGGTGAGGTCTGGAGGGTGAATCAGAAGAATCAGAAGAAGGAGAAGGAGAAGGTGAAGTCTGGAGGGTGAATCAGAAGAAGCAGAAGAAGGAGAAGGAGAAGGTGAAGTCTGGAGGGTGAATCAGAAGAAGCAGAAGAAGGAGAAGGAGAAGGTGAAGTCAGGAGGGTGAATAAGAAGAAGCAGAAGAAGGAGAAGGAGAAGGTGAAGTCTGGAGGGTGAATCAGAAGAAGCAGAAGAAGGAGAAGGAGAAGGTGAAGTCTGGAGGGTGAATCAGAAGAAGCAGAAGAAGGAGAAGGAGAAGGTGAAGTCAGGGGGGTGAAGCAGAAGAAGTAGAAGAAGGAGAAGGAGAAGGTGAAGTCTGGAGGGTGAATCAGAAGAAGCAGAAGAAGGAGAAGGAGAAGGTGAAGTCTGGAGGGTGAATCAGAAGAAGCAGAAGAAGGAGAAGGAGAAGGTGAAGTCTGGAGGGTGTATCAGAAGAAGGAGAAGGAGAAGATGAAGTCTGGAGGGTGAATCAGAAGAAGTAGATGAAGGAGAAGGAGAAGGTGAGGTCTGGAGGGTGAATCAGAAGAAGCAGAAGAAGGAGAAGGAGAAGGTGAAGTCTGAAGGGTGAATCAGAAGAAGCAGAAGAAGGAGAAGGAGAAGGTGAAGTCTGGAGGGTGAATCAGAAGAAGCAGAAGAAGGAGAAGGAGAAGGTGAAGTCTGGAGGGTGAATCAGAAGAAGCAGAAGAAGGAGAAGGAGAAGGTGAAGTCTGGAGGGTGAATCAGAAGAAGCAGAAGAAAGAGAAGGAGAAAGTGAAGTCTGGAGGGTGAAGCAGAAGAAACAGAAGAAGGAGAAGGAGAAGGTGAAGACTGGAGGGTGAATCAGAAGAAGTAGAAGAAGGAGAAGGAGAAGGTGAAGTCTGGAGGATGAATCAGAAGAAGTAGAAGAAGGAGAAGGAAAAGATGAAGTCTGGAGGGTGAATCAGAAGAAGCAGAAGAAGGAGAAGGTGAGGTCTGGAGGGTGAATCAGAAGAATCAGAAGAAGGAGAAGGAGAAGGTGAAGTCTGGAGGGTGAATCAGAAGAAGCAGAAGAAGGAGAAGGAGAAGGTGAAGTCTGGAGGGTGAATCAGAAGAAGCAGAAGAAGGAGAAGGAGAAGGTGAAGTCAGGAGGGTGAATCAGAAGAAGCAGAAGAAGGAGAAGGAGAAGGTGAAGTTAGGAGGGTGAATCAGAAGAAGCAGAAGAAGGAGAAGGAGAAGGTGAAGTCTGGAGGGTGAATCAGAAGAAGCAGAAGAAGGAGAAGGAGAAGGTGAAGTCTGGAGGGTGAATCAGAAGAAGCAGAAGAAGGAGAAGGAGAAGGTGAAGTCTGGAGGGTGAATCAGAAGAAGCAGAAGAAGGAGAAGGAGAAGGTGAAGTCTGGAGGGTGAATCAGAAGAAGCAGAAGAAGGAGAAGGAGAAGGTGAAGTCTGGAGGGTGAATCAGAAGAAGCAGAAGAAGGAGGAGGAGAAGGTGAAGTCTGGAGGGTGAATCAGAAGAAGCATTATAAGGAGAAGTAGAAGGTGAAGTCTGGAGGGTGAATCAGAAGAAGCAGAAGAAAGAGAAGGAGAAAGTGAAGTCTGGAGGGTGAAGCAGAAGAAACAGAAGAAGGAGAAGGAGAAGGTGAAGACTGGAGGGTGAATCAGAAGAAGTAGAAGAAGGAGAAGGAGAAGGTGAAGTCTGGAGGATGAATCAGAAGAAGTAGAAGAAGGAGAAGGAAAAGATGAAGTCTGGAGGGTGAATCAGAAGAAGTAGAAGAAGGAGAAGGTGAGGTCTGGAGGGTGAATCTGAAGAATCAGAAGAAGGAGAAGGAGAAGGTGAAGTCTGGAGGGTGAATCAGAAGAAGCAGAAGAAGGAGAAGGAGAAGGTGAAGTCTGGAGGGTGAATCAGAAGAAGCAGAAGAAGGAGAAGGAGAAGGTGAAGTCAGGAGGGTGAATCAGAAGAAGCAGAAGAAGGAGAAGGAGAAGGTGAAGTTAGGAGGGTGAATCAGAAGAAGCAGAAGAAGGAGAAGGAGAAGGTGAAGTCTGGAGGGTGAATCAGAAGAAGCAGAAGAAGGAGAAGGAGAAGGTGAAGTCTGGAGGGTGAATTAGAAGAAGCAGAAGAAGGAGAAGGAGAAGGTGAAGTCAGGAGGGTGAATCAGAAGAAGCAGAAGAAGGAGAAGGAGAAGGTAAAGTTAGGAGGGTGAATCAGAAGAAGCAGAAGAAGGAGAAGGAGCAGGTGAAGTCAGGGGGGTGAAGCAGAAGAAGTAGAAGAAGGAGAAGGAGAAGGTGAAGTCAGGAGGGTGAAGCAGAAGAAGCAGAAGAAGGAGAAGGAGAAGGTGAAGTCTGGAGGGCGCAGCAGAAGAAGCAGAAGAAGGAGAAGGAGAAGGTGAAGTCTGGAGGGTGAAGCAGAAGAAGCAGAAGAAGGAGAAGGAGAAGGTGAAGTCTGGAGGGTGAATCAGAAGAAGTAGAAGGAGGAGAAGGAGAAGGTGAAGTTACGAGAGTGAAGCAGAAGAAGCAGAAGAAGGAGAAGGAGAAGGTGAAGTCTGGAGGGTGAAGCAGAAGAAGCAGAAGAAGGAGAAGGAGAAGGTGAAGTCTGGAGGGCGAAGCAGAAGAAGCAGAAGAAGGGGAAGGAGAAGGTGAAGTCTGGAGGGTGAAGCAGAAGAAGCAGAAGAAGGAGAAGGAGAAGGTGAAATCTGAAGGGTGAATCAGAAGAAGCAGAAGAAGGAGAAGGAGAAGGTGAAGTCTGGAGGGTGAATCAGAAGAAGTAGAAGAAGGAGAAGGAGAAGGTGAAGTCTGGAGGGTGAATCAGAAGAGGCAGAAGAAGGAGAAGATGAAGTCTGGAGGGTGAATCAGAAGAAGTAGAAGACGGAGAAGGAGAAGGTGAAGTCTGGAGGCTGGAGGGTGAAGCAGAAGAAGTAGAAGAAGGAGAAGGAGAAGGTGAAGTCAGGAGGGTGAAGCAGAAGAAACAGAAGAAGGAGAAGGAGAAGGTGAAGACTGGAGGGTGAATCAGAAGAAGTAGAAGAAGGAGAAGGAGAAGGTGAAGTCTGGAGGATGAATCAGAAGAAGTAGAAGAAGGAGAAGGAAAAGATGAAGTCTGCAGGGTGAATCAGAAGAAGTAGAAGAAGGAGAAGGTGAGGTCTGGAGGGTGAATCTGAAGAATCAGAAGAAGGAGAAGGAGAAGGTGAAGTCTGGAGGGTGAATCAGAAGAAGCAGAAGAAGGAGAAGGAGAAGGTGAAGTCTGGAGGGTGAATCAGAAGAAGCAGAAGAAGGAGAAGGAGAAGGTGAAGTCAGGAGGGTGAATCAGAAGAAGCAGAAGAAGGAGAAGGAGAAGGTGAAGTTAGGAGGGTGAATCAGAAGAAGCAGAAGAAGGAGAAGGAGAAGGTGAAGTCTGGAGGGTGAATCAGAAGAAGCAGAAGAAGGAGAAGGAGAAGGTGAAGTCTGGAGGGTGAATTAGAAGAAGCAGAAGAAGGAGAAGGAGAAGGTGAAGTCAGGAGGGTGAATCAGAAGAAGCAGAAGAAGGAGAAGGAGAAGGTAAAGTTAGGAGGGTGAATCAGAAGAAGCAGAAGAAGGAGAAGGAGCAGGTGAAGTCAGGGGGGTGAAGCAGAAGAAGTAGAAGAAGGAGAAGGAGAAGGTGAAGTCAGGAGGGTGAAGCAGAAGAAGCAGAAGAAGGAGAAGGAGAAGGTGAAGTCTGGAGGGCGCAGCAGAAGAAGCAGAAGAAGGAGAAGGAGAAGGTGAAGTCTGGAGGGTGAAGCAGAAGAAGCAGAAGAAGGAGAAGGAGAAGGTGAAGTCTGGAGGGTGAATCAGAAGAAGTAGAAGGAGGAGAAGGAGAAGGTGAAGTTACGAGAGTGAAGCAGAAGAAGCAGAAGAAGGAGAAGGAGAAGGTGAAGTCTGGAGGGTGAAGCAGAAGAAGCAGAAGAAGGAGAAGGAGAAGGTGAAGTCTGGAGGGCGAAGCAGAAGAAGCAGAAGAAGGGGAAGGAGAAGGTGAAGTCTGGAGGGTGAAGCAGAAGAAGCAGAAGAAGGAGAAGGAGAAGGTGAAATCTGAAGGGTGAATCAGAAGAAGCAGAAGAAGGAGAAGGAGAAGGTGAAGTCTGGAGGGTGAATCAGAAGAAGCAGAAGAAGGAGAAGGAGAAGGTGAAGTCTGGAGGGTGAATCAGAAGAAGCAGAAGAAGGAGAAGGAGAAGGTGAAGTCTGGAGGGTGAATCAGAAGAAGTAGAAGAAGGAGAAGGAGAAGGTGAAGTCTGGGGGGTGAATCAGAAGAAGTAGAAGAAGGAGAAGGAGAAGGTGAAGTCTGGAGGGTGAATCGGAAGAAGCAGAAGAAGGAGAAGGAGAAGGTGAAGTCTGGAGGGTGAATCGGAAGAAGCAGAAGAAGGAGAAGGAGAAGATGAAGTCTGGAGGTTGAATCAGAAGAAGTAGAAGAAGGAGTAGGAGAAGGAGAAGTCTGGAGGGTGAATCAGAAGAAGCAGAAGAAGGAGAAGGAGATGGTGAAGTCTGGAGGGTGAATCAGAAGAAGTAGAAGAAGGAGAAGGAGAAGGTGAAGTCTGGAGGTTGAATCAGAAGAGGCAGAAGAAGGAGAAGATGAAGTCTGGAGGGTGAATCAGAAGAAGTAGAAGACGGAGAAGGAGAAGGTGAAGTCTGGAGGCTGGAGGGTGAAGCAGAAGAAGTAGAAGAAGGAGAAGGAGAAGGTGAAGTCAGGAGGGTGAATCAGAAGAGGTAGAAGAAGGAGAAGGAGAAGGTGAAGTCAGGAGGGTGAATCAGAAGAAGCAGAAGAAGGAGAAGGAGAAGGTGAAGCCTGGAGAGTGAATCAGAAGAATCAGAAGAAGGAGAAGGAGAATGTGAAGTCTGGAGGGTGAATCAGAAGAAGCTGAAGAAAGAGAAGGAGAAGGTGAAGTCTGGAGGGTGAAGCAGAAGAAGCAGAAGAAGGAGAAGGAGAAGGTGAAGACTGGAGGGTGAATCAGAAGAAGTAGAAGAAGGAGAAGGAGAAGGTGAAGTCTGGAGGGTGAATCAGAAGAAGTAGAAGAAGGAGTAGGAGAAGGAAAGTCTGGAGGGTGAATCAGAAGAATGAGAAGAAGGAGAAGGAGAAGGTGAAGTCTGGAGGGTGAATCAAAAGAAGCAGAAGAAGGAGAAGGAGAAGGTGAAGTCAGGAGGGTGAATCAGAAGAAGCAGAAGAAGGAGAAGGAGAAGGTGAAGTTAGTAGGGTGAATCAGAAGAAGCAGAAGAAGGAGAAGGAGAAGGTGAAGTCAGGGGGGTGAAGCAGAAGAAGTAGAAGAAGGAGAAGGAGAAGGTGAAGTCTGGGGGGTGAATCAGAAGAAGCAGAAGAAGGAGAAGGAGAAGGTGAAGTCTGGAGGGTGAATCAGAAGAAGCAGAAGAAGGAGAAGGAGAAGATGAAGTCTGGAGGGTGAATCAGAAGAAGTAGATGAAGGAGAAGGAGAAGGTGAGGTCTGGAGGGTGAATCAGAAGAAGCAGAAGAAGGAGAAGGAGAAGGTGAAGTCTGAAGGGAGAATCAGAAGAAGCAGAAGAAGGAGAAGGAGAAGGTGAAGTCTGGAGGGTGAATCAGAAGAAGCAGAAGAAGGAGAAGGAGAAGGTGAAGTCTGGAGGGTGAATCAGAAGAAGCAGAAGAAGGAGAAGGAGAAGGTGAAGTCTGGAGGGTGAATCAGAAGAAGCAGAAGAAGGAGAAGGAGAAGGTGAAGTCAGGGGGGTGAAGCAGAAGAAGTAGAAGAAGGATAAGGAGAAGGTGAAGTCTGGAGGGTGAATCAGAAGAAGCAGAAGAAGGAGAAGGAGAAGGTGAAGTCTGGAGGGTGAATCAGAAGAAGCAGAAGAAGGAGAAGGAGAAGGTGAAGTCTGGAGGGTGTATCAGAAGAAGCAGAAGAAGGAGAAGGAGAAGATGAAGTCTGGAGGGTGAATCAGAAGAAGTAGATGAAGGAGAAGGAGAAGGTGAGGTCTGGAGGGTGAATCAGAAGAAGCAGAAGAAGGAGAAGGAGAAGGTGAAGTCTGAAGGGTGAATCAGAAGAAGCAGCAGAAGGAGAAGGAGAAGGTGAAGTCTGGAGGGTGAATCAGAAGAAGCAGAAGAAGGAGAAGGAGAAGGTGAAGTCTGGAGGGTGAATCAGAAGAAGCAGAAGAAGGAGAAGGAGAAGGTGAAGTCTGGAGGGTGAATCAGAAGAAGCAGAAGAAAGAGAAGGAGAAAGTGAAGTCTGGAGGGTGAAGCAGAAGAAACAGAAGAAGGAGAAGGAGAAGGTGAAGACTGGAGGGTGAATCAGAAGAAGTAGAAGAAGGAGAAGGAGAAGGTGAAGTCTGGAGGATGAATCAGAAGAAGTAGAAGAAGGAGAAGGAAAAGATGAAGTCTGGAGGGTGAATCAGAAGAAGTAGAAGAAGGAGAAGGTGAGGTCTGGAGGGTGAATCAGAAGAGTCAGAAGAAGGAGAAGGAGAAGGTGAAGTCTGGAGGGTGAATCAGAAGAAGCAGAAGAAGGAGAAGGAGAAGGTGAAGTCTGGAGGGTGAATCAGAAGAAGCAGAAGAAGGAGAAGGAGAAGGTGAAGTCAGGAGGGTGAATCAGAAGAAGCAGAAGAAGGAGAAGGAGAAGGTGAAGTTAGGAGGGTGAATCAGAAGAAGCAGAAGAAGGAGAAGGAGAAGGTGAAGTCTGGCGGGTGAATCAGAAGAAGCAGAAGAAGGAGAAGGAGAAGGTGAAGTCTGGAGGGTGAATCAGAAGAAGCAGAAGAAGGAGAAGGAGAAGGTGAAGTCTGGAGGGTGAATCAGAAGAAGCAGAAGAAGGAGAAGGAGAAGGTGAAGTCTGGAGGGTGAATCAGAAGAAGCAGAAGAAGGAGAAGGAGAAGGTGAAGTCTGGAGGGTGAATCAGAAGAAGCAGAAGAAGGAGGAGGAGAAGGTGAAGTCTGGAGGGTGAATCAGAAGAAGCATTATAAGGAGAAGTAGAAGGTGAAGTCTGGAGGGTGAATCAGAAGAAGCAGAAGAAAGAGAAGGAGAAAGTGAAGTCTGGAGGGTGAAGCAGAAGAAACAGAAGAAGGAGAAGGAGAAGGTGAAGACTGGAGGGTGAATCAGAAGAAGTAGAAGAAGGAGAAGGAGAAGGTGAAGTCTGGAGGATGAATCAGAAGAAGTAGAAGAAGGAGAAGGAAAAGATGAAGTCTGGAGGGTGAATCAGAAGAAGTAGAAGAAGGAGAAGGTGAGGTCTGAAGGGTGAATCAGAAGAATCAGAAGAAGGAGAAGGAGAAGGTGAAGTCTGGAGGGTGAATCAGAAGAAGCAGAAGAAGGAGAAGGAGAAGGTGAAGTCTGGAGGGTGAATCAGAAGAAGCAGAAGAAGGAGAAGGAGAAGGTGAAGTCAGGAGGGTGAATCAGAAGAAGCAGAAGAAGGAGAAGGAGAAGGTGAAGTTAGGAGGGTGAATCAGAAGAAGCAGAAGAAGGAGAAGGAGAAGGTGAAGTCTGGAGGGTGAATCAGAAGAAGCAGAAGAAGGAGAAGGAGAAGGTGAAGTCTGGAGGGTGAATTAGAAGAAGCAGAAGAAGGAGAAGGAGAAGGTGAAGTCAGGAGGGTGAATCAGAAGAAGCAGAAGAAGGAGAAGGAGAAGGTAAAGTTAGGAGGGTGAATCAGAAGAAGCAGAAGAAGGAGAAGGAGCAGGTGAAGTCAGGGGGGTGAAGCAGAAGAAGTAGAAGAAGGAGAAGGAGAAGGTGAAGTCAGGAGGGTGAAGCAGAAGAAGCAGAAGAAGGAGAAGGAGAAGGTGAAGTCTGGAGGGCGCAGCAGAAGAAGCAGAAGAAGGAGAAGGAGAAGGTGAAGTCTGGAGGGTGAAGCAGAAGAAGCAGAAGAAGGAGAAGGAGAAGGTGAAGTCTGGAGGGTGAATCAGAAGAAGTAGAAGGAGGAGAAGGAGAAGGTGAAGTTACGAGAGTGAAGCAGAAGAAGCAGAAGAAGGAGAAGGAGAAGGTGAAGTCTGGAGGGTGAAGCAGAAGAAGCAGAAGAAGGAGAAGGAGAAGGTGAAGTCTGGAGGGCGAAGCAGAAGAAGCAGAAGAAGGGGAAGGAGAAGGTGAAGTCTGGAGGGTGAAGCAGAAGAAGCAGAAGAAGGAGAAGGAGAAGGTGAAGTCTGGAGGGTGAATCAGAAGAAGTAGAAGAAGGAGAAGGAGAAGGTGAAGTCAGGAGGGTGAAGCAGAAGAAGCAGAGGAAGGAGAAGGAGAAGGTAAAGTCTGGAGGGTGAAGCAGAAGAAGCAGAAGAAGGAGAAGGAGAACGTGAAGTCAGGAGGGTGAATCAGAAGAAGGAGAAGAAGGAGAAGGAGAAGGTGAAGTCTGGAGGGTGAATCAGAAGAAGTAGAAGAAGGAGAAGGAGAAGCTGAAGTCTGGAGGGTGAATCAGAAGAAGTAGAAGAAGGAGAAGGAGAAGGTGAAGTCTGGAGGGTGAATCAGAAGAAGCAGAAGAAGGAGAAGGAGAAGGTGAAGTCTGGAGGGAGAAGCAGAAGAAGTAGAAGAAGGAGAAGGAGAAGGTGAAGTCTGGAGGGTGAATCAGAAGAAGTAGAAGAAGGAGAAGGTGAAGTCTGGAGGGTGAATCAGAAGAAGTAGAAGAAGGAGAAGGAGAAGATGAAGTCTGGAGGGTGAATCAGAAGAAGCAGAAGAAGGAGAAGGAGAAGGTGAAGTCTGGAGGGTGAATCAGAAGAAGTAGAAGAAGGAGAAGGAGAAGGTGTAGTCTGGAGGGTGAATCAGAAGAAGTAGACGAAGGAGAAGGAGAAGGTGAAGTCTGGAGGGTGAATCAGAAGAAGCAGAAGAAGGAGAAGGAGAAGGTGAAGTCTGGAGGGTGAATCAGAAGAGGTAGAAGAAGGAGAAGGAGAAGGTGAAGTCAGGAGGGTGAAGCAGAAGAAGCAGAGGAAGGAGAAGGAGAAGGTAAAGTCTGGAGGGTGAAGCAGAAGAAGCAGAAGAAGGAGAAGGAGAACGTGAAGTCAGGAGGGTGAATCAGAAGAAGGAGAAGAAGGAGAAGGAGAAGGTGAAGTCTGGAGGGTGAATCAGAAGAAGTAGAAGAAGGAGAAGGAGAAGCTGAAGTCTGGAGGGTGAATCAGAAGAAGTAGAAGAAGGAGAAGGAGAAGGTGAAGTCTGGAGGGTGAATCAGAAGAAGCAGAAGAAGGAGAAGGAGAAGGTGAAGTCTGGAGGGAGAAGCAGAAGAAGTAGAAGAAGGAGAAGGAGAAGGTGAAGTCTGGAGGGTGAATCAGAAGAAGTAGAAGAAGGAGAAGGTGAAGTCTGGAGGGTGAATCAGAAGAAGTAGAAGAAGGAGAAGGAGAAGGTGAAGTCTGGAGGGTGAATCAGAAGAAGCAGAAGAAGGAGAAGGAGAAGGTGAAGTCTGGAGGGTGAATCAGAAGAAGTAGAAGAAGGAGAAGGACAAGGTGTAGTCTGGAGGGTGAATCAGAAGAAGTAGACGAAGGAGAAGGAGAAGGTGAAGTCTGCAGGGTGAATCAGAAGAAGCAGAAGAAGGAGAAGGAGAAGGTGAAGTCTGCAGGGTGAATCAGAAGAAGCAGAAGAAGGAGAAGGAGAAGGTGAAGTCTGGAGGGCGAAGCAGAAGAAGCAGAAGAAGGGGAAGGAGAAGGTGAAGTCTGGAGGGTGAAGCAGAAGAAGCAGAAGAAGGAGAAGGAGAAGGTGAAGTCTGGAGGGTGAATCAGAAGAAGTAGAAGAAGGAGAAGGAGAAGGTGAAGTCAGGAGGGTGAAGCAGAAGAAGCAGAGGAAGGAGAAGGAGAAGGTAAAGTCTGGAGGGTGAAGCAGAAGAAGCAGAAGAAGGAGAAGGAGAACGTGAAGTCAGGAGGGTGAATCAGAAGAAGGAGAAGAAGGAGAAGGAGAAGGTGAAGTCTGGAGGGTGAATCAGAAGAAGTAGAAGAAGGAGAAGGAGAAGCTGAAGTCTGGAGGGTGAATCAGAAGAAGTAGAAGAAGGAGAAGGAGAAGGTGAAGTCTGGAGGGTGAATCAGAAGAAGCAGAAGAAGGAGAAGGAGAAGGTGAAGTCTGGAGGGAGAAGCAGAAGAAGTAGAAGAAGGAGAAGGAGAAGGAGAAGTCTGGAGGGTGAATCAGAAGAAGTAGAAGAAGGAGAAGGTGAAGTCTGGAGGGTGAATCAGAAGAAGTAGAAGAAGGAGAAGGAGAAGATGAAGTCTGGAGGGTGAATCAGAAGAAGCAGAAGAAGGAGAAGGAGAAGGTGAAGTCTGGAGGGTGAATCAGAAGAAGTAGAAGAAGGAGAAGGAGAAGGTGTAGTCTGGAGGGTGAATCAGAAGAAGTAGACGAAGGAGAAGGAGAAGGTGAAGTCTGGAGGGTGAATCAGAAGAAGCAGAAGAAGGAGAAGGAGAAGGTGAAGTCTGGAGGGTGAAGCAGAAGAAGCAGAAGAAGGAGAAGGAGAAGGTGAAGTCTGGAGGGTGAATCAGAAGAAGTAGAAGGAGGAGAAGGAGAAGGTGAAGTTACGAGAGTGAAGCAGAAGAAGCAGAAGAAGGAGAAGGAGAAGGTGAAGTCTGGAGGGTGAAGCAGAAGAAGCAGAAGAAGGAGAAGGAGAAGGTGAAGTCTGGAGGGCGAAGCAGAAGAAGCAGAAGAAGGGGAAGGAGAAGGTGAAGTCTGGAGGGTGAAGCAGAAGAAGCAGAAGAAGGAGAAGGAGAAGGTGAAATCTGAAGGGTGAATCAGAAGAAGCAGAAGAAGGAGAAGGAGAAGGTGAAGTCTGGAGGGTGAATCAGAAGAAGCAGAAGAAGGAGAAGGAGAAGGTGAAGTCTGGAGGGTGAATCAGAAGAAGCAGAAGAAGGAGAAGGAGAAGGTGAAGTCTGGAGGGTGAATCAGAAGAAGTAGAAGAAGGAGAAGGAGAAGGTGAAGTCTGGAGGGTGAATCAGAAGAAGTAGAAGAAGGAGAAGGAGAAGGTGAAGTCTGGAGGGTGAATCGGAAGAAGCAGAAGAAGGAGAAGGAGAAGGTGAAGTCTGGAGGGTGAATCGGAAGAAGCAGAAGAAGGAGAAGGAGAAGATGAAGTCTGGAGGTTGAATCAGAAGAAGTAGAAGAAGGAGTAGGAGAAGGAGAAGTCTGGAGGGTGAATCAGAAGAAGCAGAAGAAGGAGAAGGAGATGGTGAAGTCTGGAGGGTGAATCAGAAGAAGTAGAAGAAGGAGAAGGAGAAGGTGAAGTCTGGAGGGTGAATCAGAAGAGGCAGAAGAAGGAGAAGATGAAGTCTGGAGGGTGAATCAGAAGATGTAGAAGACGGAGAAGGAGAAGGTGAAGTCTGGAGGCTGGAGGGTGAAGCAGAAGAAGTAGAAGAAGGAGAAGGAGAAGGTGAAGTCAGGAGGGTGAATCAGAAGAGGTAGAAGAAGGAGAAGGAGAAGGTGAAGTCAGGAGGGTGAATCAGAAGAAGCAGAAGAAGGAGAAGGAGAAGGTGAAGCCTGGAGAGTGAATCAGAAGAATCAGAAGAAGGAGAAGGAGAATGTGAAGTCTGGAGGGTGAATCAGAAGAAGCTGAAGAAAGAGAAGGAGAAGGTGAAGTCTGGAGGGTGAAGCAGAAGAAGCAGAAGAAGGAGAAGGAGAAGGTGAAGACTGGAGGGTGAATCAGAAGAAGTAGAAGAAGGAGAAGGAGAAGGTGAAGTCTGGAGGGTGAATCAGAAGAAGTAGAAGAAGGAGTAGGGGAAGGAAAGTCTGGAGGGTGAATCAGAAGAATGAGAAGAAGGAGAAGGAGAAGGTGAAGTCTGGAGGGTGAATCAAAAGAAGCAGAAGAAGGAGAAGGAGAAGGTGAAGTCAGGAGGGTGAATCAGAAGAAGCAGAAGAAGGAGAAGGAGAAGGTGAAGTTAGTAGGGTGAATCAGAAGAAGCAGAAGAAGGAGAAGGAGAAGGTGAAGTCAGGGGGGTGAAGCAGAAGAAGTAGAAGAAGGAGAAGGAGAAGGTGAAGTCTGGGGGGTGAATCAGAAGAAGCAGAAGAAGGAGAAGGAGAAGGTGAAGTCTGGAGGGTGAATCAGAAGAAGCAGAAGAAGGAGAAGGAGAAGATGAAGTCTGGAGGGTGAATCAGAAGAAGCAGAAGAAGGAGAAGGAGAAGGTGAAGTCTGAAGGGTGAATCAGAAGAAGCAGAAGAAGGAGAAGGAGAAGGTGAAGTCTGGAGGGTGAATCAGAAGAAGCAGAAGAAGGAGAAGGAGAAGGTGAAGTCTGGAGGGTGAATCAGAAGAAGCAGAAGAAGGAGAAGGAGAAGGTGAAGTCTGGAGGGTGAATCAGAAGAAGCAGAAGAAGGAGAAGGAGAAGGTGAAGTCAGGGGGGTGAAGCAGAAGAAGTAGAAGAAGGATAAGGAGAAGGTGAAGTCTGGAGGGTGAATCAGAAGAAGCAGAAGAAGGAGAAGGAGAAGGTGAAGTCTGGAGGGTGAATCAGAAGAAGCAGAAGAAGGAGAAGGAGAAGGTGAAGTCTGGAGGGTGTATCAGAAGAAGCAGAAGAAGGAGAAGGAGAAGATGAAGTCTGGAGGGTGAATCAGAAGAAGTAGATGAAGGAGAAGGAGAAGGTGAGGTCTGGAGGGTGAATCAGAAGAAGCAGAAGAAGGAGAAGGAGAAGGTGAAGTCTGAAGGGTGAATCAGAAGAAGCAGCAGAAGGAGAAGGAGAAGGTGAAGTCTGGAGGGTGAATCAGAAGAAGCAGAAGAAGGAGAAGGAGAAGGTGAAGTCTGGAGGGTGAATCAGAAGAAGCAGAAGAAGGAGAAGGAGAAGGTGAAGTCTGGAGGGTGAATCAGAAGAAGCAGAAGAAAGAGAAGGAGAAAGTGAAGTCTGGAGGGTGAAGCAGAAGAAACAGAAGAAGGAGAAGGAGAAGGTGAAGACTGGAGGGTGAATCAGAAGAAGTAGAAGAAGGAGAAGGAGAAGGTGAAGTCTGGAGGATGAATCAGAAGAAGTAGAAGAAGGAGAAGGAAAAGATGAAGTCTGGAGGGTGAATCAGAAGAAGTAGAAGAAGGAGAAGGTGAGGTCTGGAGGGTGAATCAGAAGAATCAGAAGAAGGAGAAGGAGAAGGTGAAGTCTGGAGGGTGAATCAGAAGAAGCAGAAGAAGGAGAAGGAGAAGGTGAAGTCTGGAGGGTGAATCAGAAGAAGCAGAAGAAGGAGAAGGAGAAGGTGAAGTCAGGAGGGTGAATCAGAAGAAGCAGAAGAAGGAGAAGGAGAAGGTGAAGTTAGGAGGGTGAATCAGAAGAAGCAGAAGAAGGAGAAGGAGAAGGTGAAGTCTGGCGGGTGAATCAGAAGAAGCAGAAGAAGGAGAAGGAGAAGGTGAAGTCTGGAGGGTGAATCAGAAGAAGCAGAAGAAGGAGAAGGAGAAGGTGAAGTCTGGAGGGTGAATCAGAAGAAGCAGAAGAAGGAGAAGGAGAAGGTGAAGTCTGGAGGGTGAATCAGAAGAAGCAGAAGAAGGAGAAGGAGAAGGTGAAGTCTGGAGGGTGAATCAGAAGAAGCAGAAGAAGGAGGAGGAGAAGGTGAAGTCTGGAGGGTGAATCAGAAGAAGCATTATAAGGAGAAGTAGAAGGTGAAGTCTGGAGGGTGAATCAGAAGAAGCAGAAGAAAGAGAAGGAGAAAGTGAAGTCTGGAGGGTGAAGCAGAAGAAACAGAAGAAGGAGAAGGAGAAGGTGAAGACTGGAGGGTGAATCAGAAGAAGTAGAAGAAGGAGAAGGAGAAGGTGAAGTCTGGAGGATGAATCAGAAGAAGTAGAAGAAGGAGAAGGAAAAGATGAAGTCTGGAGGGTGAATCAGAAGAAGTAGAAGAAGGAGAAGGTGAGGTCTGAAGGGTGAATCAGAAGAATCAGAAGAAGGAGAAGGAGAAGGTGAAGTCTGGAGGGTGAATCAGAAGAAGCAGAAGAAGGAGAAGGAGAAGGTGAAGTCTGGAGGGTGAATCAGAAGAAGCAGAAGAAGGAGAAGGAGAAGGTGAAGTCAGGAGGGTGAATCAGAAGAAGCAGAAGAAGGAGAAGGAGAAGGTGAAGTTAGGAGGGTGAATCAGAAGAAGCAGAAGAAGGAGAAGGAGAAGGTGAAGTCTGGAGGGTGAATCAGAAGAAGCAGAAGAAGGAGAAGGAAAAGGTGAAGTCTGGAGGGTGAATTAGAAGAAGCAGAAGAAGGAGAAGGAGAAGGTGAAGTCAGGAGGGTGAATCAGAAGAAGCAGAAGAAGGAGAAGGAGAAGGTAAAGTTAGGAGGGTGAATCAGAAGAAGCAGAAGAAGGAGAAGGAGCAGGTGAAGTCAGGGGGGTGAAGCAGAAGAAGTAGAAGAAGGAGAAGGAGAAGGTGAAGTCAGGAGGGTGAAGCAGAAGAAGCAGAAGAAGGAGAAGGAGAAGGTGAAGTCTGGAGGGCGCAGCAGAAGAAGCAGAAGAAGGAGAAGGAGAAGGTGAAGTCTGGAGGGTGAAGCAGAAGAAGCAGAAGAAGGAGAAGGAGAAGGTGAAGTCTGGAGGGTGAATCAGGAGAAGTAGAAGGAGGAGAAGGAGAAGGTGAAGTTACGAGAGTGAAGCAGAAGAAGCAGAAGAAGGAGAAGGAGAAGGTGAAGTCTGGAGGGTGAAGCAGAAGAAGCAGAAGAAGGAGAAGGAGAAGGTGAAGTCTGGAGGGCGAAGCAGAAGAAGCAGAAGAAGGGGAAGGAGAAGGTGAAGTCTGGAGGGTGAAGCAGAAGAAGCAGAAGAAGGAGAAGGAGAAGGTGAAGTCTGGAGGGTGAATCAGAAGAAGTAGAAGAAGGAGAAGGAGAAGGTGAAGTCAGGAGGGTGAAGCAGAAGAAGCAGAGGAAGGAGAAGGAGAAGGTAAAGTCTGGAGGGTGAAGCAGAAGAAGCAGAAGAAGGAGAAGGAGAACGTGAAGTCAGGAGGGTGAATCAGAAGAAGGAGAAGAAGGAGAAGGAGAAGGTGAAGTCTGGAGGGTGAATCAGAAGAAGTAGAAGAAGGAGAAGGAGAAGCTGAAGTCTGGAGGGTGAATCAGAAGAAGTAGAAGAAGGAGAAGGAGAAGGTGAAGTCTGGAGGGTGAATCAGAAGAAGCAGAAGAAGGAGAAGGAGAAGGTGAAGTCTGGAGGGAGAAGCAGAAGAAGTAGAAGAAGGAGAAGGAGAAGGTGAAGTCTGGAGGGTGAATCAGAAGAAGCAGAAGAAGGAGAAGGAGAAGGTGAAGTCTGGAGGGTGAATCAGAAGAAGTAGAAGAAGGAGAAGGAGAAGGTGTAGTCTGGAGGGTGAATCAGAAGAAGTAGACGAAGGAGAAGGAGAAGGTGAAGTCTGGAGGGTGAATCAGAAGAAGCAGAAGAAGGAGAAGGAGAAGGTGAAGTCTGGAGGGTGAAGCAGAAGAAGCAGAAGAAGGAGAAGGAGAAGGTGAAGTCTGGAGGGTGAATCAGAAGAAGTAGAAGGAGGAGAAGGAGAAGGTGAAGTTACGAGAGTGAAGCAGAAGAAGCAGAAGAAGGAGAAGGAGAAGGTGAAGTCTGGAGGGTGAAGCAGAAGAAGCAGAAGAAGGAGAAGGAGAAGGTGAAGTCTGGAGGGCGAAGCAGAAGAAGCAGAAGAAGGGGAAGGAGAAGGTGAAGTCTGGAGGGTGAAGCAGAAGAAGCAGAAGAAGGAGAAGGAGAAGGTGAAATCTGAAGGGTGAATCAGAAGAAGCAGAAGAAGGAGAAGGAGAAGGTGAAGTCTGGAGGGTGAATCAGAAGAAGCAGAAGAAGGAGAAGGAGAAGGTGAAGTCTGGAGGGTGAATCAGAAGAAGCAGAAGAAGGAGAAGGAGAAGGTGAAGTCTGGAGGGTGAATCAGAAGAAGTAGAAGAAGGAGAAGGAGAAGGTGAAGTCTGGAGGGTGAATCAGAAGAAGTAGAAGAAGGAGAAGGAGAAGGTGAAGTCTGGAGGGTGAATCGGAAGAAGCAGAAGAAGGAGAAGGAGAAGGTGAAGTCTGGAGGGTGAATCGGAAGAAGCAGAAGAAGGAGAAGGAGAAGATGAAGTCTGGAGGTTGAATCAGAAGAAGTAGAAGAAGGAGTAGGAGAAGGAGAAGTCTGGAGGGTGAATCAGAAGAAGCAGAAGAAGGAGAAGGAGATGGTGAAGTCTGGAGGGTGAATCAGAAGAAGTAGAAGAAGGAGAAGGAGAAGGTGAAGTCTGGAGGGTGAATCAGAAGAGGCAGAAGAAGGAGAAGATGAAGTCTGGAGGGTGAATCAGAAGATGTAGAAGACGGAGAAGGAGAAGGTGAAGTCTGGAGGCTGGAGGGTGAAGCAGAAGAAGTAGAAGAAGGAGAAGGAGAAGGTGAAGTCAGGAGGGTGAATCAGAAGAGGTAGAAGAAGGAGAAGGAGAAGGTGAAGTCAGGAGGGTGAATCAGAAGAAGCAGAAGAAGGAGAATGAGAAGGTGAAGCCTGGAGAGTGAATCAGAAGAATCAGAAGAAGGAGAAGGAGAATGTGAAGTCTGGAGGGTGAATCAGAAGAAGCTGAAGAAAGAGAAGGAGAAGGTGAAGTCTGGAGGGTGAAGCAGAAGAAGCAGAAGAAGGAGAAGGAGAAGGTGAAGACTGGAGGGTGAATCAGAAGAAGTAGAAGAAGGAGAAGGAGAAGGTGAAGTCTGGAGGGTGAATCAGAAGAAGTAGAAGAAGGAGTAGGAGAAGGAAAGTCTGGAGGGTGAATCAGAAGAATGAGAAGAAGGAGAAGGAGAAGGTGAAGTCTGGAGGGTGAATCAAAAGAAGCAGAAGAAGGAGAAGGAGAAGGTGAAGTCAGGAGGGTGAATCAGAAGAAGCAGAAGAAGGAGAAGGAGAAGGTGAAGTTAGTAGGGTGAATCAGAAGAAGCAGAAGAAGGAGAAGGAGAAGGTGAAGTCAGGGGGGTGAAGCAGAAGAAGTAGAAGAAGGAGAAGGAGAAGGTGAAGTCTGGGGGGTGAATCAGAAGAAGCAGAAGAAGGAGAAGGAGAAGGTGAAGTCTGGAGGGTGAATCAGAAGAAGCAGAAGAAGGAGAAGGAGAAGATGAAGTCTGGAGGGTGAATCAGAAGAAGCAGAAGAAGGAGAAGGAGAAGGTGAAGTCTGAAGGGTGAATCAGAAGAAGCAGAAGAAGGAGAAGGAGAAGGTGAAGTCTGGAGGGTGAATCAGAAGAAGCAGAAGAAGGAGAAGGAGAAGGTGAAGTCTGGTGGGTGAATCAGAAGAAGCAGAAGAAGGAGAAGGAGAAGGTGAAGTCTGGAGGGTGAATCAGAAGAAGCAGAAGAAGGAGAAGGAGAAGGTGAAGTCAGGGGGGTGAAGCAGAAGAAGTAGAAGAAGGATAAGGAGAAGGTGAAGTCTGGAGGGTGAATCAGAAGAAGCAGAAGAAGGAGAAGGAGAAGGTGAAGTCTGGAGGGTGTATCAGAAGAAGCAGAAGAAGGAGAAGGAGAAGATGAAGTCTGGAGGGTGAATCAGAAGAAGTAGATGAAGGAGAAGGAGAAGGTGAGGTCTGGAGGGTGAATCAGAAGAAGCAGAAGAAGGAGAAGGAGAAGGTGAAGTCTGAAGGGTGAATCAGAAGAAGCAGCAGAAGGAGAAGGAGAAGGTGAAGTCTGGAGGGTGAATCAGAAGAAGCAGAAGAAGGAGAAGGAGAAGGTGAAGTCTGGAGGGTGAATCAGAAGAAGCAGAAGAAGGAGAAGGAGAAGGTGAAGTCTGGAGGGTGAATCAGAAGAAGCAGAAGAAAGAGAAGGAGAAAGTGAAGTCTGGAGGGTGAAGCAGAAGAAACAGAAGAAGGAGAAGGAGAAGGTGAAGACTGGAGGGTGAATCAGAAGAAGTAGAAGAAGGAGAAGGAGAAGGTGAAGTCTGGAGGATGAATCAGAAGAAGTAGAAGAAGGAGAAGGAAAAGATGAAGTCTGGAGGGTGAATCAGAAGAAGTAGAAGAAGGAGAAGGTGAGGTCTGGAGGGTGAATCAGAAGAATCAGAAGAAGGAGAAGGAGAAGGTGAAGTCTGGAGGGTGAATCAGAAGAAGCAGAAGAAGGAGAAGGAGAAGGTGAAGTCTGGAGGGTGAATCAGAAGAAGCAGAAGAAGGAGAAGGAGAAGGTGAAGTCAGGAGGGTGAATCAGAAGAAGCAGAAGAAGGAGAAGGAGAAGGTGAAGTTAGGAGGGTGAATCAGAAGAAGCAGAAGAAGGAGAAGGAGAAGGTGAAGTCTGGCGGGTGAATCAGAAGAAGCAGAAGAAGGAGAAGGAGAAGGTGAAGTCTGGAGGGTGAATCAGAAGAAGCAGAAGAAGGAGAAGGAGAAGGTGAAGTCTGGAGGGTGAATCAGAAGAAGCAGAAGAAGGAGAAGGAGAAGGTGAAGTCTGGAGGGTGAATCAGAAGAAGCAGAAGAAGGAGAAGGAGAAGGTGAAGTCTGGAGGGTGAATCAGAAGAAGCAGAAGAAGGAGGAGGAGAAGGTGAAGTCTGGAGGGTGAATCAGAAGAAGCATTATAAGGAGAAGTAGAAGGTGAAGTCTGGAGGGTGAATCAGAAGAAGCAGAAGAAAGAGAAGGAGAAAGTGAAGTCTGGAGGGTGAAGCAGAAGAAACAGAAGAAGGAGAAGGAGAAGGTGAAGACTGGAGGGTGAATCAGAAGAAGTAGAAGAAGGAGAAGGAGAAGGTGAAGTCTGGAGGATGAATCAGAAGAAGTAGAAGAAGGAGAAGGAAAAGATGAAGTCTGGAGGGTGAATCAGAAGAAGTAGAAGAAGGAGAAGGTGAGGTCTGAAGGGTGAATCAGAAGAATCAGAAGAAGGAGAAGGAGAAGGTGAAGTCTGGAGGGTGAATCAGAAGAAGCAGAAGAAGGAGAAGGAGAAGGTGAAGTCTGGAGGGTGAATCAGAAGAAGCAGAAGAAGGAGAAGGAGAAGGTGAAGTCAGGAGGGTGAATCAGAAGAAGCAGAAGAAGGAGAAGGAGAAGGTGAAGTTAGGAGGGTGAATCAGAAGAAGCAGAAGAAGGAGAAGGAGAAGGTGAAGTCTGGAGGGTGAATCAGAAGAAGCAGAAGAAGGAGAAGGAAAAGGTGAAGTCTGGAGGGTGAATTAGAAGAAGCAGAAGAAGGAGAAGGAGAAGGTGAAGTCAGGAGGGTGAATCAGAAGAAGCAGAAGAAGGAGAAGGAGAAGGTAAAGTTAGGAGGGTGAATCAGAAGAAGCAGAAGAAGGAGAAGGAGCAGGTGAAGTCAGGGGGGTGAAGCAGAAGAAGTAGAAGAAGGAGAAGGAGAAGGTGAAGTCAGGAGGGTGAAGCAGAAGAAGCAGAAGAAGGAGAAGGAGAAGGTGAAGTCTGGAGGGCGCAGCAGAAGAAGCAGAAGAAGGAGAAGGAGAAGGTGAAGTCTGGAGGGTGAAGCAGAAGAAGCAGAAGAAGGAGAAGGAGAAGGTGAAGTCTGGAGGGTGAATCAGGAGAAGTAGAAGGAGGAGAAGGAGAAGGTGAAGTTACGAGAGTGAAGCAGAAGAAGCAGAAGAAGGAGAAGGAGAAGGTGAAGTCTGGAGGGTGAAGCAGAAGAAGCAGAAGAAGGAGAAGGAGAAGGTGAAGTCTGGAGGGCGAAGCAGAAGAAGCAGAAGAAGGGGAAGGAGAAGGTGAAGTCTGGAGGGTGAAGCAGAAGAAGCAGAAGAAGGAGAAGGAGAAGGTGAAGTCTGGAGGGTGAATCAGAAGAAGTAGAAGAAGGAGAAGGAGAAGGTGAAGTCAGGAGGGTGAAGCAGAAGAAGCAGAGGAAGGAGAAGGAGAAGGTAAAGTCTGGAGGGTGAAGCAGAAGAAGCAGAAGAAGGAGAAGGAGAACGTGAAGTCAGGAGGGTGAATCAGAAGAAGGAGAAGAAGGAGAAGGAGAAGGTGAAGTCTGGAGGGTGAATCAGAAGAAGTAGAAGAAGGAGAAGGAGAAGCTGAAGTCTGGAGGGTGAATCAGAAGAAGTAGAAGAAGGAGAAGGAGAAGGTGAAGTCTGGAGGGTGAATCAGAAGAAGCAGAAGAAGGAGAAGGAGAAGGTGAAGTCTGGAGGGAGAAGCAGAAGAAGTAGAAGAAGGAGAAGGAGAAGGTGAAGTCTGGAGGGTGAATCAGAAGAAGTAGAAGAAGGAGAAGGTGAAGTCTGGAGGGTGAATCAGAAGAAGTAGAAGAAGGAGAAGGAGAAGATGAAGTCTGGAGGGTGAATCAGAAGAAGCAGAAGAAGGAGAAGGAGAAGGTGAAGTCTGGAGGGTGAATCAGAAGAAGTAGAAGAAGGAGAAGGAGAAGGTGTAGTCTGGAGGGTGAATCAGAAGAAGTAGACGAAGGAGAAGGAGAAGGTGAAGTCTGGAGGGTGAATCAGAAGAAGCAGAAAAAGGAGAAGGAGAAGGTGAAGTCTGGAGGGTGAATCAGAAGAGGTAGAAGAAGGAGAAGGAGAAGGTGAAGTCAGGAGGGTGAAGCAGAAGAAGCAGAGGAAGGAGAAGGAGAAGGTAAAGTCTGGAGGGTGAAGCAGAAGAAGCAGAAGAAGGAGAAGGAGAACGTGAAGTCAGGAGGGTGAATCAGAAGAAGGAGAAGAAGGAGAAGGAGAAGGTGAAGTCTGGAGGGTGAATCAGAAGAAGTAGAAGAAGGAGAAGGAGAAGCTGAAGTCTGGAGGGTGAATCAGAAGATGTAGAAGAAGGAGAAGGAGAAGGTGAAGTCTGGAGGGTGAATCAGAAGAAGCAGAAGAAGGAGAAGGAGAAGGTGAAGTCTGGAGGGAGAAGCAGAAGAAGTAGAAGAAGGAGAAGGAGAAGGTGAAGTCTGGAGGGTGAATCAGAAGAAGTAGAAGAAGGAGAAGGTGAAGTCTGGAGGGTGAATCAGAAGAAGTAGAAGAAGGAGAAGGAGAAGGTGAAGTCTGGAGGGTGAATCAGAAGAAGCAGAAGAAGGAGAAGGAGAAGGTGAAGTCTGGAGGGTGAATCAGAAGAAGTAGAAGAAGGAGAAGGACAAGGTGTAGTCTGGAGGGTGAATCAGAAGAAGTAGACGAAGGAGAAGGAGAAGATGAAGTCTGGAGGGTGTATCAGAAGAAGCAGAAGAAGGAGAAGGAGAAGGTGAAGTCTGGAGGGTGAATCAGAAGAAGTAGAAGAAGGAGAAGGAGAAGGTGAAGTCTGGAGGGTGAATCAGAAGAAGCAGAAGAAGGAGAAGGAGAAGGTGAAGTCTGCAGGGTGAATCAGAAGAAGCAGAAGAAGGAGAAGGAGAAGGTGAAGTCTGCAGGGTGAATCAGAAGAAGCAGAAGAAGGAGAAGGAGAAGGTGAAGTCTGGAGGGCGAAGCAGAAGAAGCAGAAGAAGGGGAAGGAGAAGGTGAAGTCTGGAGGGTGAAGCAGAAGAAGCAGAAGAAGGAGAAGGAGAAGGTGAAGTCTGCAGGGTGAATCAGAAGAAGCAGAAGAAGGAGAAGGAGAAGGTGAAGTCTGCAGGGTGAATCAGAAGAAGCAGAAGAAGGAGAAGGAGAAGGTGAAGTCTGGAGGGCGAAGCAGAAGAAGCAGAAGAAGGGGAAGGAGAAGGTGAAGTCTGGAGGGTGAAGCAGAAGAAGCAGAAGAAGGAGAAGGAGAAGGTGAAGTCTGGAGGGTGAATCAGAAGAAGTAGAAGAAGGAGAAGGAGAAGGTGAAGTCAGGAGGGTGAAGCAGAAGAAGCAGAGGAAGGAGAAGGAGAAGGTAAAGTCTGGAGGGTGAAGCAGAAGAAGCAGAAGAAGGAGAAGGAGAACGTGAAGTCAGGAGGGTGAATCAGAAGAAGGAGAAGAAGGAGAAGGAGAAGGTGAAGTCTGGAGGGTGAATCAGAAGAAGTAGAAGAAGGAGAAGGAGAAGCTGAAGTCTGGAGGGTGAATCAGAAGAAGTAGAAGAAGGAGAAGGAGAAGGTGAAGTCTGGAGGGTGAATCAGAAGAAGCAGAAGAAGGAGAAGGAGAAGGTGAAGTCTGGAGGGAGAAGCAGAAGAAGTAGAAGAAGGAGAAGGAGAAGGTGAAGTCTGGAGGGTGAATCAGAAGAAGTAGAAGAAGGAGAAGGTGAAGTCTGGAGGGTGAATCAGAAGAAGTAGAAGAAGGAGAAGGAGAAGATGAAGTCTGGAGGGTGAATCAGAAGAAGCAGAAGAAGGAGAAGGAGAAGGTGAAGTCTGGAGGGTGAATCAGAAGAAGTAGAAGAAGGAGAAGGAGAAGGTGTAGTCTGGAGGGTGAATCAGAAGAAGTAGACGAAGGAGAAGGAGAAGGTGAAGTCTGGAGGGTGAATCAGAAGAAGCAGAAGAAGGAGAAGGAGAAGGTGAAGTCTGGAGGGTGAATCAGAAGAGGTAGAAGAAGGAGAAGGAGAAGGTGAAGTCAGGAGGGTGAAGCAGAAGAAGCAGAGGAAGGAGAAGGAGAAGGTAAAGTCTGGAGGGTGAAGCAGAAGAAGCAGAAGAAGGAGAAGGAGAACGTGAAGTCAGGAGGG
The DNA here is from genome assembly GCF_052327205.1 of Somniosus microcephalus. Lineage (NCBI taxonomy): Eukaryota > Metazoa > Chordata > Chondrichthyes > Squaliformes > Somniosidae > Somniosus > Somniosus microcephalus. The sequence goes on along the minus strand of NW_028225399.1, from coordinate 114,497 downwards.
TGAATCAGAAGAAGGAGAAGAAGGAGAAGGAGAAGGTGAAGTCTGGAGGGTGAATCAGAAGAAGTAGAAGAAGGAGAAGGAGAAGCTGAAGTCTGGAGGGTGAATCAGAAGAAGTAGAAGAAGGAGAAGGAGAAGGTGAAGTCTGGAGGGTGAATCAGAAGAAGCAGAAGAAGGAGAAGGAGAAGGTGAAGTCTGGAGGGAGAAGCAGAAGAAGTAGAAGAAGGAGAAGGAGAAGGTGAAGTCTGGAGGGTGAATCAGAAGAAGTAGAAGAAGGAGAAGGTGAAGTCTGGAGGGTGAATCAGAAGAAGTAGAAGAAGGAGAAGGAGAAGGTGAAGTCTGGAGGGTGAATCAGAAGAAGCAGAAGAAGGAGAAGGAGAAGGTGAAGTCTGGAGGGTGAATCAGAAGAAGTAGAAGAAGGAGAAGGACAAGGTGTAGTCTGAAGGGTGAATCAGAAGAAGTAGACGAAGGAGAAGGAGAAGATGAAGTCTGGAGGGTGTATCAGAAGAAGCAGAAGAAGGAGAAGGAGAAGATGAAGTCTGGAGGGTGAATCAGAAGAAGCAGAAGAAGGAGAAGGAGAAGGTGAAGTCTGGAGGGTGAATCAGAAGAAGTAGAAGAAGGAGAAGGAGAAGGTGTAGTCTGGAGGGTGAATCAGAAGAAGTAGACGAAGGAGAAGGAGAAGGTGAAGTCTGGAGGGTGAATCAGAAGAAGCAGAAAAAGGAGAAGGAGAAGGTGAAGTCTGGAGGGTGAATCAGAAGAGGTAGAAGAAGGAGAAGGAGAAGGTGAAGTCAGGAGGGTGAAGCAGAAGAAGCAGAGGAAGGAGAAGGAGAAGGTAAAGTCTGGAGGGTGAAGCAGAAGAAGCAGAAGGAGGAGAAGGAGAACGTGAAGTCAGGAGGGTGAATCAGAAGAAGGAGAAGAAGGAGAAGGAGAAGGTGAAGTCTGGAGGGTGAATCAGAAGAAGTAGAAGAAGGAGAAGGAGAAGCTGAAGTCTGGAGGGTGAATCAGAAGATGTAGAAGAAGGAGAAGGAGAAGGTGAAGTCTGGAGGGTGAATCAGAAGAAGCAGAAGAAGGAGAAGGAGAAGGTGAAGTCTGGAGGGAGAAGCAGAAGAAGTAGAAGAAGGAGAAGGAGAAGGTGAAGTCTGGAGGGTGAATCAGAAGAAGTAGAAGAAGGAGAAGGTGAAGTCTGGAGGGTGAATCAGAAGAAGTAGAAGAAGGAGAAGGAGAAGGTGAAGTCTGGAGGGTGAATCAGAAGAAGCAGAAGAAGGAGAAGGAGAAGGTGAAGTCTGGAGGGTGAATCAGAAGAAGTAGAAGAAGGAGAAGGACAAGGTGTAGTCTGGAGGGTGAATCAGAAGAAGTAGACGAAGGAGAAGGAGAAGATGAAGTCTGGAGGGTGTATCAGAAGAAGCAGAAGAAGGAGAAGGAGAAGGTGAAGTCTGGAGGGTGAATCAGAAGAAGTAGAAGAAGGAGAAGGAGAAGGTGAAGTCTGGAGGGTGAATCAGAAGAAGCAGAAGAAGGAGAAGGAGAAGGTGAAGTCTGCAGGGTGAATCAGAAGAAGCAGAAGAAGGAGAAGGAGAAGGTGAAGTCTGCAGGGTGAATCAGAAGAAGCAGAAGAAGGAGAAGGAGAAGGTGAAGTCTGGAGGGCGAAGCAGAAGAAGCAGAAGAAGGGGAAGGAGAAGGTGAAGTCTGGAGGGTGAAGCAGAAGAAGCAGAAGAAGGAGAAGGAGAAGGTGAAGTCTGCAGGGTGAATCAGAAGAAGCAGAAGAAGGAGAAGGAGAAGGTGAAGTCTGCAGGGTGAATCAGAAGAAGCAGAAGAAGGAGAAGGAGAAGGTGAAGTCTGGAGGGCGAAGCAGAAGAAGCAGAAGAAGGGGAAGGAGAAGGTGAAGTCTGGAGGGTGAAGCAGAAGAAGCAGAAGAAGGAGAAGGAGAAGGTGAAGTCAGGAGGGTGAAGCAGAAGAAGCAGAGGAAGGAGAAGGAGAAGGTAAAGTCTGGAGGGTGAAGCAGAAGAAGCAGAAGAAGGAGAAGGAGAACGTGAAGTCAGGAGGGTGAATCAGAAGAAGGAGAAGAAGGAGAAGGAGAAGGTGAAGTCTGGAGGGTGAATCAGAAGAAGTAGAAGAAGGAGAAGGAGAAGCTGAAGTCTGGAGGGTGAATCAGAAGAAGTAGAAGAAGGAGAAGGAGAAGGTGAAGTCTGGAGGGTGAATCAGAAGAAGCAGAAGAAGGAGAAGGAGAAGGTGAAGTCTGGAGGGAGAAGCAGAAGAAGTAGAAGAAGGAGAAGGAGAAGGTGAAGTCTGGAGGGTGAATCAGAAGAAGTAGAAGAAGGAGAAGGTGAAGTCTGGAGGGTGAATCAGAAGAAGTAGAAGAAGGAGAAGGAGAAGATGAAGTCTGGAGGGTGAATCAGAAGAAGCAGAAGAAGGAGAAGGAGAAGGTGAAGTCTGGAGGGTGAATCAGAAGAAGTAGAAGAAGGAGAAGGAGAAGGTGTAGTCTGGAGGGTGAATCAGAAGAAGTAGACGAAGGAGAAGGAGAAGGTGAAGTCTGGAGGGTGAATCAGAAGAAGCAGAAGAAGGAGAAGGAGAAGGTGAAGTCTGGAGGGTGAATCAGAAGAGGTAGAAGAAGGAGAAGGAGAAGGTGAAGTCAGGAGGGTGAAGCAGAAGAAGCAGAGGAAGGAGAAGGAGAAGGTAAAGTCTGGAGGGTGAAGCAGAAGAAGCAGAAGAAGGAGAAGGAGAACGTGAAGTCAGGAGGGTGAATCAGAAGAAGGAGAAGAAGGAGAAGGAGAAGGTGAAGTCTGGAGGGTGAATCAGAAGAAGTAGAAGAAGGAGAAGGAGAAGCTGAAGTCTGGAGGGTGAATCAGAAGAAGTAGAAGAAGGAGAAGGAGAAGGTGAAGTCTGGAGGGTGAATCAGAAGAAGCAGAAGAAGGAGAAGGAGAAGGTGAAGTCTGGAGGGAGAAGCAGAAGAAGTAGAAGAAGGAGAAGGAGAAGGTGAAGTCTGGAGGGTGAATCAGAAGAAGTAGAAGAAGGAGAAGGTGAAGTCTGGAGGGTGAATCAGAAGAAGTAGAAGAAGGAGAAGGAGAAGGTGAAGTCTGGAGGGTGAATCAGAAGAAGCAGAAGAAGGAGAAGTAGAAGGTGAAGTCTGGAGGGTGAATCAGAAGAAGTAGAAGAAGGAGAAGGACAAGGTGTAGTCTGAAGGGTGAATCAGAAGAAGTAGACGAAGGAGAAGGAGAAGATGAAGTCTGGAGGGTGTATCAGAAGAAGCAGAAGAAGGAGAAGGAGAAGGTGAAGTCTGGAGGGTGAATCAGAAGAAGTAGAAGAAGGAGAAGGAGAAGGTGAAGTCTGGAGGGTGAATCAGAAGAAGCAGAAGAAGGAGAAGGAGAAGGTGAAGTCTGCAGGGTGAATCAGAAGAAGCAGAAGAAGGAGAAGGAGAAGGTGAAGTCTGGAGGGTGAATCAGAAGAAGCAGAATAAGGAGAAGGAGAAGGTGAAGTCTGGAGGGTGAATCAGAAGAAGCAGAAGAAGGAGAAGGAGAAGGTGAAGTCTGGAGGGTGAATCAGAAGGAGTAGAAGAAGGAGAAGGAGAAGGTGAAGTCTGGAGGGTGAATCAGAAGAAGCAGAAGAAGGAGAAGGAGAAGGTGAAGTCTGGAGGGTGAATCAGAAGAAGCAGAAGAAGGAGAAGGAGAAGGTGAAGTCTGGAGGGTGAATCAGAAGAAGTAGAAGAAGGAGAAGGAGAAGGTGAAGTCTGGAGGTTGAAGCAGAAGAAGTAGAAGAAGGAGAAGGAAAAGGTGAAGTCTGGAGGGTGAATCAGAAGAAGCAGAAGAAAGAGAAGGAGAAGGTGAAGTCTGGAGGGAGAAGCAGAAGAAGTAGAAGAAGGAGAAGGAGAAGGTGAAGTCTGGAGGGTGAATCAGAAGAAGTAGAAGAATGAGAAGGTGAAGTCTGGAGGGTGAATCAGAAGAAGTAGAAGAAGGAGAAGGAGAAGATGAAGTCTGGAGGGTGAATCAGAAGAAGCAGAAGAAGGAGAAGGAGAAGGTGAAGTCTGGAGGGTGAATCAGAAGAAGTAGAAGAAGGAGAAGGAGAAGGTGTAGTCTGGAGGGTGAATCAGAAGAAGTAGACGAAGGAGAAGGAGAAGGTGAAGTCTGGAGGGTGAATCAGAAGAAGCAGAAGAAGGAGAAGGAGAAGGTGAAGTCTGGAGGGTGAATCAGAAGAGGTAGAAGAAGGAGAAGGAGAAGGTGAAGTCAGGAGGGTGAAGCAGAAGAAGCAGAGGAAGGAGAAGGAGAAGGTAAAGTCTGGAGGGTGAAGCAGAAGAAGCAGAAGAAGGAGAAGGAGAACGTGAAGTCAGGAGGGTGAATCAGAAGAAGGAGAAGAAGGAGAAGGAGAAGGTGAAGTCTGGAGGGTGAATCAGAAGAAGTAGAAGAAGGAGAAGGAGAAGCTGAAGTCTGGAGGGTGAATCAGAAGAAGTAGAAGAAGGAGAAGGAGAAGGTGAAGTCTGGAGGGTGAATCAGAAGAAGCAGAAGAAGGAGAAGGAGAAGGTGAAGTCTGGAGGGAGAAGCAGAAGAAGTAGAAGAAGGAGAAGGAGAAGGTGAAGTCTGGAGGGTGAATCAGAAGAAGTAGAAGAAGGAGAAGGTGAAGTCTGGAGGGTGAATCAGAAGAAGTAGAAGAAGGAGAAGGAGAAGGTGAAGTCTGGAGGGTGAATCAGAAGAAGCAGAAGAAGGAGAAGGAGAAGGTGAAGTCTGGAGGGTGAATCAGAAGAAGTAGAAGAAGGAGAAGGACAAGGTGTAGTCTGGAGGGTGAATCAGAAGAAGTAGACGAAGGAGAAGGAGAAGATGAAGTCTGGAGGGTGTATCAGAAGAAGCAGAAGAAGGAGAAGGAGAAGGTGAAGTCTGGAGGGTGAATCAGAAGAAGTAGAAGAAGGAGAAGGAGAAGGTGAAGTCTGGAGGGTGAATCAGAAGATGCAGAAGAAGGAGAAGGAGAAGGTGAAGTCTGCAGGGTGAATCAGAAGAAGCAGAAGAAGGAGAAGGAGAAGGTGAAGTCTGCAGGGTGAATCAGAAGAAGCAGAAGAAGGAGAAGGAGAAGGTGAAGTCTGGAGGGCGAAGCAGAAGAAGCAGAAGAAGGGGAAGGAGAAGGTGAAGTCTGGAGGGTGAAGCAGAAGAAGCAGAAGAAGGAGAAGGAGAAGGTGAAGTCTGGAGGGTGAATCAGAAGAAGTAGAAGAAGGAGAAGGAGAAGGTGAAGTCAGGAGGGTGAAGCAGAAGAAGCAGAGGAAGGAGAAGGAGAAGGTAAAGTCTGGAGGGTGAAGCAGAAGAAGCAGAAGAAGGAGAAGGAGAACGTGAAGTCAGGAGGGTGAATCAGAAGAAGGAGAAGAAGGAGAAGGAGAAGGTGAAGTCTGGAGGGTGAATCAGAAGAAGTAGAAGAAGGAGAAGGAGAAGCTGAAGTCTGGAGGGTGAATCAGAAGAAGTAGAAGAAGGAGAAGGAGAAGGTGAAGTCTGGAGGGTGAATCAGAAGAAGCAGAAGAAGGAGAAGGAGAAGGTGAAGTCTGGAGGGAGAAGCAGAAGAAGTAGAAGAAGGAGAAGGAGAAGGTGAAGTCTGGAGGGTGAATCAGAAGAAGTAGAAGAAGGAGAAGGTGAAGTCTGGAGGGTGAATCAGAAGAAGTAGAAGAAGGAGAAGGAGAAGATGAAGTCTGGAGGGTGAATCAGAAGAAGCAGAAGAAGGAGAAGGAGAAGGTGAAGTCTGGAGGGTGAATCAGAAGAAGTAGAAGAAGGAGAAGGAGAAGGTGTAGTCTGGAGGGTGAATCAGAAGAAGTAGACGAAGGAGAAGGAGAAGGTGAAGTCTGGAGGGTGAATCAGAAGAAGCAGAAGAAGGAGAAGGAGAAGGTGAAGTCTGGAGGGTGAATCAGAAGAGGTAGAAGAAGGAGAAGGAGAAGGTGAAGTCAGGAGGGTGAAGCAGAAGAAGCAGAGGAAGGAGAAGGAGAAGGTAAAGTCTGGAGGGTGAAGCAGAAGAAGCAGAAGAAGGAGAAGGAGAACGTGAAGTCAGGAGGGTGAATCAGAAGAAGGAGAAGAAGGAGAAGGAGAAGGTGAAGTCTGGAGGGTGAATCAGAAGAAGTAGAAGAAGGAGAAGGAGAAGCTGAAGTCTGGAGGGTGAATCAGAAGAAGTAGAAGAAGGAGAAGGAGAAGGTGAAGTCTGGAGGGTGAATCAGAAGAAGCAGAAGAAGGAGAAGGAGAAGGTGAAGTCTGGAGGGAGAAGCAGAAGAAGCAGAAGAAGGAGAAGGAGAAGGTGAAGTCTGGAGGGTGAATCAGAAGAAGTAGAAGAAGGAGAAGGTGAAGTCTGGAGGGTGAATCAGAAGAAGTAGAAGAAGGAGAAGGAGAAGGTGAAGTCTGGAGGGTGAATCAGAAGAAGCAGAAGAAGGAGAAGGAGAAGGTGAAGTCTGGAGGGTGAATCAGAAGAAGTAGAAGAAGGAGAAGGACAAGGTGTAGTCTGGAGGGTGAATCAGAAGAAGTAGACGAAGGAGAAGGAGAAGATGAAGTCTGGAGGGTGTATCAGAAGAAGCAGAAGAAGGAGAAGGAGAAGGTGAAGTCTGGAGGGTGAATCAGAAGAAGTAGAAGAAGGAGAAGGAGAAGGTGAAGTCTGGAGGGTGAATCAGAAGAAGCAGAAGAAGGAGAAGGAGAAGGTGAAGTCTGCAGGGTGAATCAGAAGAAGCAGAAGAAGGAGAAGGAGAAGGTGAAGTCTGGAGGGTGAATCAGAAGAAGCAGAATAAGGAGAAGGAGAAGGTGAAGTCTGGAGGGTGAATCAGAAGAAGCAGAAGAAGGAGAAGGAGAAGGTGAAGTCTGGAGGGTGAATCAGAAGGAGTAGAAGAAGGAGAAGGAGAAGGTGAAGTCTGGAGGGTGAATCAGAAGAAGCAGAAGAAGGAGAAGGAGAAGGTGAAGTCTGGAGGGTGAATCAGAAGAAGCAGAAGAAGGAGAAGGAGAAGGTGAAGTCTGGAGGGTGAATCAGAAGAAGTAGAAGAAGGAGAAGGAGAAGGTGAAGTCTGGAGGTTGAAGCAGAAGAAGTAGAAGAAGGAGAAGGAAAAGGTGAAGTCTGGAGGGTGAATCAGAAGAAGCAGAAGAAAGAGAAGGAGAAGGTGAAGTCTGGAGGGTGAATCAGAAGAAGTAGAAGAAGTAGAAGGAGAAGGTGAAGTCTGGAGGGTGAATCAGAATAATCAGAAGAAGGAGAAGGAGAAGGTGAAGTCTGGAGGGTGAATCAGAAGAAGCAGAAGAAAGAGAAGGAGAAGGTGAAGTCTGGAGGGTGAATCAGAAGAAGTAGAAGAAGGAGAAGGAGAAGGTGAAGTCTGGAGGGTGAATCAGAAAAAGCAGAAGGAGAAGGAGAAGGTGAAGTCTGGAGGGTGAATCAGAAGTAGCAGAAGAAGGAGAAGGAGAAGGTGAAGTCTGGAGGGTGAATCAGAAGAAGCAGAAGAAGGAGAAGGAGAAGGTGAAGTCTGGAGGGTGAATCAGAAGAAGCAGAAGAAGGAGAAGGAGAAGGTGAAGTCTGGAGGGTGAAGCAGAAGAAGTAGAAGAAGGAGAAGGAGAAGGTGAAGTCAGGAGGGTGAATCAGAAGAAGTAGAAGAAGGAGAAGGAGAAGGTGAAGTCAGGAGGGTGAATCAGAAGAAGCAGAAGAAGGAGAAGGAGAAGGTGAAGTCTGGAGGGTGAATCAGAAGAATCAGAAGAAGGAGAAGGAGAAGGTGAAGTCTGGAGGGTGAATCAGAAGAAGCAGAAGAAAGAGAAGGAGAAGGTGAAGTCTGGAGGGTGAAGCAGAAGAAACAGAAGAAGGAGAAGGAGAAGGTGAAGACTGGAGGGTGAATCAGAAGAAGTAGAAGAAGGAGAAGGAGAAGGTGAAGTCTGGAGGGTGAATCAGAAGAAGTAGAAGAAGGAGAAGGAGAAGGTGAAGTCTGGAGGGTGAATCAGAAGAAGCAGAAGAAGGAGAAGGAGAAGGTGAAGTCTGGAGGGTGAATCAGAAGAAGCAGAAGAAGGAGAAGGAGAAGATGAAGTCTGGAGGGTGAATCAGAAGAAGTAGAAGAAGGAGAAGGAGAAGGTGAGGTCTGGAGGGTGAATCAGAAGAAGCAGAAGAAGGAGAAGGAGAAGGTGAAGTCTGGAGGGTGAATCAGAAGAATCAGAAGAAGGAGAAGGAGAAGGTGAAGTCTGGAGGGTGAATCAGAAGAAGCAGAAGAAAGAGAAGGAGAAGGTGAAGTCTGGAGGGTGAAGCAGAAGAAACAGAAGAAGGAGAAGGAGAAGGTGAAGACTGGAGGGTGAATCAGAAGAAGTAGAAGAAGGAGAAGGAGAAGGTGAAGTCTGGAGGTTGAAGCAGAAGAAGTAGAAGAAGGAGAAGGAAAAGGTGAAGTCTGGAGGGTGAATCAGAAGAATCAGAAGAAGGAGAAGGAGAAGGTGAAGTCTGGAGGGTGAATCAGAAGAAGCAGAAGAAAGAGAAGGAGAAGGTGAAGTCTGGAGGGTGAAGCAGAAGAAACAGAAGAAGGAGAAGGAGAAGGTGAAGTCTGGAGGGTGAATCAGAAGAAGTAGAAGAAGGAGAAGGAGAAGGTGAAGTCTGGAGGTTGAAGCAGAAGAAGTAGAAGAAGGAGAAGGAAAAGGTGAAATCTGGAGGGTGAATCAGAAGAAGCAGAAGAAAGAGAAGGAGAAGGTGAAGTCTGGAGGGTGAATCAGAAGAAGTAGAAGAAGGAGAAGGAGAAGGTGAAGTCTGGAGGGTGAATCAGAATAATCAGAAGAAGGAGAAGGAGAAGGTGAAGTCTGGAGGGTGAATCAGAAGAAGCAGAAGAAAGAGAAGGAGAAGGTGAAGTCTGGAGGGTGAATCAGAAGAAGTAGAAGAAGGAGAAGGAGAAGGTGAAGTCTGGAGGGTGAATCAGAAAAAGCAGAAGGAGAAGGAGAAGGTGAAGTCTGGAGGGTGAATCAGAAGTAGCAGAAGAAGGAGAAGGAGAAGGTGAAGTCTGGAGGGTGAATCAGAAGAAGCAGAAGAAGGAGAAGGAGAAGGTGAAGTCTGGAGGGTGAATCAGAAGAAGCAGAAGAAGGAGAAGGAGAAGGTGAAGTCTGGAGGGTGAATCAGAAGAATCAGAAGAAGGAGAAGGAGAAGGTGAAGTCTGGAGGGTGAATCAGAAGAAGCAGAAGAAAGAGAAGGAGAAGGTGAAGTCTGGAGGGTGAAGCAGAAGAAACAGAAGAAGGAGAAGGAGAAGGTGAAGACTGGAGGGTGAATCAGAAGAAGTAGAAGAAGGAGAAGGAGAAGGTGAAGTCTGGAGGGTGAATCAGAAGAAGTAGAAGAAGGAGAAGGAGAAGGTGAAGTCTGGAGGGTGAATCAGAAGAAGCAGAAGAAGGAGAAGGAGAAGGTGAAGTCTGGAGGGTGAATCAGAAGAAGCAGAAGAAGGAGAAGGAGAAGATGAAGTCTGGAGGGTGAATCAGAAGAAGTAGAAGAAGGAGAAGGAGAAGGTGAGGTCTGGAGGGTGAATCAGAAGAAGCAGAAGAAGGAGAAGGAGAAGGTGAAGTCTGGAGGGTGAATCAGAAGAAGCAGAAGAAGGAGAAGGAGAAGGTGAAATCTGCAGGGTGAATCAGAAGAAGCAGAAGAAGGAGAAGGAGAAGGTGAAGTCAGGAGGGTGAATCAGAAGAAGCAGAAGAAGGAGAAGGAGAAGGTAAAGTTAGGAGGGTGAATCAGAAGAAGCAGAAGAAGGAGAAGGAGCAGGTGATGTCACGGGGATGAAGCAGAAGAAGTAGAAGAAGGAGAAGGAGAAGGTGAAGTCAGGACGGTGAAGCAGAAGAAGCAGAAGAAGGAGAAGGAGAAGGTGAAGTCTGGAGGGTGAATCAGAAGAAGTAGAAGAAGGAGAAGGAGAAGGTGAAGTCTGGAGGGTGAATCAGAAGAAGTAGAATAAGGAGAAGGAGAAGGTGAAGTCTGGAGGGTGAAGCAGAAGAAGTAGAAGAAGGAGAAGGAGAAGGTGAAGTCAGGAGGGTGAATCAGAAGAAGTAGAAGAAGGAGAAGGAGAAGGTGAAGTCAGGAGGGTGAATCAGAAGAAGCAGAAGAAGGAGAAGGAGAAGGTGAAGTCTGGAGGGTGTATCAGAAGAATCAGAAGAAGGAGAAGGAGAAGGTGAAGTCTGGAGGGTGAATCAGAAGAAGCAGAAGAAAGAGAAGGAGAAGGTGAAGTCTGGAGGGTGAATCAGAAGAAGTAGAAGAAGGAGAAGGAGAAGGTGAAGTCTGGAGTGTGAATCAGAAGAAGCAGAAGAAGGAGAAGGAGAAGGTGAAGTCTGGAGGGTGAATCAGAAGAAGCAGAATAAGGAGAAGGAGAAGGTGAAGTCTGGAGGGTGAAGCAGAAGAAGCAGAAGAAGGAGAAGGAGAAGGTGAAGTCTGGAGGGTGAATCACAAGAAGTAGAAGAAGGAGAAGGAGAAGGTGAAGTCTGGAGGGTGAATCAGAAGAAGCAGAAGAAGGAGAAGGAGAAGGTGAAGTCTGGAGGGTGAATCAGAAGAAGCAGAAGAAGGAGAAGGAGAAGGTGAAGTCTGGAGGGTGAATCAGAAGAAGCAGAATAAGGAGAAGGAGAAGGTGAAGTCTGGAGGGTGAATCAGAAGAAGCAGAAAAAGGAGAAGGAGAAGGTGAAGTCTGAAGGGTGAATCAGAAGAAGTAGAAGAAGGAGAAGGAGAAGGTGAAGTCTGGAGGGTGAAGCAGAAGAAGTAGAAGAAGGAGAAGGAGAAGGTGAAGTCAGGAGGGTGAATCAGAAGAAGTAGAAGAAGGAGAAGGAGAAGGTGAAGTCAGGAGGGTGAATCATAAGAAGCAGAAGAAGGAGAAGGAGAAGGTGAAGTCTGGAGGGTGAATCAGAAGAATCAGAAGAAGGAGAAGGAGAAGGTGAAGTCTGGAGGGGGAATCAGAAGAAGCAGAAGAAAGAGAAGGAGAAGGTGAAGTCTGGAGGGTGAAGCAGAAGAAACAGAAGAAGGAGAAGGAGAAGGTGAAGACTGGAGGGTGAATCAGAAGAAGTAGAAGAAGGAGAAGGAGAAGGTGAAGTCTGGAGGGTGAATCAGAAGAAGTAGAAGAAGGAGAAGGAGAAGGTGAAGTCTGGAGGGTGAATCAGAAGAAGCAGAAGAAGGAGAAGGAGAAGGTGAAGTCTGGAGGGTGAATCAGAAGAAGCAGAAGAAGGAGAAGGAGAAGATGAAGTCTGGAGGGTGAATCAGAAGAAGTAGAAGAAGGAGAAGGAGAAGGTGAGGTCTGGAGGGTGAATCAGAAGAAGCAGAAGAAGGAGAAGGAGAAGGTGAAGTCTGGAGGGTGAATCAGAAGAAGCAGAAGAAGGAGAAGGAGAAGGTGAAGTCTGGAGGGTGAATCAGAAGAAGCAGAAGAAAGAGAAGGAGAAGGTGAAGTCTGGAGGGTGAATCAGAAGAAGTAGAAGAAGGAGAAGGAGAAGGTGAAGTCTGGAGGGTGAATCAGAAGAAGCAGAAGAAGGAGAAGGAGAAGGTGAAGTCTGGAGGGTGAATCAGAAGAGGTAGAAGAAGGAGAAGGAGAAGGTGAAGTCAGGAGGGTGAAGCAGAAGAAGCAGAGGAAGGAGAAGGAGAAGGTAAAGTCTGGAGGGTGAAGCAGAAGAAGCAGAAGAAGGAGAAGGAGAACGTGAAGTCAGGAGGGTGAATCAGAAGAAGGAGAAGAAGGAGAAGGAGAAGGTGAAGTCTGGAGGGTGAATCAGAAGAAGTAGAAGAAGGAGAAGGAGAAGCTGAAGTCTGGAGGGTGAATCAGAAGAAGTAGAAGAAGGAGAAGGAGAAGGTGAAGTCTGGAGGGTGAATCAGAAGAAGCAGAAGAAGGAGAAGGAGAAGGTGAAGTCTGGAGGGAGAAGCAGAAGAAGTAGAAGAAGGAGAAGGAGAAGGTGAAGTCTGGAGGGTGAATCAGAAGAAGTAGAAGAAGGAGAAGGTGAAGTCTGGAGGGTGAATCAGAAGAAGTAGAAGAAGGAGAAGGAGAAGGTGAAGTCTGGAGGGTGAATCAGAAGAAGCAGAAGAAGGAAATGGAGAAGGTGAAGTCTGGAGGGTGAATCAGAAGAAGTAGAAGAAGGAGAAGGTGAAGTCTGGAGGGTGAATCAGAAGAAGCAGAAGAAGGAGAAGGAGAAGGTGAAGTCTGGAGGGTGAATCAGAAGAAGCAGAAGAAGGAGAAGGAGAAGGAGAAGTCTGGAGGGTGAATCAGAAGAAGCAGAAGAAGGAGAAGGAGAAGGTGAAGTCTGGAGGGAGAAGCAGAAGAAGTAGAAGAAGGAGAAGGAGAAGGTGAAGTCAGGAGGGTGAATCAAAAGAAGTAGAAGAAGAAGGAGAAGGTGAGGTCAGGAGGGTGAATCAGAAGAAGCAGAAGAAGGAGAAGGAGAAGGTGAAGTCTGGAGGGTGAATCAGAAGAATCAGAAGAAGGAGAAGGAGAAGGTGAAGTCTGGAGGGTGAATCAGAAGAAGCAGAAGAAGGAGAAGGAGAAGGTGAAGTCCGGAGGGTGAATCAGAAGAAGCAGAAGAAGGAGAAGGAGAAGGTGAAGTCAGGAGGGTGAATCAGAAGAAGCAGAAGAAGGAGAAGGAGAAGGTGAAGTTAGGAGGGTGAATCAGAAGAAGCAGAAGAAGGAGAAGGAGCAGGTGATGTCAGCGGGATGAAGCAGAAGAAGTAGAAGAAGGAGAAGGAGAAGGTGAAGTCAGGACGGTGAAGCAGAAGAAGCAGAATAAGGAGAAGGAGAAGGTGAAGTCTGGAGGGTGAATCAGAATAAGTAGAAGGAGGAGAAGGAGAAGGTCAAGTCTGGAGGGTGAATCAGAAGAAGTAGAAGAAGAAGAAGGAGAAGGTGAAGTCTGGAGGGTGAAGCAGAAGAAGTAGGAGAAGGAGAAGGAGAAGGTGAAGTCAGGAGGGTGAATCAGAAGAAGTAGAAGAAGGAGAAGCAGAAGGTGAAGTCAGGAGGGTGAATCAGAAGAAGCAGAAGAAGGAGAAGGAGAAGGTGAAGTCTGGAGGGTGAATCAGAAGAATCAGAAGAAGGAGAAGGAGAAGGTGAAGTCTGGAGGGTGAATCAGAAGAAGCAGAAGAAAGAGAAGGAGAAGGTGAAGTCTGGAGGGTGAATCAGAAGAAGCAGAAGAAGGAGAAGGAGAAGGTGAAGTTAGGAGGGTGAATCAGAAGAAGCAGAAGAAGGAGAAGGAGCAGGTGATGTCAGGGGGATGAAGCAGAAGAAGTAGAAGAAGGAGAAGGAGAAGGTGAAGTCAGGACGGTGAAGCAGAAGAAGCAGAAGAAGGAGAAGGAGAAGTTGAAGTCTGGAGGGTGAATCAGAAGAAGTAGAAGAAGGAGAAGGAGAAGGTCAAGTCTGGAGGGTGAATCAGAAGAAGTAGAAGAAGGAGAAGGAGAAGGTGAAGTCTGGAGGGTGAAGCAGAAGAAGTAGAAGAAGGAGAAGGAGAAGGTGAAGTCAGGAGGGTGAATCAGAAGAAGTAGAAGAAGGAGAAGGAGAAGGTGAAGTCAGGAGGGTGAATCAGAAGAAGCAGAAGAAGGAGAAGGAGAAGGTGATGTCTGGAGGGTGAATCAGAAGAAGCAGAAGAAGGAGAAGGAGAAGATGAAATCTGGAGGGTGAATCAGAAGAAGTAGAAGAAGGAGAAGGAGAAGGTGAGGTCTGGAGGGTGAATCAGAAGAAGTAGAAGAAGGAGAAGGAGAAGGTGAAGTCTGGAGGGTGAATCAGAAGAAGCAGAAGAAGGAGAAGGAGAAGGTGAAGTCTGGAGGGTGAATCAGAAGAAGCAGAAGAAGGAGAAGGAGAAGGTGAAGTCTGGAGGGTGAATCAGAAGAAGCAGAAGAAGGAGAAGGAGAAGATGAAATCTGGAGGGTGAATCAGAAGAAGCAGAAGAAAGAGAAGGAGAAGGTGAAGTCTGGAGGGTGAATCAGAAGAAGTAGAAGAAGGAGAAGGAGAAGGTGAAGTCTGGAGGGTGAATCAGAAGAAGCAGAAGAAGGAGAAGGAGAAGGTGAAGTCTGGAGGGTGAATCAGAAGAAGCAGAAGAAGGAGAAGGAGAAGGTGAAGTCTGGAGGGTGAATCAGAAGAAGCAGAAGAAGGAGAAGGAGAAGTTGAAGTCTGGAGGGTGAATCAGAAGAAGCAGAATAAGGAGAAGTGAAGGTGAAGTATGGAGGGTGAATCAGAAGAAGCAGAAGCAGGAGAAGGAGAAGGTGAAGTCTGGAGGGTGAATCAGAAGAAGTAGAAGAAGGAGAAGGAGAAGGTGAAGTCTGGAGGGTGAAGCAGAAGAAGGAGAAGAAGGAGAAGGAGAAGGTGAAGTCAGGAGGGTGAATCAGAAGAAGTAGAAGAAGGAGAAGGAGAAGGTGAAGTCAGGAGGGTGAATCAGAAGAAGCAGAAGAAGGAGAAGGAGAAGGTGAAGTCTGGAGGGTGAATCAGAAGAAGCAGAATCAGGAGAAGGAGAAGGTGAAGTCTGGAGGGTGAATCAGAAGAAGCAGAATAAGGAGAAGGAGAAGGTGAAGTCTGGAGGGTGAATCAGAAGAAGCAGAAGAAGGAGAAGGAGAAGATGAAGTCTGGAGGGTGAATCAGAAGAAGTAGAAGAAGGAGAAGGAGAAGGTGAAGTCTGGAGGGTGAAGCAGAAGAAGTAGAAGAAGGAGAAGGAGAAGGTGAAGTCAGGAGGGTGAATCAGAAGAAGTAGAAGAAGGAGAAGGAGAAGGTGAAGTCAGGAGGGTGAATCAGAAGAAGCAGAATAAGGAGAAGGAGAAGGTGAAGTCTGGAGGGTGAATCAGAATAAGTAGAAGGAGGAGAAGGAGAAGGTCAAGTCTGGAGGGTGAATCAGAAGAAGTAGAAGAAGAAGAAGGAGAAGGTGAAGTCTGGAGGGTGAAGCAGAAGAAGTAGAAGAAGGAGAAGGAGAAGGTGAAGTCAGGAGGGTGAATCAGAAGAAGTAGAAGAAGGAGAAGCAGAAGGTGAAGTCAGGAGGGTGAATCAGAAGAAGCAGAAGAAGGAGAAGGAGAAGGTGAAGTCTGGAGGGTGAATCAGAAGAATCAGAAGAAGGAGAAGGAGAAGGTGAAGTCTGGAGGGTGAATCAGAAGAAGCAGAAGAAAGAGAAGGAGAAGGTGAAGTCTGGAGGGTGAATCAGAAGAAGCAGAAGAAGGAGAAGGAGAAGGTGAAGTTAGGAGGGTGAATCAGAAGAAGCAGAAGAAGGAGAAGGAGAAGTTGAAGTCTGGAGGGTGAATCAGAAGAAGTAGAAGAAGGAGAAGGAGAAGGTCAAGTCTGGAGGGTGAATCAGAAGAAGTAGAAGAAGGAGAAGGAGAAGGTGAAGTCTGGAGGGTGAAGCAGAAGAAGTAGAAGAAGGAGAAGGAGAAGGTGAAGTCAGGAGGGTGAATCAGAAGAAGTAGAAGAAGGAGAAGGAGAAGGTGAAGTCAGGAGGGTGAATCAGAAGAAGCAGAAGAAGGAGAAGGAGAAGGTGATGTCTGGAGGGTGAATCAGAAGAAGCAGAAGAAGGAGAAGGAGAAGATGAAATCTGGAGGGTGAATCAGAAGAAGTAGAAGAAGGAGAAGGAGAAGGTGAGGTCTGGAGGGTGAATCAGAAGAAGTAGAAGAAGGAGAAGGAGAAGGTGAAGTCTGGAGGGTGAATCAGAAGAAGCAGAATAAGGAGAAGGAGAAGGTGAAGTCTGGAGGGTGAATCAGAAGAAGCAGAAGAAGGAGAAGGAGAAGGTGAAGTCTGGAGGGTGAAGCAGAAGAAGTAGAAGAAGGAGAAGGAGAAGGTGAAGTCAGGACGGTGAAGCAGAAGAAGCAGAAGAAGGAGAAGGAGAAGTTGAAGTCTGGAGGGTGAATCAGAAGAAGTAGAAGAAGGAGAAGGAGAAGGTCAAGTCTGGAGGGTGAATCAGAAGAAGTAGAAGAAGGAGAAGGAGAAGGTGAAGTCTGGAGGGTGAAGCAGAAGAAGTAGAAGAAGGAGAAGGAGAAGGTGAAGTCAGGAGGGTGAATCAGAAGAAGTAGAAGAAGGAGAAGGAGAAGGTGAAGTCAGGAGGGTGAATCAGAAGAAGCAGAAGAAGGAGAAGGAGAAGGTGATGTCTGGAGGGTGAATCAGAAGAAGCAGAAGAAGGAGAAGGAGAAGATGAAATCTGGAGGGTGAATCAGAAGAAGTAGAAGAAGGAGAAGGAGAAGGTGAGGTCTGGAGGGTGAATCAGAAGAAGTAGAAGAAGGAGAAGGAGAAGGTGAAGTCTGGAGGGTGAATCAGAAGAAGCAGAATAAGGAGAAGGAGAAGGTGAAGTCTGGAGGGTGAATCAGAAGAAGCAGAAGAAGGAGAAGGAGAAGGTGAAGTCTGGAGGGTGAATCAGA
This sequence comes from Somniosus microcephalus, assembly GCF_052327205.1. Taxonomy (NCBI): domain Eukaryota; kingdom Metazoa; phylum Chordata; class Chondrichthyes; order Squaliformes; family Somniosidae; genus Somniosus; species Somniosus microcephalus. Next base: position 98,258 of record NW_028225399.1, on the reverse strand, counting down.
AGAAGCAGAAGAAGGAGAAGGAGAAGATGAAATCTGGAGGGTGAATCAGAAGAAGCAGAAGAAAGAGAAGGAGAAGGTGAAGTCTGGAGGGTGAATCAGAAGAAGTAGAAGAAGGAGAAGGAGAAGGTGAAGTCTGGAGGGTGAATCAGAAGAAGCAGAAGAAGGAGAAGGAGAAGGTGAAGTCTGGAGGGTGAATCAGAAGAAGCAGAAGAAGGAGAAGGAGAAGGTGAAGTCTGGAGGGTGAATCAGAAGAAGCAGAAGAAGGAGAAGGAGAAGTTGAAGTCTGGAGGGTGAATCAGAAGAAGCAGAATAAGGAGAAGTGAAGGTGAAGTATGGAGGGTGAATCAGAAGAAGCAGAAGCAGGAGAAGGAGAAGGTGAAGTCTGGAGGGTGAATCAGAAGAAGTAGAAGAAGGAGAAGGAGAAGGTGAAGTCTGGAGGGTGAAGCAGAAGAAGGAGAAGAAGGAGAAGGAGAAGGTGAAGTCAGGAGGGTGAATCAGAAGAAGTAGAAGAAGGAGAAGGAGAAGGTGAAGTCAGGAGGGTGAATCAGAAGAAGCAGAAGAAGGAGAAGGAGAAGGTGAAGTCTGGAGGGTGAATCAGAAGAAGCAGAATCAGGAGAAGGAGAAGGTGAAGTCTGGAGGGTGAATCAGAAGAAGCAGAATAAGGAGAAGGAGAAGGTGAAGTCTGGAGGGTGAATCAGAAGAAGCAGAAGAAGGAGAAGGAGAAGATGAAGTCTGGAGGGTGAATCAGAAGAAGTAGAAGAAGGAGAAGGAGAAGGTGAAGTCTGGAGGGTGAAGCAGAAGAAGTAGAAGAAGGAGAAGGAGAAGGTGAAGTCAGGAGGGTGAATCAGAAGAAGTAGAAGAAGGAGAAGGAGAAGGTGAAGTCAGGAGGGTGAATCAGAAGAAGCAGAAGAAGGAGAAGGAGAAGGTGAAGTCTGGAGGGTGAAGTAGAAGTAGTAGAAGAAGGAGAAGGAGAAGGTGAAGTCAGGAGGGTGAATCAGAAGAAGTAGAAGAAGGAGAAGAAGAAGGTGAAGTCAGGAGGGTGAATCAGAAGAATCAGAAGAAGGAGAAGGAGAAGGTGAAGTCTGGAGGGTGAATCAGATGAAGCAGAAGAAAGAGAAGGAGAAGGTGAAGTCTGGAGGGTGAATCAGAAGAAGTAGAAGAAGGAGAAGGAGAAGGTGAAGTCTGGAGTGTGAATCAGAAGAAGCAGAAGAAGGAGAAGGAGAAGGTGAAGTCTGGAGGGTGAATCAGAAGAAGCAGAATAAGGAGAAGGAGAAGGTGAAGTCTGGAGGGTGAATCAGAAGAAGCAGAAGAAGGAGAAGGAGAAGGTGAAGTCTGGAGGGTGAATCAGAAGAAGTAGAAGAAGGAGAAGGAGAAGGTGAAGTCTGGAGGGTGAAGCAGAAGAAGTAGAAGTAGGAGAAGGAGAAGGTGAAGTTAGGAGGGTGAATCAGAAGAAGTAGAAGAAGGAGAAGGAGAAGGTGAAGTCAGGAGGGTGAATCAGAAGAAGCAGAAGAAGGAGAAGGAGAAGGTGAAGTCTGGAGGGTGAATCAGAAGAATCAGAAGAAGGAGAAGGAGAAGGTGAAGTCTGGAGGGTGAATCAGAAGAAGCAGAGGAAGGAGAAGGAGAAGGTGAAGTCTGGAGGGTGAATCAGAAGAAGCAGAATAAGGAGAAGGAGAAGGTGAAGTCTGGAGGGTGAATCAGAAGAAGCAGAATAAGGAGAAGGAGAAGGTGAAGTCTGGAGGGTGAATCAGAAGAAGCAGAAGAAGGAGAAGGAGAAGATGAAGTCTGGAGGGTGAATCAGAAGAAGTAGAAGAAGGAGAAGGAGAAGGTGAAGTCTGGAGGGTGAAGCAGAAGAAGTAGAAGAAGGAGAAGGAGAAGGTGAAGTCAGGAGGGTGAATCAGAAGAAGCAGAAGAAGGAGAAGGAGAAGGTGAAGTCTGGAGGGTGAATCAGAAGAATCAGAAGAAGGAGAAGGAGAAGGTGAAGTCTGGAGGGTGAATCAGAAGAAGCAGAAGAAAGAGAAGGAGAAGGTGAAGTCTGGAGGGTGAAGCAGAAGAAACAGAAGAAGGAGAAGGAGAAGGTGAAGACTGGAGGGTGAATCAGAAGAAGTAGAAGAAGGAGAAGGAGAAGGTGAAGTCTGGAGGGTGAATCAGAAGAAGTAGAAGAAGGAGAAGGAGAAGGTGAAGTCTGGAGTGTGAATCAGAAGAAGCAGAAGAAGGAGAAGGAGAAGGTGAAGTCTGGAGGGTGAATCAGAAGAAGCAGAAGAAGGAGAAGGAGAAGATGAAGTCTGGAGGGTGAATCAGAAGAAGTAGAAGAAGGAGAAGGGGAAGGTGAAGTCTGGAGGGTGAATCAGAAGTAGTAGAAGAAGGAGAAGGAGGAGGTGAAGTCTGGACGGTGAATCAGAAGAAACAGAAGAAGGAGAAGGAGAAGGTGAAGTCTGGAGGGTGAATCAGAAGAAGTAGAAGAAGGAGAAGGAGAAGGTGTAGTCTGGAGGGTCAATCAGAAGGAGTAGACGAAGGAGAAGGAGAAGGTGAAGTCTGGAGGGTGAATCAGAAGAAGCAGAAGAAGGAAATGGAGAAGGTGAAGTCTGGAGGGTGAATCAGAAGAAGTAGAAGAAGGAGAAGGAGAAGGTGAAGTCTGGAGGGTGAATCAGAAGAAGCAGAAGAAGGAGAAGGAGAAGGTGAAGACTGGAGGGTGAATCAGAAGAAGTAGAAGGAGAAGGAGAAGGTGAAGTCTGGAGGGTGAATCAGAAGAAGTAGAAGAAGGAGAAGGAGAAGGTGAAGTCTGGAGGGTGAATCAGAAGAAGCAGAAGAAGGAGAAGGAGAAGGTGAAGTCTGGAGGGTGAATCAGAAGAAGCAGAAGAAGGAGAAGGAGAAGGTGAAGTCTGGAGGGTGAATCAGAAGAAGTAGAAGAAGGAGAAGGAGAAGGTGAAGTCTGGAGGGTGAAGCAGAAGAAGTAGAAGTAGGAGAAGGAGAAGGTGAAGTTAGGAGGGTGAATCAGAAGAAGTAGAAGAAGGAGAAGGAGAAGGTGAAGTCAGGAGGGTGAATCAGAAGAAGCAGAAGAAGGAGAAGGAGAAGGTGAAGTCTGGAGGGTGAATCAGAAGAATCAGAAGAAGGAGAAGGAGAAGGTGAAGTCTGGAGGGTGAATCAGAAGAAGCAGAGGAAGGAGAAGGAGAAGGTGAAGTCTGGAGGGTGAATCAGAAGAAGCAGAATAAGGAGAAGGAGAAGGTGAAGTCTGGAGGGTGAATCAGAAGAAGCAGAATAAGGAGAAGGAGAAGGTGAAGTCTGGAGGGTGAATCAGAAGAAGCAGAAGAAGGAGAAGGAGAAGATGAAGTCTGGAGGGTGAATCAGAAGAAGTAGAAGAAGGAGAAGGAGAAGGTGAAGTCTGGAGGGTGAAGCAGAAGAAGTAGAAGAAGGAGAAGGAGAAGGTGAAGTCAGGAGGGTGAATCAGAAGAAGCAGAAGAAGGAGAAGGAGAAGGTGAAGTCTGGAGGGTGAATCAGAAGAATCAGAAGAAGGAGAAGGAGAAGGTGAAGTCTGGAGGGTGAATCAGAAGAAGCAGAAGAAAGAGAAGGAGAAGGTGAAGTCTGGAGGGTGAAGCAGAAGAAACAGAAGAAGGAGAAGGAGAAGGTGAAGACTGGAGGGTGAATCAGAAGAAGTAGAAGAAGGAGAAGGAGAAGGTGAAGTCTGGAGGGTGAATCAGAAGAAGTAGAAGAAGGAGAAGGAGAAGGTGAAGTCTGGAGGGTGAATCAGAAGAAGCAGAAGAAGGAGAAGGAGAAGGTGAAGTCTGGAGGGTGAATCAGAAGAAGCAGAAGAAGGAGAAGGAGAAGATGAAGTCTGGAGGGTGAATCAGAAGAAGTAGAAGAAGGAGAAGGGGAAGGTGAAGTCTGGAGGGTGAATCAGAAGTAGTAGAAGAAGGAGAAGGAGGAGGTGAAGTCTGGACGGTGAATCAGAAGAAACAGAAGAAGGAGAAGGAGAAGGTGAAGTCTGGAGGGTGAATCAGAAGAAGTAGAAGAAGGAGAAGGAGAAGGTGTAGTCTGGAGGGTCAATCAGAAGAAGTAGACGAAGGAGAAGGTGAGGTCAGGAGGGTGAATCAGAAGAAGCAGAAGAAGGAGAAGGAGAAGGTGAAGTCTGGAGGGTGAATCAGAAGAATCAGAAGAAGGAGAAGGAGAAGGTGAAGTCTGGAGGGTGAATCAGAAGAAGCAGAAGAAGGAGAAGGAGAAGCTGAAGTCTGGAGGGTGAATCAGAAGAAGCAGAAGAAGGAGAAGGAGACGGTGAAGTCAGGAGGGTGAATCAGAAGAAGCAGAAGAAGGAGAAGGAGAAGGTGAAGTTAGGAGGGTGAATCAGAAGAAGCAGAAGAAGGAGAAGGAGCAGGTGATGTCAGCGGGATGAAGCAGAAGAAGTAGAAGAAGGAGAAGGAGAAGGTGAAGTCAGGACGGTGAAGCAGAAGAAGCAGAAGAAGGAGAAGGAGAAGGTGAAGTCTGGAGGGTGAATCAGAATAAGTAGAAGAAGGAGAAGGAGAAGGTCAAGTCTGGAGGGTGAATCAGAAGAAGTAGAAGAAGGAGAAGGAGAAGGTGAAGTCTAGAGGGTGAAGCAGAAGAAGTAGAAGAAGGAGAAGGAGAAGGTGAAGTCAGGAGGGTGAATCAGAAGAAGTAGAAGAAGGAGAAGGAGAAGGTGAAGTCAGGAGGGTGAATCAGAAGAAGCAGAAGAAGGAGAAGGAGAAGGTGAAGTCTGGAGGGTGAATCAGAAGAATCAGAAGAAGGAGAAGGAGAAGGTGAAGTCTGGAGGGTGAATCAGAAGAAGCAGAAGAAAGAGAAGGAGAAGGTGAAGTCTGGAGGGTGAATCAGAAGAAGCAGAAGAAGGAGAAGGAGAAGGTGAAGTCAGGAGGGTGAATCAGAAGAAGCAGAAGAAGGAGAAGGAGAAGTCTGGAGGGTGAAGCAGAAGAAGTAGAAGAAGGAGAAGGAGAAGGTGAAGTCAGGAGGGTGAATCAGAAGAAGCAGAAGAAGGAGAAGGAGAAGGTGAAGTCTGGAGGGTGAATCAGAAGAATCAGAAGAAGGAGAAGGAGAAGTTGAAGTCTGGAGGGTGAATCAGAAGAAGCAGAAGAAAGAGAAGGAGAAGGTGAAGTCTGGAGGGTGAAGCAGAAGAAACAGAAGAAGGAGAAGGAGAAGGTGAAGACTGGAGGGTGAATCAGAAGAAGTAGAAGAAGGAGAAGGAGAAGGTGAAGTCTGGAGGGTGAATCAGAAGAAGTAGAAGAAGGAGAAGGAGAAGGTGAAGTCTGGAGGGTGAATCAGAAGAAGCAGAAGAAGGAGAAGGAGAAGGTGAAGTCTGGACGGTGAATCAGAAGAAACAGAAGAAGGAGAAGGTGAAGTCTGGAGGGTGAATCAGAAGAAGTAGAAGAAGGAGAAGGAGAAGGTGTAGTCTGGAGGGTCAATCAGAAGAAGTAGACGAAGGAGAAGGAGAAGGTGAAGTCTGGAGGGTGAATCAGAAGAAGCAGAAGAAGGAAATGGAGAAGGTGAAGTCTGGAGGGTGAATCAGAAGAAGTAGAAGAAGGAGAAGGAGAAGGTGAAGTCTGGAGGGTGAATCAGAAGAAGCAGAAGAAGGAGAAGGAGAAGGTGAAGTCTGGAGGGTGAATCAGAAGAAGCAGAAGAAGGAGAAGGAGAAGGTGAAGTCTGGAGGGTGAAGCAGAAGAAGTAGAAGAAGGAGAAGGAGAAGGTGAAGTCAGGAGGGTGAATCAGAAGAAGTAGAAGAAGGAGAAGGAGAAGGTGAGGTCAGGAGGGTGAATCAGAAAAGCAGAAGAAGGAGAAGGAGAAGGTGAAGTCTGGAGGGTGAATCAGAAGAATCAGAAGAAGGAGAAGGAGAAGGTGAAGTCTGGAGGGTGAATCAGAAGAAGCAGAAGAAGGAGAAGGAGAAGCTGAAGTCTGGAGGGTGAATCAGAAGAAGCAGAAGAAGGAGAAGGAGAAGGTGAGGTCAGGAGGGTGAATCAGAAGAAGCAGAAGAAGGAGAAGGAGAAGGTGAAGTTAGGAGGGTGAATCAGAAGAAGCAGAAGAAGGAGAAGGAGCAGGTGATGTCAGCGGGATGAAGCAGAAGAAGTAGAAGAAGGAGAAGGAGAAGGTGAAGTCAGGACGGTGAAGCAGAAGAAGCAGAAGAAGGAGAAGGAGAAGGTGAAGTCTGGAGGGTGAATCAGAATAAGTAGAAGAAGGAGAAGGAGAAGGTCAAGTCTGGAGGGTGAATCAGAAGAAGTAGAAGAAGGAGAAGGAGAAGGTGAAGTCTAGAGGGTGAAGCAGAAGAAGTAGAAGAAGGAGAAGGAGAAGGTGAAGTCAGGAGGGTGAATCAGAAGAAGTAGAAGAAGGAGAAGGAGAAGGTGAAGTCAGGAGGGTGAATCAGAAGAAGCAGAAGAAGGAGAAGGAGAAGGTGAAGTCTGGAGGGTGAATCAGAAGAATCAGAAGAAGGAGAAGGAGAAGGTGAAGTCTGGAGGGTGAATCAGAAGAAGCAGAAGAAAGAGAAGGAGAAGGTGAAGTCTGGAGGGTGAATCAGAAGAAGCAGAAGAAGGAGAAGGAGAAGGTGAAGTCAGGAGGGTGAATCAGAAGAAGCAGAAGAAGGAGAAGGAGAAGGTGAAGTTAGGAGGGTGAATCAGAAGAAGCAGAAGAAGGAGAAGGAGAAGATGAAGTCTGGAGGGTGAATCAGAAGAAGTAGAAGAAGGAGAAGGGGAAGGTGAAGTCTGGAGGGTGAATCAGAAGTAGTAGAAGAAGGAGAAGGAGGAGGTGAAGTCTGGACGGTGAATCAGAAGAAACAGAAGAAGGAGAAGGAGAAGGTGAAGTCTGGAGGGTGAATCAGAAGAAGTAGAAGAAGGAGAAGGAGAAGGTGTAGTCTGGAGGGTCAATCAGAAGAAGTAGACGAAGGAGAAGGAGAAGGTGAAGTCTGGAGGGTGAATCAGAAGAAGCAGAAGAAGGAAATGGAGAAGGTGAAGTCTGGAGGGTGAATCAGAAGAAGTAGAAGAAGGAGAAGGAGAAGGTGAAGTCTGGAGGGTGAATCAGAAGAAGCAGAAGAAGGAGAAGGAGAAGGTGAAGTCTGGAGGGTGAATCAGAAGAAGCAGAAGAAGGAGAAGGAGAAGGTGAAGTCTGGAGGGTGAAGCAGAAGAAGTAGAAGAAGGAGAAGGAGAAGGTGAAGTCAGGAGGGTGAATCAGAAGAAGTAGAAGAAGGAGAAGGTGAGGTCAGGAGGGTGAATCAGAAGAAGCAGAAGAAGGAGAAGGAGAAGGTGAAGTCTGGAGGGTGAATCAGAAGAATCAGAAGAAGGAGAAGGAGAAGGTGAAGTCTGGAGGGTGAATCAGAAGAAGCAGAAGAAGGAGAAGGAGAAGCTGAAGTCTGGAGGGTGAATCAGAAGAAGCAGAAGAAGGAGAAGGAGACGGTGAAGTCAGGAGGGTGAATCAGAAGAAGCAGAAGAAGGAGAAGGAGAAGGTGAAGTTAGGAGGGTGAATCAGAAGAAGCAGAAGAAGGAGAAGGAGCAGGTGATGTCAGCGGGATGAAGCAGAAGAAGTAGAAGAAGGAGAAGGAGAAGGTGAAGTCAGGACGGTGAAGCAGAAGAAGCAGAAGAAGGAGAAGGAGAAGGTGAAGTCTGGAGGGTGAATCAGAATAAGTAGAAGAAGGAGAAGGAGAAGGTCAAGTCTGGAGGGTGAATCAGAAGAAGTAGAAGAAGGAGAAGGAGAAGGTGAAGTCTAGAGGGTGAAGCAGAAGAAGTAGAAGAAGGAGAAGGAGAAGGTGAAGTCAGGAGGGTGAATCAGAAGAAGTAGAAGAAGGAGAAGGAGAAGGTGAAGTCAGGAGGGTGAATCAGAAGAAGCAGAAGAAGGAGAAGGAGAAGGTGAAGTCTGGAGGGTGAATCAGAAGAATCAGAAGAAGGAGAAGGAGAAGGTGAAGTCTGGAGGGTGAATCAGAAGAAGCAGAAGAAAGAGAAGGAGAAGGTGAAGTCTGGAGGGTGAATCAGAAGAAGCAGAAGAAGGAGAAGGAGAAGGTGAAGTCAGGAGGGTGAATCAGAAGAAGCAGAAGAAGGAGAAGGAGAAGTCTGGAGGGTGAAGCAGAAGAAGTAGAAGAAGGAGAAGGAGAAGGTGAAGTCAGGAGGGTGAATCAGAAGAAGCAGAAGAAGGAGAAGGAGAAGGTGAAGTCTGGAGGGTGAATCAGAAGAATCAGAAGAAGGAGAAGGAGAAGTTGAAGTCTGGAGGGTGAATCAGAAGAAGCAGAAGAAAGAGAAGGAGAAGGTGAAGTCTGGAGGGTGAAGCAGAAGAAACAGAAGAAGGAGAAGGAGAAGGTGAAGACTGGAGGGTGAATCAGAAGAAGTAGAAGAAGGAGAAGGAGAAGGTGAAGTCTGGAGGGTGAATCAGAAGAAGTAGAAGAAGGAGAAGGAGAAGGTGAAGTCTGGAGGGTGAATCAGAAGAAGCAGAAGAAGGAGAAGGAGAAGGTGAAGTCTGGACGGTGAATCAGAAGAAACAGAAGAAGGAGAAGGAGAAGGTGAAGTCTGGAGGGTGAATCAGAAGAAGTAGAAGAAGGAGAAGGAGAAGGTGTAGTCTGGAGGGTCAATCAGAAGAAGTAGACGAAGGAGAAGGAGAAGGTGAAGTCTGGAGGGTGAATCAGAAGAAGCAGAAGAAGGAAATGGAGAAGGTGAAGTCTGGAGGGTGAATCAGAAGAAGTAGAAGAAGGAGAAGGAGAAGGTGAAGTCTGGAGGGTGAATCAGAAGAAGCAGAAGAAGGAGAAGGAGAAGGTGAAGTCTGGAGGGTGAATCAGAAGAAGCAGAAGAAGGAGAAGGAGAAGGTGAAGTCTGGAGGGTGAAGCAGAAGAAGTAGAAGAAGGAGAAGGAGAAGGTGAAGTCAGGAGGGTGAATCAGAAGAAGTAGAAGAAGGAGAAGGAGAAGGTGAGGTCAGGAGGGTGAATCAGAAAAGCAGAAGAAGGAGAAGGAGAAGGTGAAGTCTGGAGGGTGAATCAGAAGAATCAGAAGAAGGAGAAGGAGAAGGTGAAGTCTGGAGGGTGAATCAGAAGAAGCAGAAGAAGGAGAAGGAGAAGCTGAAGTCTGGAGGGTGAATCAGAAGAAGCAGAAGAAGGAGAAGGAGAAGGTGAGGTCAGGAGGGTGAATCAGAAGAAGCAGAAGAAGGAGAAGGAGAAGGTGAAGTTAGGAGGGTGAATCAGAAGAAGCAGAAGAAGGAGAAGGAGCAGGTGATGTCAGCGGGATGAAGCAGAAGAAGTAGAAGAAGGAGAAGGAGAAGGTGAAGTCAGGACGGTGAAGCAGAAGAAGCAGAAGAAGGAGAAGGAGAAGGTGAAGTCTGGAGGGTGAATCAGAATAAGTAGAAGAAGGAGAAGGAGAAGGTCAAGTCTGGAGGGTGAATCAGAAGAAGTAGAAGAAGGAGAAGGAGAAGGTGAAGTCTAGAGGGTGAAGCAGAAGAAGTAGAAGAAGGAGAAGGAGAAGGTGAAGTCAGGAGGGTGAATCAGAAGAAGTAGAAGAAGGAGAAGGAGAAGGTGAAGTCAGGAGGGTGAATCAGAAGAAGCAGAAGAAGGAGAAGGAGAAGGTGAAGTCTGGAGGGTGAATCAGAAGAATCAGAAGAAGGAGAAGGAGAAGGTGAAGTCTGGAGGGTGAATCAGAAGAAGCAGAAGAAAGAGAAGGAGAAGGTGAAGTCTGGAGGGTGAATCAGAAGAAGCAGAAGAAGGAGAAGGAGAAGGTGAAGTCAGGAGGGTGAATCAGAAGAAGCAGAAGAAGGAGAAGGAGAAGGTGAAGTTAGGAGGGTGAATCAGAAGAAGCAGAAGAAGGAGAAGGAGCAGGTGATGTCAGGGGGATGAAGCAGAAGAAGTAGAAGAAGGAGAAGGAGAAGGTGAAGTCAGGACGGTGAAGCAGAAGAAGCAGAAGAAGGAGAAGGAGAAGGTGAAGTCTGGAGGGTGAATCAGAAGAAGTAGAAGAAGGAGAAGGAGAAGGTCCATTCTGGAGGGTGAAGCAGAAGAAGTAGAAGAAGGAGAAGGAGAAGGTGAAGTCAGGAGGGTGAATCAGAAGAAGTAGAAGAAGGAGAAGGAGAAGGTGAAGTCAGGAGGGTGAATCAGAAGAAGCAGAAGAAGGAGAAGGTGAAGTCTGGAGGGTGAATCAGAAGAAGCAGAAGAAGGAGAAGGAGAAGGTGAAGTCTGGAGGGTGAATCAGAAGAAGCAGAAGAAGGAGAAGGAGAAGGTGAAGTCTGGAGGGTGAATCAGAAGAAGCAGAAGAAGGAGAAGGAGAAGTTGAAGTCTGGAGGGTGAATCAGAAGAAGCAGATTAAGGAGAAGTGAAGGTGAAGTATGGAGGGTGAATCAGAAGAAGCAGAAGAAGGAGAAGGAGAAGGTGAAGTCTGGAGGGTGAATCAGAAGAAGTAGAAGAAGGAGAAGGAGAAGGTGAAGTCTGGAGGGTGAAGCAGAAGAAGTAGAAGAAGGAGAAGGAGAAGGTGAAGTCTGGAGGGTGAAGCAGAAGAAGTAGAAGTAGGAGAAGGAGAAGGTGAAGTTAGGAGGGTGAATCAGAAGAAGTAGAAGAAGGAGAAGGAGAAGGTGAAGACTGGAGGGTGAATCAGAAGAAGTAGAAGAAGGAGAAGGAGAAGGTGAAGTCTGGAGGGTGAATCAGAAGAAGTAGAAGAAGGAGAAGGAGAAGGTGAAGTCTGGAGGGTGAATCAGAAGAAGCAGAAGAAGGAGAAGGAGAAGGTGAAGTCTGGAGGGTGAATCAGAAGAAGCAGAAGAAGGAGAAGGAGAAGATGAAGTCTGGAAGGTGAATCAGAAGAAGTAGAAGAAGGAGAAGGGGAAGGGGAAGTCTGGAGGGTGAATCAGAAGTAGTAGAAGAAGGAGAAGGAGAAGGTGAAGTCTGGACGGTGAATCAGAAGAAACAGAAGAAGGAGAAGGAGAAGGTGAAGTCTGGAGGGTGAATCAGAAGAAGTAGAAGAAGGAGAAGGAGAAGGTGTAGTCTGGAGGGTCAATCAGAAGAAGTAGACGAAGGAGAAGGAGAAGGTGAAGTCTGGAGGGTGAATCAGAAGAAGCAGAAGAAGGAAATGGAGAAGGTGAAGTCTGGAGGGTGAATCAGAAGAAGTAGAAGAAGGAGAAGGAGAAGGTGAAGTCTGGAGGGTGAATCAGAAGAAGCAGAAGAAGGAGAAGGAGAAGGTGAAGTCTGGAGGGTGAATCAGAAGAAGCAGAAGAAGGAGAAGGAGAAGGTGAAGTCTGGAGGGTGAAGCAGAAGAAGTAGAAGAGGGAGAAGGAGAAGGTGAAGTCAGGAGGGTGAATCAGAAGAAGTAGAAGAAGGAGAAGGAGAAGGTGAGGTCAGGAGGGTGAATCAGAAAAGCAGAAGAAGGAGAAGGAGAAGGTGAAGTCTGGAGGGTGAATCAGAAGAATCAGAAGAAGGAGAAGGAGAAGGTGAAGTCTGGAGGGTGAATCAGAAGAAGCAGAAGAAGGAGAAGGAGAAGCTGAAGTCTGGAGGGTGAATCAGAAGAAGCAGAAGAAGGAGAAGGAGAAGGTGAGGTCAGGAGGGTGAATCAGAAGAAGCAGAAGAAGGAGAAGGAGAAGGTGAAGTTAGGAGGGTGAATCAGAAGAAGCAGAAGAAGGAGAAGGAGCAGGTGATGTCAGCGGGATGAAGCAGAAGAAGTAGAAGAAGGAGAAGGAGAAGGTGAAGTCAGGACGGTGAAGCAGAAGAAGCAGAAGAAGGAGAAGGAGAAGGTGAAGTCTGGAGGGTGAATCAGAATAAGTAGAAGAAGGAGAAGGAGAAGGTCAAGTCTGGAGGGTGAATCAGAAGAAGTAGAAGAAGGAGAAGGAGAAGGTGAAGTCTAGAGGGTGAAGCAGAAGAAGTAGAAGAAGGAGAAGGAGAAGGTGAAGTCAGGAGGGTGAATCAGAAGAAGTAGAAGAAGGAGAAGGAGAAGGTGAAGTCAGGAGGGTGAATCAGAAGAAGCAGAAGAAGGAGAAGGAGAAGGTGAAGTCTGGAGGGTGAATCAGAAGAATCAGAAGAAGGAGAAGGAGAAGGTGAAGTCTGGAGGGTGAATCAGAAGAAGCAGAAGAAAGAGAAGGAGAAGGTGAAGTCTGGAGGGTGAATCAGAAGAAGCAGAAGAAGGAGAAGGAGAAGGTGAAGTCAGGAGGGTGAATCAGAAGAAGCAGAAGAAGGAGAAGGAGAAGGTGAAGTTAGGAGGGTGAATCAGAAGAAGCAGAAGAAGGAGAAGGAGCAGGTGATGTCAGGGGGATGAAGCAGAAGAAGTAGAAGAAGGAGAAGGAGAAGGTGAAGTCAGGACGGTGAAGCAGAAGAAGCAGAAGAAGGAGAAGGAGAAGGTGAAGTCTGGAGGGTGAATCAGAAGAAGTAGAAGAAGGAGAAGGAGAAGGTCAAGTCTGGAGGGTGAAGCAGAAGAAGGAGAAGAAGGAGAAGGAGAAGGTGAAGTCAGGAGGGTGAATCAGAAGAAGTAGAAGAAGGAGAAGGAGAAGGTGAAGTCAGGAGGGTGAATCAGAAGAAGCAGAAGAAGGAGAAGGTGAAGTCTGGAGGGTGAATCAGAAGAAGCAGAAGAAGGAGAAGGAGAAGGTGAAGTCTGGAGGGTGAATCAGAAGAAGCAGAAGAAGGAGAAGGAGAAGGTGAAGTCTGGAGGGTGAATCAGAAGAAGCAGAAGAAGGAGAAGGAGAAGTTGAAGTCTGGAGGGTGAATCAGAAGAAGCAGATTAAGGAGAAGTGAAGGTGAAGTATGGAGGGTGAATCAGAAGAAGCAGAAGAAGGAGAAGGAGAAGGTGAAGTCTGGAGGGTGAATCAGAAGAAGTAGAAGAAGGAGAAGGAGAAGGTGAAGTCTGGAGGGTGAAGCAGAAGAAGTAGAAGAAGGAGAAGGAGAAGGTGAAGTCTGGAGGGTGAAGCAGAAGAAGTAGAAGTAGGAGAAGGAGAAGGTGAAGTTAGGAGGGTGAATCAGAAGAAGTAGAAGAAGGAGAAGGAGAAGCTGAAGTCAGGAGGGTGAATCAGAAGAAGCAGAAGAAGGAGAAGGAGAAGGTGAAGTCTGGAGGGTGAATCAGAAGAATCAGAAGAAGGAGAAGGAGAAGGTGAAGTCTGGAGGGTGAATCAGAAGAAGCAGAAGAAGGAGAAGGAGAAGGTGAAGTCTGGAGGGTGAAGCAGAAGAAGTAGAAGAAGGAGAAGGAGAAGGTGAAGTCAGGAGGGTGAATCAGAAGAAGCAGAAGAAGGAGAAGGAGAAGGTGAAGTCTGGAGGGTGAATCAGAAGAATCAGAAGAAGGAGAAGGAGAAGGTGAAGTCTGGAGGGTGAATCAGAAGAAGCAGAAGAAAGAGAAGGAGAAGGTGAAGTCTGGAGGGTGAAGCAGAAGAAACAGAAGAAGGAGAAGGAGAAGGTGAAGTCTGGAGGGTGAATCAGAAGAAGTAGAAGAAGGAGAAGGAGAAGGTGAAGTCTGGAGGGTGAATCAGAAGAAGCAGAAGAAGGAGAAGGAGAAGGTGAAGTCTGGAGGGTGAATCAGAAGAAGCAGAAGAAGTAGAAGGAGAAGATGAAGTCTGGAGGGTGAATCAGAAGAAGTAGAAGAAGGAGAAGGGGAAGGTGAAGTCTGGAGGGTGAATCAGAAGTAGTAGAAGAAGGAGAAGGAGAAGGTGAAGTCTGGACGGTGAATCAAAAGAAACAGAAGAAGGAGAAGGAGAAGGTGAAGTCTGGAGGGTGAATCAGAAGAAGTAGAAGAAGGAGAAGGAGAAGGTGTAGTCTGGAGGGTCAATCAGAAGAAGTAGACGAAGGAGAAGGAGAAGGTGAAGTCTGGAGGGTGAATCAGAAGAAGCAGAAGAAGGAAATGGAGAAGGTGAAGTCTGGAGGGTGAATCAGAAGAAGTAGAAGAAGGAGAAGGAGAAGGTGAAGTCTGCAGGGTGAATCAGAAGAAGCAGAAGAAGGAGAAGGAGAAGGTGAAGTCTGGAGGGTGAATCAGAAGAAGCAGAAGAAGGAGAAGGAGAAGGTGAAGTCTGGAGGGTGAAGCAGAAGAAGTAGAAGAAGGAGAAGGAGAAGGTGAAGTCAGGAGGGTGAATCAGAAGAAGTAGAAGAAGGAGAAGGAGAAGGTGAGGTCAGGAGGGTGAATCAGAAGAAGCAGAAGAAGGAGAAGGAGAAGGTGAAGTCTGGAGGGTGAATCAGAAGAATCAGAAGAAGGAGAAGGAGAAGGTGAAGTCTGGAGGGTGAATCAGAAGAAGCAGAAGAAGGAGAAGGAGAAGCTGAAGTCTGGAGGGTGAATCAGAAGAAGCAGAAGAAGGAGAAGGAGAAGGTGAAGTCAGGAGGGTGAATCAGAAGAAGCAGAAGAAGGAGAAGGAGAAGGTGAAGTTAGGAGGGTGAATCAGAAGAAGCAGAAGAAGGAGAAGGAGAAGATGAAGTCTGGAGGGTGAATCGGAAGAAGTAGAAGAAGGAGAAGGAGAAGGTGAAGTCTGGAGGGTGAAGCAGAAGAAGTAGAAGAAGGAGAAGGAGAAGGTGAAGTCAGGAGGGTGAATCAGAAGAAGTAGAAGAAGGAGAAGGAGAAGGTGAAGTCAGGAGGGTGAATCAGAAGAAGCAGAAGAAGGAGAAGGAGAAGGTGAAGTCTGGAGGGTGAATCAGAAGAATCAGAAGAAGGAGAAGGAGAAGGTGAAGTCTGGAGGGTGAATCAGAAGAAGCAGAAGAAAGAGAAGGAGAAGGTGAAGTCTGGAGGGTGAAGCAGAAGAAACAGAAGAAGGAGAAGGAGAAGGTGAAGACTGGAGGGTGAATCAGAAGAAGTGGAAGAAGGAGAAGGAGAAGGTGAAGTCTGGAGGGTGAATCAGAAGAAGTAGAAGAAGGAGAAGGAGAAGGTGAAGTCTGGAGGGTGAATCAGAAGAAGCAGAAGAAGGAGAAGGAGAAGGTGAAGTCTGGAGGGTGAATCAGAAGAAGCAGAAGAAGGAGAAGGAGAAGATGAAGTCTGGAGGGTGAATCAGAACAAGTAGAAGAAGGAGAAGGAGAAGGTGAAGTCTGGAGGGTGAATCAGAAGTAGTAGAAGAAGGAGAAGGAGAAGGTGAAGTCTGGACGGTGAATCAGAAGAAACAGAAGAAGGAGAAGGAGAAGGTGAAGTCTGGAGGGTGAATCAGAAGAAGTAGAAGAAGGAGAAGGAGAAGGTGTAGTCTGGAGGGTGAATCAGAAGAGGTAGACGAAGGAGAAGGAGAAGGTGAAGTCTGGAGGGTGAATCAGAAGAAGTAGAAGAAGGAGAAGGAGAAGGTGAAGTCTGGAGGGTGAATCAGAAGAAGTAGAAGAAGGAGAAGGAGAAGGAGAATCTGGAGGGTGAATCAGAAGAAGTAGAAGAAGGAGAAGGAGAAGGTGAAGTCTGGAGGGTGAATCAGAAGAAGCAGAAGAAGGAGAAGGAGAAGGTGAAGTCTGGAGGGTGAATCAGAAGAAGCAGAAGAAGGAGAAGGAGAAGGAGAATCTGGAGGGTGAATCAGAAGAAGCAGAATAAGGAGAAGGAGAAGGTGAAGTCTGGAGGGTGAATCAGAAGAAGCAGAAGAAGGAGAAGGAGAAGGTGAAGTCTGGAGGGTGAATCAGAAGAAGTAGAAGAAGGAGAAGGAGAAGGTGAAGTCTGGAGGGTGAATCAGAAGAAGTAGAAGAAGGAGAAGGAGAAGGTGAAGTCTGGAGGTTGAATCAGAAGAAGTAGAAGAAGGAGAAGGAGAAGGTGAAGTCTGGAGGGTGAAGCAGAAGAAGTAGAAGAAGGAGAAGGAGAAGGTGAAGTCAGGAGGGTGAATCAGAAGAAGTAGAAGAAGGAGAAGGAGAAGTTGAAGTCAGGAGGGTGAATCAGAAGAAGCAGAAGAAGGAGAAGGAGAAGGTGAAGTCTGGAGGGTGAATCAGAAGAATCAGAAGAAGGAGAAGGAGAATGTGAAGTCTGGAGGGTGAATCAGAAGAAGCAGAATCAGGAGAAGGAGAAGGTGAAGTCTGGAGGGTGAATCAGAAGAAGCAGAATAAGGAGAAGGAGAAGGTGAAGTCTGGAGGGTGAATCAGAAGAAGCAGAAGAAGGAGAAGGAGAAGATGAAGTCTGGAGGGTGAATCAGAAGAAGTAGAAGAAGGAGAAGGAGAAGGTGAAGTCTGGAGGGTGAAGCAGAAGAAGTAGAAGAAGGAGAAGGAGAAGGTGAAGTCAGGAGGGTGAATCAGAAGAAGTAGAAGAAGGAGAAGGAGAAGGTGAAGTCAGGAGGGTGAATCAGAAGAAGCAGAAGAAGGAGAAGGAGAAGGTGAAGTCTGGAGGGTGAATCAGAAGAATCAGAAAAAGGAGAAGGAGAAGGTGAAGTCTGGAGGGTGAATCAGAAGAAGCAGAAGAAAGAGAAGGAGAAGGTGAAGTCTGGAGGGTGAAGCAGAAGAAACAGAAGAAGGAGAAGGAGAAGGTGAAGACTGGAGGGTGAATCAGAAGAAGTGGAAGAAGGAGAAGGAGAAGGTGAAGTCTGGAGGGTGAATCAGAAGAAGTAGAAGAAGGAGAAGGAGAAGGTGAAGTCTGGAGGGTGAATCAGAAGAAGCAGAAGAAGGAGAAGGAGAAGGTGAAGTCTGGAGGGTGAATCAGAAGAAGCAGAAGAAGGAGAAGGAGAAGATGAAGTCTGGAGGGTGAATCAGAAGACGTAGAAGAAGGAGAAGGAGAAGGTGAAGTCTGGAGGGTGAATCAGAAGTAGTAGAAGAAGGAGAAGGAGAAGGTGAAGTCTGGACGGTGAATCAGAAGAAACAGAAGAAGGAGAAGGAGAAGGTGAAGTCTGGAGGGTGAATCAGAAGAAGTAGAAGAAGGAGAAGGAGAAGGTGTAGTCTGGAGGGTGAATCAGAAGAAGTAGACGAAGGAGAAGGAGAAGGTGAAGTCTGGAGGGTGAATCAGAAGAAGCAGAAGAAGGAGATGGAGAAGGTGAAGTCTGGAGGGTGAGTCAGAAGAAGTAGAAGAAGGAGAAGGAGAAGGTGAAGTCTGGAGGGTGAATCAGAAGAAGCAGAAGAAGGAGAAGGAGGAGGTGAAGTCTGGAGGGTGAATCAGAAGAAGCAGAAGAAGGAGAAGGAGAAGGAGAAGTCTGGAGGGTGAATCAGAAGAAGCAGAATAAGGAGAAGGAGAAGGTGAAGTCTGGAGGGTGAATCAGAAGAAGCAGAAGAAGGAGAAGGAGAAGGTGAAGTCTGGAGGGAGAATCAGAAGAAGGAGAAGAAGGAGAAGGAGAAGGTGAAGTCTGGAGGGTGAATCAGAAGAAGTAGAAGAAGGAGAAGGAGAAGGTGAAGTCTGGAGGTTGAATCAGAAGAAGTAGAAGAAGGAGAAGGAGAAGGTGAAGTCTGGAGGGTGAAGCAGAAGAAGTAGAAGAAGGAGAAGGAGAAGGTGAAGTCAGGAGGGTGAATCAGAAGAAGTAGAAGAAGGAGAAGGAGAAGGTGAAGTCAGGAGGGTGAATCAGAAGAAGCAGAAGAAGGAGAAGGAGAAGGTGAAGTCTGGAGGGTGAATCAGAAGAATCAGAAGAAGGAGAAGGAGAATGTGAAGTCTGGAGGGTGAATCAGAAGAAGCAGAAGAAAGAGAAGGAGATGGTGAAGTCTGGAGGGTGAATCAGAAGAAGTAGAAGAAGGAGAAGGAGAAGGTGAAGTCTGGAGGGTGAATCAGAAGAAGCAGAGGAAGGAGAAGGAGAAGGTGAAGTCTGGAGGGTGAATCAGAAGAAGCATTAGAAGTAGAAGGAGAAGGTGAAGTCTGGAGGGTGAATCAGAAGAAGCAGAAGAAGGAGAAGGAGAAGGTGAAGTCTGGAGGGTGAATGAGAAGAAGCAGAATAAGGAGAAGGAGAAGGTGAAGTCTGGAGGGTGAATCAGAAGAAGCAGAAGAAGGAGAAGCAGAAGGTGAAGTCTGGAGGATGAAGCAGAAGAAGGAGAAGGAGAAGGTGAAGTCAGGAGGGTGAATCAGAAGAAGTAGAAGAAGGAGAAGGAGAAGGTGAAATCAGGAGGGTGAATCAGAAGAAGCAGAAGAAGGAGAAGGAGAAGGTGACGTCTGTAGGGTGAATCAGAAGAATCAGAAGAAGGAGAAGGAGAAGGTGAAGTCTGGAGGGTGAATCAGAAGAAGCAGAAGAAAGAGAAGGAGAAGGTGAAGTCTGGAGGGTGAAGCAGAAGATACAGAAGAAGGAGAAGGAGAAGGTGAAGACTGGAGGGTGAATCAGAAGAAGTAGAAGAAGGAGAAGGAGAAGGTGCAGTCTGGAGGGTGAATCAGAAGAAGTAGAAGAAGGAGAAGGAGAAGGTGAAGTCTGGAGGGTGAATCAGAAGAAGCAGAAGAAGGAGAAGGAGAAGGTGAAGTCTGGAGGGTGAATCAGAAGAAGCAGAAGAAGGGGAAGGAGAAGATGAAGTCTGGAGGGTGAATCAGAAGAAGTAGAAGAAGGAGAAGGAGAAGGTGAGGTCTGGAGGGTGAATCAGAAGAAGCAGAAGAAGGAGAAGGAGAAGGTGAAGTCTGGAGGGTGAATCAGAAGAAGCAGAAGAAGGAGAAGGAGAAGGTGAAGTCTGGAGGGTGAATCAGAAGAAACAGAAGAAGGAGAAGGAGAAGGTGAAGTCTGGAGGGTGAATCAGAAGAAGTAGAAGAAGGAGAAGGAGAAGGTGTAGTCTGGAGGGTGAATCAGAAGAAGCAGAAGAAGGAGAAGGTGAAGTCTGGAGGGTGAATCAGAAGAAGCAGAAGAAGGAGAAGGAGAAGGTGAAGTCTGGAGGGTGAATCAGAAGAAGCAGAAGAAGGAGAAGGAGAAGGTGAAGTCAGGAGGGTGAATCAGAAGAAGCAGAAGAAGGAGAAGGAGAAGGTGAAGTTAGGAGGGTGAATCAGAAGAAGCAGAAGAAGGAGAAGGAGCAGGTGATGTCAGGGGGATGAAGCAGAAGAAGTAGAAGAAGGAGAAGGAGAAGGTGAAGTCAGGACGGTGAAGCAGAAGAAGCAGAAGAAGGAGAAGGAGAAGGTGAAGTCCGGAGGGTGAATCAGAAGAAGTAGAAGAAGGAAAAGGAGAAGGTCAAGTCTGGAGGGTGAATCAGAAGAAGTAGAAGAAGGAGAAGGAGAAGGAGAAGTCTGGAGGGTGAAGCAGAAGAAGTAGAAGAAGGAGAAGGAGAAGGTGAAGTCAGGAGGGTGAATCAGAAGAAGTAGAAGAAGGAGAAGGAGAAGGTGAAGTCAGGAGGGTGAATCAGAAGAAGCAGAAGAAGGAGAAGGAGAAGGTGAAGTCTGGAGGGTGAATCAGAAGAATCAGAAGAAGGAGAAGGAGAAGGTGAAGTCTGGAGAGTGAATCAGAAGAAGCAGAAGAAAGAGAAGGAGAAGGTGAAGTCTGGAGGGTGAATCAGAAGAAGCAGAATAAGGAGAAGGAGAAGGTGAAGTCTGGAGGGTGAATCAGAAGAAGCAGAAGAAGGAGAAGGAGAAGGTGAAGTCTGGAGGGTGAATCAGAAGAAGTAGAAGAAGGAGAAGGAGAAGTTGAAGTCTGGAGGGTGAAGCAGAAGAATTAGAAGATGGAGAAGGAGAAGGTGAAGTCAGGAGGGTGAATCAGAAGAAGTAGAAGAAGGAGAAGGAGAAGGTGAAGTCAGGAGGGTGAATCGGAAGAAGCAGAAGATGGAGAAGGAGAAGGTGAAGTCTGGAGGGTGAATCAGAAGAATCAGAAGAAGGAGAAGGAGAAGGTGAAGTCTGGAGGGTGAATCAGAAGAAGCAGAGGAAGGAGAAGGAGAAGGTGAAGTCTGGAGGGTGAATCAGAAGAAGCAGAATAAGGAGAAGGAGAAGGTGAAGTCTGGAGGGTGAATCAGAAGAAGCAGAATAAGGAGAAGGAGAAGGTGAAGTCTGGAGGGTGAATCAGAAGAAGCAGAAGAAGGAGAAGGAGAAGGTGAAGTCTGGAGGGTGAATCAGAAGAAGTAGAAGAAGGAGAAGGAGAAGGTGAAGTCTGGAGGGTGAAGCAGAAGAAGTAGAAGAAGGAGAAGGAGAAGGTGAAGTCAGGTGGGTAAATCAGAAGAAGTAGAAGAAGGAGAAGGAGAAGGTGAAGTCAGGAGGGTGAATCAGAAGAAGCAGAAGAAGGAGAAGGAGAAGGTGAAGTCTGGAGGGTGAATCAGAAGAATCAGAAGAAGGAGAAGGAGAAGGTGAAGTCTGGAGGGTGAATCAGAAGAAGCAGAAGAAAGAGAAGGAGAAGGTGAAGTCTGGAGGGTGAAGCAGAAGAAACAGAAGAAGGAGAAGGAGAAGGTGAAGACTGGAGGGTGAATCAGAAGAAGTAGAAGAAGAAGAAGGAGAAGGTGAAGTCTGGAGGGTGAATCAGAAGAAGCAGAAGAAGGAGAAGGAGAAGGTGAAGTCTGGAGGGTGAATCAGAAGAAACAGAAGAAGGAGAAGGAGAAGGTGAAGTCTGGAGGGTGAATCAGAAGAAGCAGAAGAAGGAGATGGAGAAGGTGAAGTCTGGAGGGTGAATCAGAAGAAGTAGAAGAAGGAGAAGGAGAAGCTGAAGTCTGGAGGGTGAAGCAGAAGAAGTAGAAGAAGGAGAAGGAGAAGGTGAAGTCAGGAG
The DNA here is from genome assembly GCF_052327205.1 of Somniosus microcephalus. NCBI lineage: Eukaryota > Metazoa > Chordata > Chondrichthyes > Squaliformes > Somniosidae > Somniosus > Somniosus microcephalus. The sequence continues at coordinate 77,837 of NW_028225399.1, read as the reverse complement.
GGTGAATCAGAAGATGTAGAAGAAGGAGAAGGAGAAGGTGAAGTCAGGAGGGTGAATCAGAAGAAGCAGAAGAAGGAGAAGGAGAAGGTGAAGTCTGGAGGGTGAATCAGAAGAATCAGAAGAAGGAGAAGGAGAAGGTGAAGTCTGGAGGGTGAATCAGAAGAAGCAGAAGAAAGAGAAGGAGAAGGTGAAGTCTGGAGGGTGAATCAGAAGAAGTAGAAGAAGGAGAAGGAGAAGGTGAAGTCTGGAGGGTGAATCAGAAGAAGCAGAAGAAGGAGAAGGAGAAGGTGAAGTCTGGAGGGTGAATCAGAAGAAGTAGACGAAGGAGAAGGAGAAGGTGAAGTCTGGAGGGTGAATCAGAAGAAGCAGAAGAAGGAGATGGAGAAGGTGAAGTCTGGAGGGTGAATCAGAAGAAGTAGAAGAAGGAGAAGGAGAAGGTGAAGTCTGGAGGGTGAATCAGAAGAAGCAGAAGAAGGAGAAGGAGAAGGTGAAGTCTGGAGGGTGAATCAGATGAAGCAGAAGAAGAAGAAGGAGAAGGTGAAGTCTGGAGGGTGATTCAGAAGAAGCAGAATAAGGAGAAGGAGAAGGTGAAGTCTGGAGGGTGAAACAGAAGATGCAGAAGAAGGAGAAGGAGAAGGTGAAGTCTGGAGGGTGAATCAGAAGAAGTAGAAGAAGGAGAAGGAGAAGGTGAAGTCTGGAGGGTGAATCAGAAGAAGTAGAAGAAGGAGAAGGAGAAGGTGAAGTCTGGAGGGTGAATCAGAAGAAGTAGAAGAAGGAGAAGGAGAAGGTGAAGTCTGGAGGGTGAAGCAGAAGAAGTAGAAGAAGGAGAAGGAGAAGGTGAAGTCAGGAGGGTGAATCAGAAGATGTAGAAGAAGGAGAAGGAGAAGGTGAAGTCAGGAGGGTGAATCAGAAGAAGCAGAAGAAGGAGAAGGAGAAGGTGAAGTCTGGAGGGTGAATCAGAAGAAGTAGAAGAAGGAGAAGGAGAAGGTGAAGTCTGGAGCGTGAATCAGAAGAAGCAGGAGAAGGAGAAGGAGAAGGTGAAGTCTGGAGGGTGAATCAGAAGAAGCAGAAGAAGGAGAAGGAGAAGGTGATGTCTGGAGGGTGAATCAGAAGAAGCAGAATAAGGAGAAGGAGAAGGTGAAGTCTGGAGGGTGAATCAGAAGAAGCAGAAGAAGGAGAAGGAGAAGGTGAAGTCTGGAGGGTGAATCAGAAGAAGTAGAAGAAGGAGAAGGAGAAGGTGTAGTCTGGAGGGTGAAGCAGAAGAAGTAGAAGAAGGAGACGGAGAAGGTGAAGTCTGGAGGGTGAATCAGAAGAAGCAGAAGAAGGAGAAGGAGAAGGTGAAGTCTGGAGGGTGAATCAGAAGAAGTAGAAGAAGGAGAAGGAGAAGGTGAAGTCTGGAGGGTGAATCAGAAGAAGCAGAAGAAGGAGAAGGAGAAGGTGAAGTCTGGAGGGTGAATCAGAAGAAGCAGAAGAAGGAGAAGGAGAAGGTGAAGTCTGCAGGGTGAATCAGAAGAAGCAGAAGAAGGAGAAGGAGAAGGTGAAGTCTGGAGGGTGAATCAGAAGAAGCAGAATAAGGAGAAGGAGAAGGTGAAGTCTGGAGGGTGAATCAGAAGAAGCAGAAGAAGGAGAAGGAGAAGGTGAAGTCTGGAGGGTGAATCAGAAGGAGTAGAAGAAGGAGAAGGAGAAGGTGAAGTCTGGGGGGTGAATCAGAAGAAGCAGAAGAAGGAGAAGGAGAAGGTGAAGTCTGGAGGGTGAATCAGAAGAAGCAGAAGAAGGAGAAGGAGAAGGTGAAGTCTGGAGGGTGAATCGGAAGAAGCAGAAGAAGGAGAAGGAGAAGGTGAAGTCTGGAGGGTGAATCAGAAGAAGCAGAATAAGGAGAAGGAGAAGGTGAAGTCTGGAGGGTGAATCAGAAGAAGCAGAAGAAGGAGAAGGAGAAGGTGAAGTCTGGAGGGTGAATCAGAAGAAGTAGAAGAAGGAGAAGGAGAAGGTGAAGTCTGGAGGGTGAAGCAGAAGAAGTAGAAGAAGGAGAAGGAGAAGGTGAAGTCAGGAGGGTGAATCAGAAGAAGTAGAAGAAGGAGAAGGAGAAGGTGAAGTCAGGAGGGTGAATCAGAAGAAGCAGAAGAAGGAGAAGGAGAAGGTGAAGTCTGGAGGGTGAATCAGAAGAATCAGAAGAAGGAGAAGGAGAAGGTGAAGTCTGAAGGGTGAATCAGAAGAAGCAGAAGAAAGAGAAGAAGAAGGTGAAGTCTGGAGGGTGAAGCAGAAGAAACAGAAGAAGGAGAAGGAGAAGGTGAAGACTGGAGGGTGAATCTGAAGAAGTATAAGAAGGAGAAGGAGAAGTTGAAGTCTGGAGGGTGAATCAGAAGAAGTAGAAGAAGGAGAAGGAGAAGGTGAAGTCTGGAGGGTGAATCAGAAGAAGCAGAAGAAGGAGAAGGAGAAGGTGAAGTCTGGAGGGTGAATCAGAAGAAGCAGAAGAAAGAGAAGGAGAAGATGAAGTCTGGAGGGTGAATCAGAAGAAGCAGAAGAAGGAGAAGGAGAAGGTGAAGTCTGGAGGGTGAATCAGAAGAAGCAGAAGAAGGAGAAGGAGAAGGTGAAGTCTGGAGGGTGAATCAGAAGAAGCAGAAGAAGGAGAAGGAGAAGGTGAAGTCAGGAGGGTGAATCAGAAGAAGCAGAAGAAGGAGAAGGAGAAGGTGTAGTTAGGAGGGTGAATCAGAAGAAGCAGAAGAAGGAGAAGGAGCAGGTGAAGTCAGGGGGGTGAAGCAGAAGAAGTAGAAGAAGGAGAAGGAGAAGGTGAAGTCAGGACGGTGAAGCAGAAGAAGCAGAAGAAGGAGAAGGAGAAGGTGAAGTCTGGAGGGCGCAGCAGAAGAAGCAGAAGAAGGAGAAGGAGAAGCTGAAGTCTGGAGGGTGAAGCAGAAGAAGCAGAAGAAGGAGAAGGAGAAGGTGAAGTCTGGAGGGTGAATCAGAAGAAGCAGAAGAAGGAGAAGGAGAAGCTGAAGTCAGGAGAGTGAAGCAGAAGAAGCAGAAGATGGAGAAGGAGAAGGTGAAGTCTGGAGGGCGAAGCAGAAGAAGCAGAAGAAGGAGAAGGAGAAGGTGAAGTCTGGAGGGTGAAGCAGAAGAAGCAGAAGAAGGAGAAGGAGAAGGTGGAGTCTGGAGGGTGAATCAGAAGAAGTAGAAGAAGGAGAAGGAGAAGGTGAAGTCAGGAGGGTGAAGCAGAAGAAGCAGAAGAAGGAGAAGGAGAAGGTGAAGTCTGGAGGGTGAAGCAGAAGAAGCAGAAGTAGGAGCAGGAGAAGGTGAAGTCTGGAGGGTGAAGCAGAAGAAGCAGAAGAAGGAGAAGGAGAAGGTGAAGTCAGGAATGTGAATCAGAAGAATTAGAAGAAGGAGAAGGAGAAGGTGAAGTCTGGAGGGTGAATCAGAAGCAGCAGAAGAAGGAGAAGGAGAAGGTGAAGTCTGGAGGGTGAATCAGAAGAAGCAGAAGAAGGAGAAGGAGAAGATGAAGTCTGGAGGGTGAATCAGAAGAAGTAGAAGAAGGAGAAGGATAAGGTGAGGTCTGGAGGGTCAATCAGAAGAAGCAGAAGAAGGAGAAGGAGAAGGTGAAGTCTGGAGGGTGAATCAGAAGAAGCAGAAGAAGGACAAGGAGAAGGTGAAGTCTGGAGGGTGAATTAGAAGAAGCAGAAGAAGGAGAAGGAGAAGGTGAAGTCAGGAGGGTGAATCAGAAGAAGCAGAAGAAGGAGAAGGAGAAGGTAAAGTTAGGAGGGTGAATCAGAAGAAGCAGAAGGAGGAGAAGGAGCAGGTGAAGTCAGCGGGGTGAAGCAGAAGAAGTAGAAGAAGGAGAAGGAGAAGGTGAAGTCAGGAGGGTGAAGCAGAAGAAGCAGAAGAAGGAGAAGGAGAAGGTGAAGTCTGGAGGGCGCAGCAGAAGAAGCAAAAGAAGGAGAAGGAGAAGGTGAAGTCTGGAGGGTGAATCAGAAGAAGCAGAATAAGGAGAAGGAGAAGGTGAAGTCTGGAGGGTGAATCAGAAGAAGCAGAAGAAGGAGAAGGAGAAGGTGAAGTCTGGAGGGTGAATCAGAAGAAGTAGAAGAAGGAGAAGGAGAAGGTGAAGTCTGGAGGGTGAATCAGAAGAAGCAGAAGAAGGAGAAGGAGAAGGTGAAGTCTGGAGGGTGAATCAGAAGAAGTAGAAGAAGGAAAAGGAGAAGGTGAAGTCTGGAGGGTGAATCAGAAGAAGCAGAAGAAGGAGAAGGAGAAGGTGAAGTCTGGAGGGTGAATCAGAAGAAGCAGAAGAAGGAGAAGGAGAAGGTGAAGTCTGCAGGGTGAATCAGAAGAAGCAGAAGAAGGAGAAGGAGAAGGTGAAGTCTGGAGGGTGAATCAGAAGAAGCAGAAGAAGGAGAAGGAGAAGGTGAAGTCTGGAGGTTGAATCAGAAGAAGCAGAAGAAGGAGAAGGAGAAGGTGAAGTCTGGAGGGTGAATCAGAAGGAGTAGAAGAAGGAGAAGGAGAAGGTGAAGTCTGGGGGGTGAATCAGAAGAAGCAGAAGAAGGAGAAGGAGAAGGTGAAGTCTGGAGGGTGAATCAGAAGAAGCAGAAGAAGGAGAAGGAGAAGGTGAAGTCTGGAGGGTGAATCAGAAGAAGCAGAAGAAGGAGAAGGAGAAGGTGAAGTCTGGAGGGTGAATCAGAAGAAGCAGAATAAGGAGAAGGAGAAGGTGAAGTCTGGAGGGTGAATCAGAAGAAGAGGAAGAAGGAGAAGGAGAAGGTGAAGTCTGGAGGGTGAATCAGAAGAAGTAGAAGAAGGAGAAGGAGAAGGTGAAGTCTGGAGGGTGAAGCAGAAGAAGTAGAAGAAGGAGAAGGAGAAGGTGAAGTCAGGAGGGTGAATCAGAAGAAGTAGAAGAAGGAGTAGGAGAAGGTGAAGTCAGGAGGGTGAATCAGAAGAAGCAGAAGAAGGAGAAGGAGAAGGTGAAGTCTGGAGGGTGAATCAGAAGAATCAGAAGAAGGAGAAGGAGAAGGTGAAGTCTGAAGGGTGAATCAGAAGAAGCAGAAGAAAGAGAAGAAGAAGGTGAAGTCTGGAGGGTGAAGCAGAAGAAACAGAAGAAGGAGAAGGAGAAGGTGAAGACTGGAGGGTGAATCTGAAGAAGTATAAGAAGGAGAAGGAGAAGGTGAAGTCTGGAGGGTGAATCAGAAGAAGTAGAAGAAGGAGAAGGAGAAGGTGAAGTCTGGAGGGTGAATCAGAAGAAGCAGAAGAAGGAGAAGGAGAAGGTGAAGTCTGGAGGGTGAATCAGAAGAAGCAGAAGAAAGAGAAGAAGAAGATGAAGTCTGGAGGGTGAATCAGAAGAAGCAGAAGAAGGAGAAGGAGAAGGTGAAGTCTGGAGGGTGAATCAGAAGAAGTAGAAGAAGGAGAAGGAGAAGGTGAAGTCTGGAGGGTGAAGCAGAAGAAGTAGAAGAAGGAGAAGGAGAAGGTGAAGTCAGGAGGGTGAATCAGAAGAAGTAGAAGAAGGAGAAGGAGAAGGTGGAGTCAGGAGGGTGAATCAGAAGAAGCAGAAGAAGGAGAAGGAGAAGGTGAAGTCTGGAGGGTGAATCAGAAGAATCAGAAGAAGGAGAAGGAGAAGGTGAAGTCTGAAGGGTGAATCAGAAGAAGCAGAAGAAAGAGAAGAAGAAGGTGAAGTCTGGAGGGTGAAGCAGAAGAAACAGAAGAAGGAGAAGGAGAAGGTGAAGACTGGAGGGTGAATCTGAAGAAGTATAAGAAGGAGAAGGAGAAGTTGAAGTCTGGAGGGTGAATCAGAAGAAGCAGAAGAAGGAGAAGGAGAAGGTGAAGTCTGGAGGGTGAATCAGAAGAAGCAGAAGAAAGAGAAGGAGAAGATGAAGTCTGGAGGGTGAATCAGAAGAAGCAGAAGAAGGAGAAGGAGAAGGTGAAGTCTGGAGGGTGAATCAGAAGAAGGAGAAGGAGAAGGTGAAGTCTGGAGGGTGAATCAGAAGAAGCAGAAGAAGGAGAAGGAGAAGGTGAAGTCTGGAGGGTGAATCAGAAGAAGCAGAAGAAGGAGAAGGAGAAGGTGAAGTCAGGAGGGTGAATCAGAAGAAGCAGAAGAAGGAGAAGGAGAAGGTGTAGTTAGGAGGGTGAATCAGAAGAAGCAGAAGAAGGAGAAGGAGCAGGTGAAGTCAGGGGGGTGAAGCAGAAGAAGTAGAAGAAGGAGAAGGAGAAGGTGAAGTCATGACGGTGAAGCAGAAGAAGCAGAAGAAGGAGAAGGAGAAGGTGAAGTCTGGAGGGCGCAGCAGAAGAAGCAGAAGAAGGAGAAGGAGAAGCTGAAGTCTGGAGGGTGAAGCAGAAGAAGCAGAAGAAGGAGAAGGAGAAGGTGAAGTCTGGAGGGTGAATCAGAAGAAGCAGAAGAAGGAGAAGGAGAAGCTGAAGTCAGGAGAGTGAAGCAGAAGAAGCAGAAGATGGAGAAGGAGAAGGTGAAGTCTGGAGGGCGAAGCAGAAGAAGCAGAAGAAGGAGAAGGAGAAGGTGAAGTCTGGAGGGTGAAGCAGAAGAAGCAGAAGAAGGAGAAGGAGAAGCTGGAGTCTGGAGGGTGAATCAGAAGAAGTAGAAGAAGGAGAAGGAGAAGGTGAAGTCAGGAGGGTGAAGCAGAAGAAGCAGAAGAAGGAGAGGAGAAGGTGAAGTCTGGAGGGTGAAGCAGAAGAAGCAGAAGAAGGAGCAGGAGAAGGTGAAGTCTGGAGGGTGAATCAGAAGCAGCAGAAGAAGGAGAAGGAGAAGGTGAAGTCTGGAGGGTGAATCAGAAGAAGCAGAAGAAGGAGAAGGAGAAGATGAAGTCTGGAGGGTGAATCAGAAGAAGTAGAAGAAGGAGAAGGATAAGGTGAGGTCTGGAGGGTCAATCAGAAGAAGCAGAAGAAGGAGAAGGAGAAGGTGAAGTCTGGAGGGTGAATCAGAAGAAGCAGAAGAAGGACAAGGAGAAGGTGAAGTCTGGAGGGTGAATTAGAAGAAGCAGAAGAAGGAGAAGGAGAAGGTGAAGTCAGGAGGGTGAATCAGAAGAAGCAGAAGAAGGAGAAGGAGAAGGTAAAGTTAGGAGGGTGAATCAGAAGAAGCAGAAGAAGGAGAAGGAGAAGGTGAAGTCTGGAGGGTGAATCAGAAGAAGTAGAAGAAGGAGAAGGAGAAGGTGAAGTCTGGAGGGTGAATCAGAAGAAGTAGAAGAAGGAGAAGGAGAAGGTGAAGTCTGGAGCGTGAATCAGAAGAAGCAGGAGAAGGAGAAGGAGAAGGTGAAGTCTGGAGGGTGAATCAGAAGAAGCAGAAGAAGGAGAAGGAGAAGGTGATGTCTGGAGGGTGAATCAGAAGAAGCAGAATAAGGAGAAGGAGAAGGTGAAGTCTGGAGGGTGAATCAGAAGAAGCAGAAGAAGGAGAAGGAGAAGGTGAAGTCTGGAGGGTGAATCAGAAGAAGTAGAAGAAGGAGAAGGAGAAGGTGTAGTCTGGAGGGTGAAGCAGAAGAAGTAGAAGAAGGAGACGGAGAAGGTGAAGTCTGGAGGGTGAATCAGAAGAAGCAGAAGAAGGAGAAGGAGAAGGTGAAGTCTGGAGGGTGAATCAGAAGAAGTAGAAGAAGGAGAAGGAGAAGGTGAAGTCTGGAGGGTGAATCAGAAGAAGCAGAAGAAGGAGAAGGAGAAGGTGAAGTCTGGAGGGTGAATCAGAAGAAGCAGAAGAAGGAGAAGGAGAAGGTGAAGTCTGCAGGGTGAATCAGAAGAAGCAGAAGAAGGAGAAGGAGAAGGTGAAGTCTGGAGGGTGAATCAGAAGAAGCAGAATAAGGAGAAGGAGAAGGTGAAGTCTGGAGGGTGAATCAGAAGAAGCAGAAGAAGGAGAAGGAGAAGGTGAAGTCTGGAGGGTGAATCAGAAGGAGTAGAAGAAGGAGAAGGAGAAGGTGAAGTCTGGGGGGTGAATCAGAAGAAGCAGAAGAAGGAGAAGGAGAAGGTGAAGTCTGGAGGGTGAATCAGAAGAAGCAGAAGAAGGAGAAGGAGAAGGTGAAGTCTGGAGGGTGAATCGGAAGAAGCAGAAGAAGGAGAAGGAGAAGGTGAAGTCTGGAGGGTGAATCAGAAGAAGCAGAATAAGGAGAAGGAGAAGGTGAAGTCTGGAGGGTGAATCAGAAGAAGCAGAAGAAGGAGAAGGAGAAGGTGAAGTCTGGAGGGTGAATCAGAAGAAGTAGAAGAAGGAGAAGGAGAAGGTGAAGTCTGGAGGGTGAAGCAGAAGAAGTAGAAGAAGGAGAAGGAGAAGGTGAAGTCAGGAGGGTGAATCAGAAGAAGTAGAAGAAGGAGAAGGAGAAGGTGAAGTCAGGAGGGTGAATCAGAAGAAGCAGAAGAAGGAGAAGGAGAAGGTGAAGTCTGGAGGGTGAATCAGAAGAATCAGAAGAAGGAGAAGGAGAAGGTGAAGTCTGAAGGGTGAATCAGAAGAAGCAGAAGAAAGAGAAGAAGAAGGTGAAGTCTGGAGGGTGAAGCAGAAGAAACAGAAGAAGGAGAAGGAGAAGGTGAAGACTGGAGGGTGAATCTGAAGAAGTATAAGAAGGAGAAGGAGAAGTTGAAGTCTGGAGGGTGAATCAGAAGAAGTAGAAGAAGGAGAAGGAGAAGGTGAAGTCTGGAGGGTGAATCAGAAGAAGCAGAAGAAGGAGAAGGAGAAGGTGAAGTCTGGAGGGTGAATCAGAAGAAGCAGAAGAAAGAGAAGGAGAAGATGAAGTCTGGAGGGTGAATCAGAAGAAGCAGAAGAAGGAGAAGGAGAAGGTGAAGTCTGGAGGGTGAATCAGAAGAAGCAGAAGAAGGAGAAGGAGAAGGTGAAGTCTGGAGGGTGAATCAGAAGAAGCAGAAGAAGGAGAAGGAGAAGGTGAAGTCAGGAGGGTGAATCAGAAGAAGCAGAAGAAGGAGAAGGAGAAGGTGTAGTTAGGAGGGTGAATCAGAAGAAGCAGAAGAAGGAGAAGGAGCAGGTGAAGTCAGGGGGGTGAAGCAGAAGAAGTAGAAGAAGGAGAAGGAGAAGGTGAAGTCAGGACGGTGAAGCAGAAGAAGCAGAAGAAGGAGAAGGAGAAGGTGAAGTCTGGAGGGCGCAGCAGAAGAAGCAGAAGAAGGAGAAGGAGAAGCTGAAGTCTGGAGGGTGAAGCAGAAGAAGCAGAAGAAGGAGAAGGAGAAGGTGAAGTCTGGAGGGTGAATCAGAAGAAGCAGAAGAAGGAGAAGGAGAAGCTGAAGTCAGGAGAGTGAAGCAGAAGAAGCAGAAGATGGAGAAGGAGAAGGTGAAGTCTGGAGGGCGAAGCAGAAGAAGCAGAAGAAGGAGAAGGAGAAGGTGAAGTCTGGAGGGTGAAGCAGAAGAAGCAGAAGAAGGAGAAGGAGAAGGTGGAGTCTGGAGGGTGAATCAGAAGAAGTAGAAGAAGGAGAAGGAGAAGGTGAAGTCAGGAGGGTGAAGCAGAAGAAGCAGAAGAAGGAGAAGGAGAAGGTGAAGTCTGGAGGGTGAAGCAGAAGAAGCAGAAGTAGGAGCAGGAGAAGGTGAAGTCTGGAGGGTGAAGCAGAAGAAGCAGAAGAAGGAGAAGGAGAAGGTGAAGTCAGGAATGTGAATCAGAAGAATTAGAAGAAGGAGAAGGAGAAGGTGAAGTCTGGAGGGTGAATCAGAAGCAGCAGAAGAAGGAGAAGGAGAAGGTGAAGTCTGGAGGGTGAATCAGAAGAAGCAGAAGAAGGAGAAGGAGAAGATGAAGTCTGGAGGGTGAATCAGAAGAAGTAGAAGAAGGAGAAGGATAAGGTGAGGTCTGGAGGGTCAATCAGAAGAAGCAGAAGAAGGAGAAGGAGAAGGTGAAGTCTGGAGGGCGCAGCAGAAGAAGCAAAAGAAGGAGAAGGAGAAGGTGAAGTCTGGAGGGTGAATCAGAAGAAGCAGAATAAGGAGAAGGAGAAGGTGAAGTCTGGAGGGTGAAGCAGAAGAAGCAGAAGAAGGAGAAGGAGAAGGTGAAGTCTGGAGGGCGCAGCAGAAGAAGCAAAAGAAGGAGAAGGAGAAGGTGAAGTCTGGAGGGTGAATCAGAAGAAGCAGAATAAGGAGAAGGAGAAGGTGAAGTCTGGAGGGTGAATCAGAAGAAGCAGAAGAAGGAGAAGGAGAAGGTGAAGTCTGGAGGGTGAATCAGAAGAAGTAGAAGAAGGAGAAGGAGAAGGTGAAGTCTGGAGGGTGAATCAGAAGAAGCAGAAGAAGGAGAAGGAGAAGGTGAAGTCTGGAGGGTGAATCAGAAGAAGTAGAAGAAGGAAAAGGAGAAGGTGAAGTCTGGAGGGTGAATCAGAAGAAGCAGAAGAAGGAGAAGGAGAAGGTGAAGTCTGGAGGGTGAATCAGAAGAAGCAGAAGAAGGAGAAGGAGAAGGTGAAGTCTGCAGGGTGAATCAGAAGAAGCAGAAGAAGGAGAAGGTGAAGTCTGGAGGGTGAATCAGAAGAAGCAGAAGAAGGAGAAGGAGAAGGTGAAGTCTGGAGGTTGAATCAGAAGAAGCAGAAGAAGGAGAAGGAGAAGGTGAAGTCTGGAGGGTGAATCAGAAGGAGTAGAAGAAGGAGAAGGAGAAGGTGAAGTCTGGGGGGTGAATCAGAAGAAGCAGAAGAAGGAGAAGGAGAAGGTGAAGTCTGGAGGGTGAATCAGAAGAAGCAGAAGAAGGAGAAGGAGAAGGTGAAGTCTGGAGGGTGAATCAGAAGAAGCAGAAGAAGGAGAAGGAGAAGGTGAAGTCTGGAGGGTGAATCAGAAGAAGCAGAATAAGGAGAAGGAGAAGGTGAAGTCTGGAGGGTGAATCAGAAGAAGAGGAAGAAGGAGAAGGAGAAGGTGAAGTCTGGAGGGTGAATCAGAAGAAGTAGAAGAAGGAGAAGGAGAAGGTGAAGTCTGGAGGGTGAAGCAGAAGAAGTAGAAGAAGGAGAAGGAGAAGGTGAAGTCAGGAGGGTGAATCAGAAGAAGTAGAAGAAGGAGTAGGAGAAGGTGAAGTCAGGAGGGTGAATCAGAAGAAGCAGAAGAAGGAGAAGGAGAAGGTGAAGTCTGGAGGGTGAATCAGAAGAATCAGAAGAAGGAGAAGGAGAAGGTGAAGTCTGAAGGGTGAATCAGAAGAAGCAGAAGAAAGAGAAGAAGAAGGTGAAGTCTGGAGGGTGAAGCAGAAGAAACAGAAGAAGGAGAAGGAGAAGGTGAAGACTGGAGGGTGAATCTGAAGAAGTATAAGAAGGAGAAGGAGAAGGTGAAGTCTGGAGGGTGAATCAGAAGAAGTAGAAGAAGGAGAAGGAGAAGGTGAAGTCTGGAGGGTGAATCAGAAGAAGCAGAAGAAGGAGAAGGAGAAGGTGAAGTCTGGAGGGTGAATCAGAAGAAGCAGAAGAAAGAGAAGAAGAAGATGAAGTCTGGAGGGTGAATCAGAAGAAGCAGAAGAAGGAGAAGGAGAAGGTGAAGTCTGGAGGGTGAATCAGAAGAAGTAGAAGAAGGAGAAGGAGAAGGTGTAGTTAGGAGGGTGAATCAGAAGAAGCAGAAGAAGGAGAAGGAGCAGGTGAAGTCAGGGGGGTGAAGCAGAAGAAGTAGAAGAAGGAGAAGGAGAAGGTGAAGTCATGACGGTGAAGCAGAAGAAGCAGAAGAAGGAGAAGGAGAAGGTGAAGTCTGGAGGGTGAATCAGAAGAAGCAGAAGAAGGAGAAGGAGAAGGTGAAGTCAGGAGGGTGAATCAGAAGAAGCAGAAGAAGGAGAAGGAGAAGGTGTAGTTAGGAGGGTGAATCAGAAGAAGCAGAAGAAGGAGAAGGAGCAGGTGAAGTCAGGGGGGTGAAGCAGAAGAAGTAGAAGAAGGAGAAGGAGAAGGTGAAGTCATGACGGTGAAGCAGAAGAAGCAGAAGAAGGAGAAGGAGAAGGTGAAGTCTGGAGGGCGCAGCAGAAGAAGCAGAAGAAGGAGAAGGAGAAGCTGAAGTCTGGAGGGTGAAGCAGAAGAAGCAGAAGAAGGAGAAGGAGAAGGTGAAGTCTGGAGGGTGAATCAGAAGAAGCAGAAGAAGGAGAAGGAGAAGCTGAAGTCAGGAGAGTGAAGCAGAAGAAGCAGAAGATGGAGAAGGAGAAGGTGAAGTCTGGAGGGCGAAGCAGAAGAAGCAGAAGAAGGAGAAGGAGAAGGTGAAGTCTGGAGGGTGAAGCAGAAGAAGCAGAAGAAGGAGAAGGAGAAGCTGGAGTCTGGAGGGTGAATCAGAAGAAGTAGAAGAAGGAGAAGGAGAAGGTGAAGTCAGGAGGGTGAAGCAGAAGAAGCAGAAGAAGGAGAGGAGAAGGTGAAGTCTGGAGGGTGAAGCAGAAGAAGCAGAAGAAGGAGCAGGAGAAGGTGAAGTCTGGAGGGTGAAGCAGAAGAAGCAGAAGAAGGAGAAGGAGAAGGTGAAGTCAGGAGGGTGAATCAGAAGAATTAGAAGAAGGAGAAGGAGAAGGTGAAGTCTGGAGGGTGAATCAGAAGCAGCAGAAGAAGGAGAAGGAGAAGGTGAAGTCTGGAGGGTGAATCAGAAGAAGCAGAAGAAGGAGAAGGAGAAGATGAAGTCTGGAGGGTGAATCAGAAGAAGTAGAAGAAGGAGAAGGATAAGGTGAGGTCTGGAGGGTCAATCAGAAGAAGCAGAAGAAGGAGAAGGAGAAGGTGAAGTCTGGAGGGTGAATCAGAAGAAGCAGAAGAAGGACAAGGAGAAGGTGAAGTCTGGAGGGTGAATTAGAAGAAGCAGAAGAAGGAGAAGGAGAAGGTGAAGTCAGGAGGGTGAATCAGAAGAAGCAGAAGAAGGAGAAGGAGAAGGTAAAGTTAGGAGGGTGAATCAGAAGAAGCAGAAGAAGGAGAAGGAGCAGGTGAAGTCAGCGGGGTGAAGCAGAAGAAGTAGAAGAAGGAGAAGGAGAAGGTGAAGTCAGGAGGGTGAAGCAGAAGAAGCAGAAGAAGGAGAAGGAGAAGGTGAAGTCTGGAGGGCGCAGCAGAAGAAGCAAAAGAAGGAGAAGGAGAAGGTGAAGTCTGGAGGGTGAATCAGAAGAAGCAGAATAAGGAGAAGGAGAAGGTGAAGTCTGGAGGGTGAATCAGAAGAAGCAGAAGAAGGAGAAGGAGAAGGTGAAGTCTGGAGGGTGAATCAGAAGAAGTAGAAGAAGGAGAAGGAGAAGGTGTAGTCTGGAGGGTGAAGCAGAAGAAGTAGAAGAAGGAGAAGGAGAAGGTGAAGTCTGGAGGGTGAATCAGAAGAAGCAGAAGAAGGAGAAGGAGAAGGTGAAGTCTGGAGGGTGAATCAGAAGAAGTAGAAGAAGGAAAAGGAGAAGGTGAAGTCTGGAGGGTGAATCAGAAGAAGCAGAAGAAGGAGAAGGAGAAGGTGAAGTCTGGAGGGTGAATCAGAAGAAGCAGAAGAAGGAGAAGGAGAAGGTGAAGTCTGCAGGGTGAATCAGAAGAAGCAGAAGAAGGAGAAGGAGAAGGTGAAGTCTGGAGGGTGAATCAGAAGAAGCAGAATAAGGAGAAGGAGAAGGTGAAGTCTGGAGGTTGAATCAGAAGAAGCAGAAGAAGGAGAAGGAGAAGGTGAAGTCTGGAGGGTGAATCAGAAGGAGTAGAAGAAGGAGAAGGAGAAGGTGAAGTCTGGGGGGTGAATCAGAAGAAGCAGAAGAAGGAGAAGGAGAAGGTGAAGTCTGGAGGGTGAATCAGAAGAAGCAGAAGAAGGAGAAGGAGAAGGTGAAGTCTGGAGGGTGAATCAGAAGAAGCAGAAGAAGGAGAAGGAGAAGGTGAAGTCTGGAGGGTGAATCAGAAGAAGCAGAATAAGGAGAAGGAGAAGGTGAAGTCTGGAGGGTGAATCAGAAGAAGCAGAAGAAGGAGAAGGAGAAGGTGAAGTCTGGAGGGTGAATCAGAAGAAGTAGAAGAAGGAGAAGGAGAAGGTGAAGTCTGGAGGGTGAAGCAGAAGAAGTAGAAGAAGGAGAAGGAGAAGGTGAAGTCAGGAGGGTGAATCAGAAGAAGTAGAAGAAGGAGAAGGAGAAGGTGAAGTCAGGAGGGTGAATCAGAAGAAGCAGAAGAAGGAGAAGGAGAAGGTGAAGTCTGGAGGGTGAATCAGAAGAATCAGAAGAAGGAGAAGGAGAAGGTGAAGTCTGAAGGGTGAATCAGAAGAAGCAGAAGAAAGAGAAGAAGAAGGTGAAGTCTGGAGGGTGAAGCAGAAGAAACAGAAGAAGGAGAAGGAGAAGGTGAAGACTGGAGGGTGAATCTGAAGAAGTATAAGAAGGAGAAGGAGAAGGTGAAGTCTGGAGGGTGAATCAGAAGAAGTAGAAGAAGGAGAAGGAGAAGGTGAAGTCTGGAGGGTGAATCAGAAGAAGCAGAAGAAGGAGAAGGAGAAGGTGAAGTCTGGAGGGTGAATCAGAAGAAGCAGAAGAAAGAGAAGAAGAAGATGAAGTCTGGAGGGTGAATCAGAAGAAGCAGAAGAAGGAGAAGGAGAAGGTGAAGTCTGGAGGGTGAATCAGAAGAAGCAGAAGAAGGAGAAGGAGAAGGTGAAGTCTGGAGGGTGAATCAGAAGAAGCAGAAGAAGGAGAAGGAGAAGGTGAAGTCAGGAGGGTGAATCAGAAGAAGCAGAAGAAGGAGAAGGAGAAGGTGTAGTTAGGAGGGTGAATCAGAAGAAGCAGAAGAAGGAGAAGGAGCAGGTGAAGTCAGGGGGGTGAAGCAGAAGAAGTAGAAGAAGGAGAAGGAGAAGGTGAAGTCAGGACGGTGAAGCAGAAGAAGCAGAAGAAGGAGAAGGAGAAGGTGAAGTCTGGAGGGCGCAGCAGAAGAAGCAGAAGAAGGAGAAGGAGAAGCTGAAGTCTGGAGGGTGAAGCAGAAGAAGCAGAAGAAGGAGAAGGAGAAGGTGAAGTCTGGAGGGTGAATCAGAAGAAGCAGAAGAAGGAGAAGGAGAAGCTGAAGTCAGGAGAGTGAAGCAGAAGAAGCAGAAGATGGAGAAGGAGAAGGTGAAGTCTGGAGGGCGAAGCAGAAGAAGCAGAAGAAGGAGAAGGAGAAGGTGAAGTCTGGAGGGTGAAGCAGAAGAAGCAGAAGAAGGAGAAGGAGAAGGTGGAGTCTGGAGGGTGAATCAGAAGAAGTAGAAGAAGGAGAAGGAGAAGGTGAAGTCAGGAGGGTGAAGCAGAAGAAGCAGAAGAAGGAGAAGGAGAAGGTGAAGTCTGGAGGGTGAAGCAGAAGAAGCAGAAGAAGGAGCAGGAGAAGGTGAAGTCTGGAGGGTGAAGCAGAAGAAGCAGAAGAAGGAGAAGGAGAAGGTGAAGTCAGGAGGGTGAATCAGAAGAATTAGAAGAAGGAGAAGGAGAAGGTGAAGTCTGGAGGGTGAATCAGAAGAAGCAGAAGAAGGAGAAGGAGAAGGAGAAGTCTGGAGGGTGAATCAGAAGAAGCAGAAGAAGGAGAAGGAGAAGATGAAGTCTGGAGGGTGAATCAGAAGAAGTAGAAGAAGGAGAAGGAGAAGGTGAGGTCTGGAGGGTCAATCAGAAGAAGCAGAAGAAGGAGAAGGAGAAGGTGAAGTCTGGAGGGTGAATCAGAAGAATCAGAAGAAGGAGAAGGAGAAGGTGAAGTCTGAAGGGTGAATCAGAAGAAGCAGAAGAAAGAGAAGAAGAAGGTGAAGTCTGGAAGGTGAAGCAGAAGAAACAGAAGAAGGAGAAGGAGAAGGTGAAGACTGGAGGGTGAATCTGAAGAAGTATAAGAAGGAGAAGGAGAAGGTGAAGTCTGGAGGGTGAATCAGAAGAAGTAGAAGAAGGAGAAGGAGAAGGTGAAGTCTGGAGGGTGAATCAGAAGAAGCAGAAGAAGGAGAAGGAGAAGGTGAAGTCTGGAGGGTGAATCAGAAGAAGCAGAAGAAAGAGAAGAAGAAGATGAAGTCTGGAGGGTGAATCAGAAGAAGCAGAAGAAGGAGAAGGAGAAGGTGAAGTCTGGAGGGTGAATCAGAAGAAGTAGAAGAAGGAGAAGGAGAAGGTGAAGTCTGGAGGGTGAAGCAGAAGAAGTAGAAGAAGGAGAAGGAGAAGGTGAAGTCAGGAGGGTGAATCAGAAGAAGTAGAAGAAGGAGAAGGAGAAGGTGGAGTCAGGAGGGTGAATCAGAAGAAGCAGAAGAAGGAGAAGGAGAAGGTGAAGTCTGGAGGGTGAATCAGAAGAATCAGAAGAAGGAGAAGGAGAAGGTGAAGTCTGAAGGGTGAATCAGAAGAAGCAGAAGAAAGAGAAGAAGAAGGTGAAGTCTGGAGGGTGAAGCAGAAGAAACAGAAGAAGGAGAAGGAGAAGGTGAAGACTGGAGGGTGAATCTGAAGAAGTATAAGAAGGAGAAGGAGAAGTTGAAGTCTGGAGGGTGAATCAGAAGAAGTAGAAGAAGGAGAAGGAGAAGGTGAAGTCTGGAGGGTGAATCAGAAGAAGCAGAAGAAGGAGAAGGAGAAGGTGAAGTCTGGAGGGTGAATCAGAAGAAGCAGAAGAAAGAGAAGGAGAAGATGATGTCTGGAGGGTGAATCAGAAGAAGCAGAAGAAGGAGAAGGAGAAGGTGTAGTTAGGAGGGTGAATCAGAAGAAGCAGAAGAAGGAGAAGGAGCAGGTGAAGTCAGGGGGGTGAAGCAGAAGAAGTAGAAGAAGGAGAAGGAGAAGGTGAAGTCATGACGGTGAAGCAGAAGAAGCAGAAGAAGGAGAAGGAGAAGGTGAAGTCTGGAGGGCGCAGCAGAAGAAGCAGAAGAAGGAGAAGGAGAAGCTGAAGTCTGGAGGGTGAAGCAGAAGAAGCAGAAGAAGGAGAAGGAGAAGGTGAAGTCTGGAGGGTGAATCAGAAGAAGCAGAAGAAGGAGAAGGAGAAGCTGAAGTCAGGAGAGTGAAGCAGAAGAAGCAGAAGATGGAGAAGGAGAAGGTGAAGTCTGGAGGGCGAAGCAGAAGAAGCAGAAGAAGGAGAAGGAGAAGGTGAAGTCTGGAGGGTGAAGCAGAAGAAGCAGAAGAAGGAGAAGGAGAAGCTGGAGTCTGGAGGGTGAATCAGAAGAAGTAGAAGAAGGAGAAGGAGAAGGTGAAGTCAGGAGGGTGAAGCAGAAGAAGCAGAAGAAGGAGAGGAGAAGGTGAAGTCTGGAGGGTGAAGCAGAAGAAGCAGAAGAAGGAGCAGGAGAAGGTGAAGTCTGGAGGGTGAAGCAGAAGAAGCAGAAGAAGGAGAAGGAGAAGGTGAAGTCAGGAGGGTGAATCAGAAGAATTAGAAGAAGGAGAAGGAGAAGGTGAAGTCTGGAGGGTGAATCAGAAGCAGCAGAAGAAGGAGAAGGAGAAGGTGAAGTCTGGAGGGTGAATCAGAAGAAGCAGAAGAAGGAGAAGGAGAAGATGAAGTCTGGAGGGTGAATCAGAAGAAGTAGAAGAAGGAGAAGGATAAGGTGAGGTCTGGAGGGTCAATCAGAAGAAGCAGAAGAAGGAGAAGGAGAAGGTGAAGTCTGGAGGGTGAATCAGAAGAAGCAGAAGAAGGACAAGGAGAAGGTGAAGTCTGGAGGGTGAATTAGAAGAAGCAGAAGAAGGAGAAGGAGAAGGTGAAGTCAGGAGGGTGAATCAGAAGAAGCAGAAGAAGGAGAAGGAGAAGGTAAAGTTAGGAGGGTGAATCAGAAGAAGCAGAAGAAGGAGAAGGAGCAGGTGAAGTCAGCGGGGTGAAGCAGAAGAAGTAGAAGAAGGAGAAGGAGAAGGTGAAGTCAGGAGGGTGAAGCAGAAGAAGCAGAAGAAGGAGAAGGAGAAGGTGAAGTCTGGAGGGCGCAGCAGAAGAAGCAAAAGAAGGAGAAGGAGAAGGTGAAGTCTGGAGGGTGAATCAGAAGAAGCAGAATAAGGAGAAGGAGAAGGTGAAGTCTGGAGGGTGAATCAGAAGAAGCAGAAGAAGGAGAAGGAGAAGGTGAAGTCTGGAGGGTGAATCAGAAGAAGTAGAAGAAGGAGAAGGAGAAGGTGTAGTCTGGAGGGTGAAGCAGAAGAAGTAGAAGAAGGAGAAGGAGAAGGTGAAGTCTGGAGGGTGAATCAGAAGAAGCAGAAGAAGGAGAAGGAGAAGGTGAAGTCTGGAGGGTGAATCAGAAGAAGTAGAAGAAGGAAAAGGAGAAGGTGAAGTCTGGAGGGTGAATCAGAAGAAGCAGAAGAAGGAGAAGGAGAAGGTGAAGTCTGGAGGGTGAATCAGAAGAAGCAGAAGAAGGAGAAGGAGAAGGTGAAGTCTGCAGGGTGAATCAGAAGAAGCAGAAGAAGGAGAAGGAGAAGGTGAAGTCTGGAGGGTGAATCAGAAGAAGCAGAATAAGGAGAAGGAGAAGGTGAAGTCTGGAGGTTGAATCAGAAGAAGCAGAAGAAGGAGAAGGAGAAGGTGAAGTCTGGAGGGTGAATCAGAAGGAGTAGAAGAAGGAGAAGGAGAAGGTGAAGTCTGGGGGGTGAATCAGAAGAAGCAGAAGAAGGAGAAGGAGAAGGTGAAGTCTGGAGGGTGAATCAGAAGAAGCAGAAGAAGGAGAAGGAGAAGGTGAAGTCTGGAGGGTGAATCAGAAGAAGCAGAAGAAGGAGAAGGAGAAGGTGAAGTCTGGAGGGTGAATCAGAAGAAGCAGAATAAGGAGAAGGAGAAGGTGAAGTCTGGAGGGTGAATCAGAAGAAGCAGAAGAAGGAGAAGGAGAAGGTGAAGTCTGGAGGGTGAATCAGAAGAAGTAGAAGAAGGAGAAGGAGAAGGTGAAGTCTGGAGGGTGAAGCAGAAGAAGTAGAAGAAGGAGAAGGAGAAGGTGAAGTCAGGAGGGTGAATCAGAAGAAGTAGAAGAAGGAGAAGGAGAAGGTGAAGTCAGGAGGGTGAATCAGAAGAAGCAGAAGAAGGAGAAGGAGAAGGTGAAGTCTGGAGGGTGAATCAGAAGAAGCAGAAGAAGGAGAAGGAGAAGGTGAAGTCTGGAGGGTGAATCAGAAGAAGCAGAAGAAAGAGAAGAAGAAGATGAAGTCTGGAGGGTGAATCAGAAGAAGCAGAAGAAGGAGAAGGAGAAGGTGAAGTCTGGAGGGTGAATCAGAAGAAGCAGAAGAAGGAGAAGGAGAAGGTGAAGTCTGGAGGGCGCAGCAGAAGAAGCAGAAGAAGGAGAAGGAGAAGCTGAAGTCTGGAGGGTGAAGCAGAAGAAGCAGAAGAAGGAGAAGGAGAAGGTGAAGTCTGGAGGGTGAATCAGAAGAAGCAGAAGAAGGAGAAGGAGAAGCTGAAGTCAGGAGAGTGAAGCAGAAGAAGCAGAAGATGGAGAAGGAGAAGGTGAAGTCTGGAGGGCGAAGCAGAAGAAGCAGAAGAAGGAGAAGGAGAAGGTGAAGTCTGGAGGGTGAAGCAGAAGAAGCAGAAGAAGGAGAAGGAGAAGGTGGAGTCTGGAGGGTGAATCAGAAGAAGTAGAAGAAGGAGAAGGAGAAGGTGAAGTCAGGAGGGTGAAGCAGAAGAAGCAGAAGAAGGAGAAGGAGAAGGTGAAGTCTGGAGGGTGAAGCAGAAGAAGCAGAAGAAGGAGCAGGAGAAGGTGAAGTCTGGAGGGTGAAGCAGAAGAAGCAGAAGAAGGAGAAGGAGAAGGTGAAGTCAGGAGGGTGAATCAGAAGAATTAGAAGAAGGAGAAGGAGAAGGTGAAGTCTGGAGGGTGAATCAGAAGAAGCAGAAGAAGGAGAAGGAGAAGGAGAAGTCTGGAGGGTGAATCAGAAGAAGCAGAAGAAGGAGAAGGAGAAGATGAAGTCTGGAGGGTGAATCAGAAGAAGTAGAAGAAGGAGAAGGAGAAGGTGAGGTCTGGAGGGTCAATCAGAAGAAGCAGAAGAAGGAGAAGGAGAAGGTGAAGTCTGGAGGGTGAATCAGAAGAAGCAGAAGAAGGACAAGGAGAAGGTGAAGTCTGGAGGGTGAATTAGAAGAAGCAGAAGAAGGAGAAGGAGAAGGTGAAGTCAGGAGGGTGAATCAGAAGAAGCAGAAGAAGGAGAAGGAGAAGGTAAAGTTAGGAGGGTGAATCAGAAGAAGCAGAAGAAGGAGAAGGAGCAGGTGAAGTCAGCGGGGTGAAGCAGAAGAAGTAGAAGAAGGAGAAGGAGAAGGTGAAGTCAGGAGGGTGAAGCAGAAGAAGCAGAAGAAGGAGAAGGAGAAGGTGAAGTCTGGAGGGCGCAGCAGAAGAAGCAGAAGAAGGAGAAGGAGAAGGTGAAGTCTGGAGGGTGAAGAAGAAGAAGCAGAAGAAGGAGAAGGAGAAGGTGAAGTCTGGAGGGTGAATCAGAAGAAGTAGAAGAAGGTGAAGGAGAAGGTGAAGTCAGGAGAGTGAAGCAGACGAAGCAGAAGAAGGAGAAGGAGAAGGTGAAGTCTGGAGGGTGAAGCAGAAGAATCAGAAGAAGGAGAAGGAGAAGGTGAAGTCTGGAGGGTGAATCAGAAGAAGCAGAAGAAAGAGAAGGAGATTGTGAAGTCTGGAAGGTGAATCAGAAGAAGTAGAAGAAGGAGAAGGAGAAGGTGAAGTCTGGAGGGTGAATCAGAAGAAGCAGAAGAAGGAGAAGGAGAAGGTGAAGTCTGGAGGGTGAATCAGAAGAAGTAGACGAAGGAGAAGGAGAAGGTAAAGTTAGGAGGGTGAATCAGAAGAAGCAGAAGAAGGAGAAGGAGCAGGTGAAGTCAGCGGGGTGAAGCAGAAGAATTAGAAGAAGGAGAAGGAGAAGGTGAAGTCAGGAGGGTGAAGCAGAAGAAGCAGAAGAAGGAGAAGGAGAAGGTGAAGTCTGGAGGGCGCAGCAGAAGAAGCAGAAGAAGGAGAAGGAGAAGGTGAAGTCTGGAGGGTGAAGAAGAAGAAGCAGAAGAAGGAGAAGGAGAAGGTGAAGTCTGGAGGGTGAATCAGAAGAAGTAGAAGAAGGTGAAGGAGAAGGTGAAGTCAGGAGAGTGAAGCAGACGAAGCAGAAGAAGGAGAAGGAGAAGGTGAAGTCTGGAGGGTGAAGCAGAAGAATCAGAAGAAGGAGAAGGAGAAGGTGAAGTCTGGAGGGTGAAACAGAAGAAGCAGAAGAAAGAGAAGGAGAAGGTGAAGTCTGGACGGTGAATCAGAAGAAGTAGAAGAAGGAGAAGGAGAAGGTGAAGTCTGGAGGGTGAATCAGAAGAAGCAGAAGAAGGAGAAGGAGAAGGTGAAGTCTGGAGGGTGAATCAGAAGAAGTAGACGAAGGAGAAGGAGAAGGTGAAGTCTGGAGGGTGAATCCGAAGAAGCAGAAGAAGGAGATGTAGAAGGTGAAGTCTGGAGGGTGAAGCAGAAGAAGTAGAAGAAGGAGAAGGAGAAGGTGAAGTCAGGAGGGTGAAGCAGAAGAAGCAGAAGAAGGAGAAGGAGAAGGTGAAGTCTGGAGGGCGCAGCAGAAGAAGCAGAAGAAGGAGAAGGAGAAGGTGAAGTCTGGAGGGTGAAGAAGAAGAAGCAGTAGAAGGAGAAGGAGAAGGTGAAGTCTGAAGGGTGAATCAGAAGAAGTAGAAGAAGGTGAAGGAGAAGGTGAAGTCAGGAGAGTGAAGCAGACGAAGCAGAAGAAGGAGAAGGAGAAGGTGAAGTCTGGAGGGTGAAGCAGAAGAATCAGAAGAAGGAGAAGGAGAAGGTGAAGTCTGGAGGGTGAATCAGAAGAAGCAGAAGAAGGAGAAGGAGAAGGTGAAGTCTGGAGGGTGAATCAGAAGAAGTAGACGAAGGAGAAGGAGAAGGTGAAGTCTGGAGGGTGAATCAGAAGAAGCAGAAGAAGGAGATGTAGAAGGTGAAGTCTGGAGGGTGAATCAGAAGAAGTAGAAGAAGGAGAAGGAGAAGGTGAAGTCTGGAGGGTGAATCAGAAGAAGCAGAAGAAGGAGAAGGAGAAGGTGAAGTCTGGAGGGTGAATCAGAAGAAGCAGAAGAAGGAGAAGGAGAAGGTGAAGTCTGGAGGGTGATTCAGAAGAAGCAGAATAAGGAGAAGGAGAAGGTGAAGTCTGGAGGGTGAAACAGAAGAAGCAGAAGAAGGAGAAGGAGAAGGTGAAGTCTGGAGGGTGAATCAGAAGAAGTAGAAGAAGGAGAAGGAGAAGGTGAAGTCTGGAGGGTGAATCAGAAGAAGTAGAAGAAGGAGAAGGAGAAGGTGAAGTCTGGAGGGTGAATCAGAAGAAGTAGAAGAAGGAGAAGGAGAAGGTGAAGTCTGGAGGGTGAAGCAGAAGAAGTAAAAGAAGGAGAAGGAGAAGGTGAAGTCAGGAGGGTGAATCAGAAGATGTAGAAGAAGGAGAAGGAGAAGGTGAAGTCAGGAGGGTGAATCAGAAGAAGCAGAAGAAGGAGAAGGAGAAGGTGAAGTCTGGAGGGTGAATCAGAAGAAGTAGAAGAAGGAGAAGGAGAAGGTGAAGTCTGGAGGGTGAATCAGAAGAAGCAGAAGAAGGAGAAGGAGAAGGTGAAGTCTGGAGGGTGAATCAGAAGAAGCAGAATAAGGAGAAGGAGAAGGTGAAGTCTGGAGGGTGAATCAGAAGAAGCAGAAGAAGGAGAAGGAGAAGGTGAAGTCTGGAGGGTGAATCAGAAGAAGTAGAAGAAGGAGAAGGAGAAGGTGTAGTCTGGAGGGTGAAGCAGAAGAAGTAGAAGAAGGAGAAGGAGAAGGTGAAGTCTGGAGGGTGAATCAGAAGAAGCAGAAGAAGGAGAAGGAGAAGGTGAAGTCTGGAGGGTGAATCAGAAGAAGTAGAAGAAGGAGAAGGAGAAGGTGAAGTCTGGAGGGTGAATCAGAAGAAGCAGAAGAAGGAGAAGGAGAAGGTGAAGTCTGGAGGGTGAATCAGAAGAAGCAGAAGAAGGAGAAGGAGAAGGTGAAGTCTGCAGGGTGAATCAGAAGAAGCAGAAGAAGGAGAAGGAGAAGGTGAAGTCTGGAGGGTGAATCAGAAGAAGCAGAATAAGGAGAAGGAGAAGGTGAAGTCTGGAGGGTGAATCAGAAGAAGCAGAAGAAGGAGAAGGAGAAGGTGAAGTCTGGAGGGTGAATCAGAAGAAGCAGAAGAAGGAGAAGGAGAAGGTGAAGTCTGGAGGGTGAATCAGAAGAAGCAGAAGAAGGAGAAGGAGAAGGTGAAGTCAGGAGGTTGAATCAGAAGAAGCAGAAGAAGGAGAAGGAGAAGGTGTAGTTAGGAGGGTGAATCAGAAGAAGCAGAAGAAGGAGAAGGAGCAGGTGAAGTCAGGGGGGTGAAGCAGAAGAAGTAGAAGAAGGAGAAGGAGAAGGTGAAGTCAGGACGGTGAAGCAGAAGAAGCAGAAGAAGGAGAAGGAGAAGGTGAAGTCTGGAGGGCGCAGCAGAAGAAGCAGAAGAAGGAGAAGGAGAAGCTGAAGTCTGGAGGGTGAAGCAGAAGAAGCAGAAGAAGGAGAAGGAGAAGGTGAAGTCTGGAGGGTGAATCAGAAGAAGCAGAAGAAGGAGAAGGAGAAGCTGAAGTCAGGAGAGTGAAGCAGAAGAAGCAGAAGATGGAGAAGGAGAAGGTGAAGTCTGGAGGGCGAAGCAGAAGAAGCAGAAGAAGGAGAAGGAGAAGGTGAAGTCTGGAGGGTGAAGCAGAAGAAGCAGAAGAAGGAGAAGGAGAAGGTGGAGTCTGGAGGGTGAATCAGAAGAAGTAGAAGAAGGAGAAGGAGAAGGTGAAGTCAGGAGGGTGAAGCAGAAGAAGCAGAAGAAGGAGAAGGAGAAGGTGAAGTCTGGAGGGTGAAGCAGAAGAAGCAGAAGAAGGAGCAGGAGAAGGTGAAGTCTGGAGGGTGAAGCAGAAGAAGCAGAAGAAGGAGAAGGAGAAGGTGAAGTCAGGAGGGTGAATCAGAAGAATTAGAAGAAGGAGAAGGAGAAGGTGAAGTCTGGAGGGTGAATCAGAAGAAGCAGAAGAAGGAGAAGGAGAAGGAGAAGTCTGGAGGGTGAATCAGAGGAAGCAGAAGAAGGAGAAGGAGAAGATGAAGTCTGGAGGGTGAATCAGAAGAAGTAGAAGAAGGAGAAGGAGAAGGTGAGGTCTGGAGGGTCAATCAGAAGAAGCAGAAGAAGGAGAAGGAGAAGGTGAAGTCTGGAGGGTGAATCAGAAGAAGCAGAAGAAGGACAAGGAGAAGGTGAAGTCTGGAGGGTGAATTAGAAGAAGCAGAAGAAGGAGAAGGAGAAGGTGAAGTCAGGAGGGTGAATCAGAAGAAGCAGAAGAAGGAGAAGGAGAAGGTAAAGTTAGGAGGGTGAATCAGAAGAAGCAGAAGAAGGAGAAGGAGCAGGTGAAGTCAGCGGGGTGAAGCAGAAGAAGTAGAAGAAGGAGAAGGAGAAGGTGAAGTCAGGAGGGTGAAGCAGAAGAAGCAGAAGAAGGAGAAGGAGAAGGTGAAGTCTGGAGGGCGCAGCAGAAGAAGCAGAAGAAGGAGAAGGAGAAGGTGAAGTCTGGAGGGTGAAGAAGAAGAAGCAGAAGAAGGAGAAGGAGAAGGTGAAGTCTGGAGGGTGAATCAGAAGAAGTAGAAGAAGGTGAAGGAGAAGGTGAAGTCAGGAGAGTGAAGCAGACGAAGCAGAAGAAGGAGAAGGAGAAGGTGAAGTCTGGAGGGTGAAGCAGAAGAATCAGAAGAAGGAGAAGGAGAAGGTGAAGTCTGGAGGGTGAATCAGAAGAAGCAGAAGAAAGAGAAGGAGAAGGTGAAGTCTGGAAGGTGAATCAGAAGAAGTAGAAGAAGGAGAAGGAGAAGGTGAAGTCTGGAGGGTGAATCAGAAGAAGCAGAAGAAGGAGAAGGAGAAGGTGAAGTCTGGAGGGTGAATCAGAAGAAGTAGACGAAGGAGAAGGAGAAGGTGAAGTCTGGAGGGTGAATCAGAAGAAGCAGAAGAAGGAGATGTAGAAGGTGAAGTCTGGAGGGTGAATCAGAAGAAGTAGAAGAAGGAGAAGGAGAAGGTGAAGTCTGGAGGGTGAATCAGAAGAAGCAGAAGAAGGAGAAGGAGAAGGTGAAGTCTGGAGGGTGAATCAGAAGAAGCAGAAGAAGGAGAAGGAGAAGGTGAAGTCTGGAGGGTGATTCAGAAGAAGCAGAATAAGGAGAAGGAGAAGGTGAAGTCTGGAGGGTGAAACAGAAGAAGCAGAAGAAGGAGAAGGAGAAGGTGAAGTCTGGAGGGTGAATCAGAAGAAGTAGAAGAAGGAGAAGGAGAAGGTGAAGTCTGGAGGGTGAATCAGAAGAAGTAGAAGAAGGAGAAGGAGAAGGTGAAGTCTGGAGGGTGAATCAGAAGAAGTAGAAGAAGGAGAAGGAGAAGGTGAAGTCTGGAGGGTGAAGCAGAAGAAGTAGAAGAAGGAGAAGGAGAAGGTGAAGTCAGGAGGGTGAATCAGAAGATGTAGAAGAAGGAGAAGGAGAAGGTGAAGTCAGGAGGGTGAATCAGAAGAAGCAGAAGAAGGAGAAGGAGAAGGTGAAGTCTGGAGGGTGAATCAGAAGAAGTAGAAGAAGGAGAAGGAGAAGGTGAAGTCTGGAGGGTGAATCAGAAGAAGCAGAAGAAGGAGAAGGAGAAGGTGAAGTCTGGAGGGTGAATCAGAAGAAGCAGAAGAAGGAGAAGGAGAAGGTGAAGTCTGGAGGGTGAATCAGAAGAAGCAGAATAAGGAGAAGGAGAAGGTGAAGTCTGGAGGGTGAATCAGAAGAAGCAGAAGAAGGAGAAGGAGAAGGTGAAGTCTGGAGGGTGAATCAGAAGAAGTAGAAGAAGGAGAAGGAGAAGGTGTAGTCTGGAGGGTGAAGCAGAAGAAGTAGAAGAAGGAGAAGGAGAAGGTGAAGTCTGGAGGGTGAATCAGAAGAAGCAGAAGAAGGAGAAGGAGAAGGTGAAGTCTGGAGGGTGAATCAGCAGAAGTAGAAGAAGGAGAAGGAGAAGGTGAAGTCTGGAGGGTGAATCAGAAGAAGCAGAAGAAGGAGAAGGAGAAGGTGAAGTCTGGAGGGTGAATCAGAAGAAGCAGAAGAAGGAGAAGGAGAAGGTGAAGTCTGCAGGGTGAATCAGAAGAAGCAGAAGAAGGAGAAGGAGAAGGTGAAGTCTGGAGGGTGAATCAGAAGAAGCAGAATAAGGAGAAGGAGAAGGTGAAGTCTGGAGGGTGAATCAGAAGAAGCAGAAGAAGGAGAAGGAGAAGGTGAAGTCTGGAGGGTGAATCAGAAGGAGTAGAAGAAGGAGAAGGAGAAGGTGAAGTCTGGAGGGTGAGTCAGAAGAAGCAGAAGAAGGAGAAGGAGAAGGTGAAGTCTGGAGGGTGAATCAGAAGAAGCAGAAGAAGGAGAAGGAGAAGGTGAAGTCTGGAGGGTGAATCAGAAGAAGCAGAAGAAGGAGAAGGAGAAGGTGAAGTCTGGAGGGTGAATCAGAAGAAGCAGAATAAGGAGAAGGAGAAGGTGAGGTCTGGAGGGTGAATCAGAAGAAGCAGAAGAAGGAGAAGGAGAAGGTGAAGTCTGGAGGGTGAATCAGAAGAAGTAGAAGAAGGAGAAGGAGAAGGTGAAGTCTGGAGGGTGAAGCAGAAGAAGTAGAAGAAGGAGAAGGAGAAGGTGAAGTCAGGAGGGTGAATCAGAAGAAGTAGAAGAAGGAGAAGGAGAAGGTGAAGTCAGGAGGGTGAATCAGAAGAAGTAGAAGAAGGAGAAGGAGAAGGTGAAGTCTGGAGGGTGAATCAAAAGAAGCAGAAGAAGGAGAAGGAGAAGGTGAAGTCTGGAGGGTGAATCAGAAGAAGCAGAAGAAGGAGAAGGAGAAGGTGAAGTCTGGAGGGTGAATCAGAAGAAGCAGAAGAAGGAGAAGGAGAAGGTGAAGTCTGGAGGGTGAATCAGCAGAAGCAGAATAAGGAGAAGGAGAAGGTGAGGTCTGGAGGGTGAATCAGAAGAAGCAGAAGAAGGAGAAGGAGAAGGTGAAGTCTGGAGGGTGAATCAGAAGAAGCAGAAGAAGCAGAAGGAGAAGGTGAAGTCTGGAGGGTGAATCAGAAGAAGCAGAAGAAGGAGAAGGAGAAGGTGAAGTCTGGAGGGTGAATCAGAAGAAGCAGAAGAAGGAGAAGGAGAAGGTG
This sequence comes from Somniosus microcephalus, assembly GCF_052327205.1. NCBI lineage: Eukaryota > Metazoa > Chordata > Chondrichthyes > Squaliformes > Somniosidae > Somniosus > Somniosus microcephalus. The sequence continues at coordinate 51,065 of NW_028225399.1, read as the reverse complement.
AAGTCAGGAGGGTGAATCAGAAGAAGCAGAAGAAGGAGAAGGAGAAGGTGTAGTTAGGAGGGTGAATCAGAAGAAGCAGAAGAAGGAGAACTAGCAGGTGAAGTCAGGGGGGTGAAGCAGAAGAAGTAGAAGAAGGAGAAGGAGAAGGTGAAGTCAGGACGGTGAAGCAGAAGAAGCAGAAGAAGGAGAAGGAGAAGGTGAAGTCTGGAGGGCGCAGCAGAAGAAGCAGAAGAAGGAGAAGGAGAAGCTGAAGTCTGGAGGGTGAAGCAGAAGAAGCAGAAGAAGAAGAAGGAGAAGGTGAAGTCTGGAGGGTGAATCAGAAGAAGTAGAAGAAGGAGAAGGAGAAGGTGAAGTCAGGAGAGTGAAGCAGAAGAAGCAGAAGATGGAGAAGGAGAAGGTGAAGTCTGGAGGGCGAAGCAGAAGAAGCAGAAGAAGGAGAAGGAGTAGGTGAAGTCTGGAGGGTGATGCAGAAGAAGCAGAAGAAGGAGAAGGAGAAGGTGAAGTCTGGAGGGTGAATCAGAAGAAGTAGAAGAAGGAGAAGGAGAAGGTGAAGTCAGGAGGGTGAAGCAGAAGAAGCGGAAGAAGGAGAAGGAGAAGGTGAAGTCTGGATGGTGAATCAGAAGAAGCAGAAGAAGGAGAAGGAGAAGATGAAGTCTGGAGGGTGAATCAGAAGAAGTAGAAGAAGGAAAAGGAGAAGGTGAGGTCTGGAGGGTCAATCAGAAGAAGCAGAAGAAGGAGAAGGAGAAGGTGAAGTCTGGAGGGTGAATCAGAAGAAGCAGAAGAAGGAGAAGGAGAAGGTGAAGTCAGGAGGGTGAATCAGAAGAAGCAGAAGAAGGAGAAGGAGAAGGTGAAGTCTGGAGGGTGAATCAGAAGAAGCAGAAGAAGGAGAAGGAGAAGATGAAGTCTGGAGGGTGAATCAGAAGAAGTAGAAGAAGGAGAAGGAGAAGGTGAAGTCTGGAGGGTGAATCAGAAGAAACAGAAGAAGGAGAAGGAGAAGGTGAAGTCTGGAGGGTGAATCAGAAGAAGCAGAAGAAGGAGAAGGAGAAGGTGAAGTCTGGAGGGTGAATCAGAAGGAGTAGAAGAAGGAGAAGGAGAAGGTGAAGTCTGGAGGGTGAATCAGAAGAAGCAGAAGAAGGAGAAGGAGAAGGTGAAGTCTGGAGGGTGAATCAGAAGAAGCAGAAGAAGGAGAAGGAGAAGGTGAAGTCTGGAGGGTGAATCAGAAGAAGCAGAAGAAGGAGAAGGAGAAGGTGAAGTCTGGAGGGTGAATCAGAAGAAGCAGAAGAAGGAGAAGGAGAAGGTGAAGTCTGGAGGGTGAATCAGAAGAAGCAGAAGAAGGAGAAGGAGAAGGTGAAGTCAGGAGGGTGAATCAGAAGAAGCAGAAGAAGGAGAAGGAGAAGGTGTAGTTAGGAGGGTGAATCAGAAGAAGCAGAAGAAGGAGAACTAGCAGGTGAAGTCAGGGGGGTGAAGCAGAAGAAGTAGAAGAAGGAGAAGGAGAAGGTGAAGTCAGGACGGTGAAGCAGAAGAAGCAGAAGAAGGAGAAGGAGAAGGTGAAGTCTGGAGGGCGCAGCAGAAGAAGCAGAAGAAGGAGAAGGAGAAGCTGAATTCTGGAGGGTGAAGCAGAAGAAGCAGAAGAAGGAGAAGGAGAAGGTGAAGTCTGGAGGGTGAATCAGAAGAAGTAGAAGAAGGAGAAGGAGAAGGTGAAGTCAGGAGAGTGAAGCAGAAGAAGCAGAAGATGGAGAAGGAGAAGGTGAAGTCTGGAGGGCGAAGCAGAAGAAGCAGAAGAAGGAGAAGGAGTAGGTGAAGTCTGGAGGGTGAAGCAGAAGAAGCAGAAGAAGGAGAAGGAGAAGGTGAAGTCTGGAGGGTGAATCAGAAGAAGTAGAAGAAGGAGAAGGAGAAGGTGAAGTCAGGAGGGTGAAGCAGAAGAAGCAGAAGAAGGAGAAGGAGAAGGTGAAGTCTGGAGGGTGAATCAGAAGAAGCAGAAGAAGGAGAAGGAGAAGATGAAGTCTGGAGGGTGAATCAGAAGAAGTAGAAGAAGGAGAAGGAGAAGGTGAGGTCTGGAGGGTCAATCAGAAGAAGCAGAAGAAGGAGAAGGAGAAGGTGAAGTCAGGACGGTGAAGCAGAAGAAGCAGAAGAAGGAGAAGGAGAAGGTGAAGTCTGGAGGGCGCAGCAGAAGAAGCAGAAGAAGGAGAAGGAGAAGCTGAATTCTGGAGGGTGAAGCAGAAGAAGCAGAAGAAGGAGAAGGAGAAGGTGAAGTCTGGAGGGTGAATCAGAAGAAGTAGAAGAAGGAGAAGGAGAAGGTGAAGTCAGGAGAGTGAAGCAGAAGAAGCAGAAGATGGAGAAGGAGAAGGTGAAGTCTGGAGGGCGAAGCAGAAGAAGCAGAAGAAGGAGAAGGAGTAGGTGAAGTCTGGAGGGTGAAGCAGAAGAAGCAGAAGAAGGAGAAGGAGAAGGTGAAGTCTGGAGGGTGAATCAGAAGAAGTAGAAGAAGGAGAAGGAGAAGGTGAAGTCAGGAGGGTGAAGCAGAAGAAGCAGAAGAAGGAGAAGGAGAAGGTGAAGTCTGGAGGGTGAATCAGAAGAAGCAGAGGAAGGAGAAGGAGAAGATGAAGTCTGGAGGGTGAATCAGAAGAAGTAGAAGAAGGAGAAGGAGAAGGTGAGGTCTGGAGGGTCAATCAGAAGAAGCAGAAGAAGGAGAAGGAGAAGGTGAAGTCTGGAGGGTGAATCAGAAGAAGCAGAAGAAGGAGAAGGAGAAGGTGAAGTCAGGAGGGTGAATCAGAAGAAGCAGAAGAAGGAGAAGGAGAAGGTGAAGTCTGGAGGGTGAATCAGAAGAAGCAGAAGAAGGAGAAGGAGAAGGTGAAGTCAGGAGGGTGAATCAGAAGAAGCAGAAGAAGGAGAAGGAGAAGGTGTAGTTAGGAGGGTGAATCAGAAGAAGCAGAAGAAGGAGAACTAGCAGGTGAAGTCAGGGGGGTGAAGCAGAAGAAGTAGAAGAAGGAGAAGGAGAAGGTGAAGTCAGGACGGTGAAGCAGAAGAAGCAGAAGAAGGAGAAGGAGAAGGTGAAGTCTGGAGGGCGCAGCAGAAGAAGCAGAAGAAGGAGAAGGAGAAGCTGAATTCTGGAGGGCGCAGCAGAAGAAGCAGAAGAAGGAGAAGGAGAAGCTGAATTCTGGAGGGTGAAGCAGAAGAAGCAGAAGAAGGAGAAGGAGAAGGTGAAGTCTGGAGGGTGAATCAGAAGAAGTAGAAGAAGGAGAAGGAGAAGGTGAAGTCAGGAGAGTGAAGCAGAAGAAGCAGAAGATGGAGAAGGAGAAGGTGAAGTCTGGAGGGCGAAGCAGAAGAAGCAGAAGAAGGAGAAGGAGTAGGTGAAGTCTGGAGGGTGAAGCAGAAGAAGCAGAAGAAGGAGAAGGAGAAGGTGAAGTCTGGAGGGTGAATCAGAAGAAGTAGAAGAAGGAGAAGGAGAAGGTGAAGTCAGGAGGGTGAAGCAGAAGAAGCAGAAGAAGGAGAAGGAGAAGGTGAAGTCTGGAGGGTGAATCAGAAGAAGCAGAAGAAGGAGAAGGAGAAGATGAAGTCTGGAGGGTGAATCAGAAGAAGTAGAAGAAGGAGAAGGAGAAGGTGAGGTCTGGAGGGTCAATCAGAAGAAGCAGAAGAAGGAGAAGGAGAAGGTGAAGTCTGGAGGGTGAATCAGAAGAAGCAGAAGAAGGAGAAGGAGAAGGTGAAGTCAGGAGGGTGAATCAGAAGAAGCAGAAGAAGGAGAAGGAGAAGGTGAAGTCTGGAGGGTGAATCAGAAGAAGCAGAAGAAGGAGAAGGAGAAGATGAAGTCTGGAGGGTGAATCAGAAGAAGTAGAAGAAGGAGAAGGAGAAGGTGAAGTCTGGAGGGTGAATCAGAAGAAACAGAAGAAGGAGAAGGAGAAGGTGAAGTCTGGAGGGTGAATCAGAAGAAGCAGAAGAAGGAGAAGGAGAAGGTGAAGTCTGGAGGGTGAATCAGAAGGAGTAGAAGAAGGAGAAGGAGAAGGTGAAGTCTGGAGGGTGAATCAGAAGAAGCAGAAGAAGGAGAAGGAGAAGGTGAAGTCTGGAGGGTGAATCAGAAGAAGCAGAAGAAGGAGAAGGAGAAGGTGAAGTCTGGAGGGTGAATCAGAAGAAGCAGAAGAAGGAGAAGGAGAAGGTGAAGTCTGGAGGGTGAATCAGAAGAAGCAGAATAAGGAGAAGGAGAAGGTGAAGTCTGGAGGGTGAATCAGAAGAAGCAGAAGAAGGAGAAGGAGAAGGTGAAGTCTGGAGGGTGAATCAGAAGAAGTAGAAGAAGGAGAAGGAGAAGGTGAAGTCTGGAGGGTGAAGCAGAAGAAGTAGAAGAAGGAGAAGGAGAAGGTGAAGTCAGGAGGGTGAATCAGAAGAAGTAGAAGAAGGAGAAGGAGAAGGTGAAGTCAGGAGGGTGAATCAGAAGAAGCAGAAGAAGGAGAAGGAGAAGGTGAAGTCTGGAGGGTGAATCAGAAGAATCAGAAGAAGGAGAAGGAGAAGGTGAAGTCTGGAGGGTGAATCAGAAGAAGCAGAAGAAAGAGAAGAAGAAGGTGAAGTCTGGAGGGTGAAGCAGAAGAAACAGAAGAAGGAGAAGGAGAAGGTGAAGACTGGAGGGTGAATCTGAAGAAGTATAAGAAGGAGAAGGAGAAGGTGAAGTCTGGAGGGTGAATCAAAAGAAGTAGAAGAAGGAGAAGGAGAAGGTGAAGTCTGGAGGGTGTATCAAAAGAAGCAGAAGAAGGAGAAGGAGAAGGTGAAGTCTGGAGGGTGAATCAGAAGAAGCAGAAGAAGGAGAAGGAGAAGATGAAGTCTGGAGGGTGAATCAGAAGAAGCAGAAGAAGGAGAAGGAGAAGGTGAAGTCTGGAGGGTGAATCAGAAGAAGCAGAAGAAGGAGAAGGAGAAGGTGAAGTCTGGAGGGTGAATCAGAAGAAGCAGAAGAAGGAGAAGGTGAAGTCAGGAGGGTGAATCAGAAGAAGCAGAAGAAGGAGAAGGAGAAGGTGTAGTTAGGAGGGTGAATCAGAAGAAGCAGAAGAAGGAGAAGGAGCAGGTGAAGTCAGGGGGGTGAAGCAGAAGAAGTAGAAGAAGGAGAAGGAGAAGGTGAAGTCAGGACGGTGAAGCAGAAGAAGCAGAAGAAGGAGAAGGAGAAGGTGAAGTCTGGAGGGCGCAGCAGAAGAAGCAGAAGAAGGTGAAGGAGAAGCTGAAGTCTGGAGGGTGAAGCAGAAGAAGCAGAAGAAGGAGAAGGAGAAGGTGAAGTCTGGAGGGTGAATCAGAAGAAGTAGAAGAAGGAGAAGGAGAAGGTGAAGTCAGGAGAGTGAAGCAGAAGAAGCAGAAGATGGAGAAGGAGAAGGTGAAGTCTGGAGGGCGAAGCAGAAGAAGCAGAAGAAGGAGAAGGAGTAGGTGAAGTCTGGAGGGTGAAGCAGAAGAAGCAGAAGAAGGAGAAGGAGAAGGTGAAGTCTGGAGGGTGAATCAGAAGAAGTAGAAGAAGGAGAAGGAGAAGGTGAAGTCAGGAGGGTGAAGCAGAAGAAGCAGAAGAAGGAGAAGGAGAAGGTGAAGTCTGGAGGGTGAATCAGAAGAAGCAGAAGAAGGAGAAGGAGAAGATGAAGTCTGGAGGGTGAATCAGAAGAAGTAGAAGAAGGAGAAGGAGAAGGTGAGGTCTGGAGGGTCAATCAGAAGAAGCAGAAGAAGGAGAAGGAGAAGGTGAAGTCTGGAGGGTGAATCAGAAGAAGCAGAAGAAGGAGAAGGAGAAGGTGAAGTCAGGAGGGTGAATCAGAAGAAGCAGAAGAAGGAGAAGGAGAAGGTGAAGTCTGGAGGGTGAAGCAGAAGAAGCAGAAGAAGGAGAAGGAGAAGGTGATGTCTGGAGGGCGAAGCAGAAGAAGCAGAAGAAGGAGAAGGAGAAGGTGAAGTCTGGAGGGTGAAGCAGAAGAAGCAGAAGAAGGAGAAGGAGAAGGTGAAGTCTGGAGGGTGAATCAGAAGAAGTAGAAGAAGGAGAAGGAGAAGGTGAAGTCAGGAGGGTGAAGCAGAAGAAGCAGAAGAAGGAGAAGGAGAAGGTGAAGTCAGGAGGGTGAATCGGAAGAAGTAGAAGAAGGAGAAGGAGAAGGTGAAGTCTGGAGGGTGAATCAGAAGAAGTAGAAGAAGGAGAAGGAGAAGGTGAGGTCTGGAGGGTGAATCAGAAGAAGTAGAAGAAGGAGAGTGAGAAGGTGAAGTCTGGAGGGTGAATCAGAAGAAGCAGAAGAAGGAGAAGGAGAAGGTGAAGTCTGGAGGGAGAAGCAGAAGAAGTAGAAGAAGGAGAAGGAGAAGGTGAAGTCTGGAGGGTGAATCAGAAGAAGTAGAAGAAGGAGAAGGAGAAGGTGAAGTCTGGAGGGTGAATCAGAAGAAGCAGAATAAGGAGAAGGAGAAGGTGAAGTCTGGAGGGTGAATCAGAAGAAGCAGAAGAAGGAGAAGGAGAAGGTGAAGTCTGGAGGGTGAATCAGAAGAAGTAGAAGAAGGAGAAGGAGAAGGTGTAGTCTGGAGGGTGAAGCAGAAGAAGTAGAAGAAGGAGAAGGAGAAGGTGAAGTCTGGAGGGTGAATCAGAAGAAGCAGAAGAAGGAGAAGGAGAAGGTGAAGTCTGGAGGGTGAATCAGAAGAAGTAGAAGAAGGAGAAGGAGAAGGTGAAGTCTGGAGGGTGAATCAGAAGAAGCAGAAGAAGGAGAAGGAGAAGGTGAAGTCTGGAGGGTGAATCAGAAGAAGCAGAAGAAGGAGAAGGAGAAGGTGAAGTCTGCAGGGTGAATCAGAAGAAGCAGAAGAAGGAGAAGGAGAAGGTGAAGTCTGGAGGGTGAATCAGAAGTAGCAGAATAAGGAGAAGGAGAAGGTGAAGTCTGGAGGGTGAATCAGAAGAAGCAGAAGAAGGAGAAGGAGAAGGTGAAGTCTGGAGGGTGAATCAGAAGGAGTAGAAGAAGGAGAAGGAGAAGGTGAAGTCTGGAGGGTGAATCAGAAGAAGCAGAAGAAGGAGAAGGAGAAGGTGAAGTCTGGAGGGTGAATCAGAAGAAGCAGAAGAAGGAGAAGGAGAAGGTGAAGTCTGGAGGGTGAATCAGAAGAAGCAGAAGAAGGAGAAGGAGAAGGTGAAGTCTGGAGGGTGAATCAGAAGAAGCAGAATAAGGAGAAGGAGAAGGTGAGGTCTGGAGGGTGAATCAGAAGAAGCAGAAGAAGGAGAAGGAGAAGGTGAAGTCTGGAGGGTGAATCAGAAGAAGTAGAAGAAGGAGAAGGAGAAGGTGAAGTCTGGAGGGTGAAGCAGAAGAAGTAGAAGAAGGAGAAGGAGAAGGTGAAGTCAGGAGGGTGAATCAGAAGAAGTAGAAGAAGGAGAAGGAGAAGGTGAAGTCAGGAGGGTGAATCAGAAGAAGTAGAATAAGGAGAAGGAGAAGGTGAAGTCTGGAGGGTGAATCAAAAGAAGCAGAAGAAGGAGAAGGAGAAGGTGAAGTCTGGAGGGTGAATCAGAAGAAGCAGAAGAAGGAGAAGGAGAAGGTGAAGTCTGGAGGGTGAATCAGAAGAAGCAGAAGAAGGAGAAGGAGAAGGTGAAGTCTGGAGGGTGAATCAGAAGAAGCAGAATAAGGAGAAGGAGAAGGTGAGGTCTGGAGGGTGAATCAGAAGAAGCAGAAGAAGGAGAAGGAGAAGGTGAAGTCTGGAGGGTGAATCAGAAGAAGCAGAAGAAGGAGAAGGAGAAGGTGAAGTCTGGAGGGTGAATCAGAAGAAGCAGAAGAAGGAGAAGGAGAAGGTGAAGTCTGGAGGGTGAATCAGAAGAAGCAGAAGAAGGAGAAGGAGAAGGTGAAGTCAGGAGGGTGAATCAGAAGAAGCAGAAGAAGGAGAAGGAGAAGGTGTAGTTAGGAGGGTGAATCAGAAGAAGCAGAAGAAGGAGAACTAGCAGGTGAAGTCAGGGGGGTGAAGCAGAAGAAGTAGAAGAAGGAGAAGGAGAAGGTGAAGTCAGGACGGTGAAGCAGAAGAAGCAGAAGAAGGAGAAGGAGAAGGTGAAGTCTGGAGGGCGCAGCAGAAGAAGCAGAAGAAGGAGAAGGAGAAGCTGAAGTCTGGAGGGTGAAGCAGAAGAAGCAGAAGAAGGAGAAGGAGAAGGTGAAGTCTGGAGGGTGAATCAGAAGAAGTAGAAGAAGGAGAAGGAGAAGGTGAAGTCAGGAGAGTGAAGCAGAAGAAGCAGAAGATGGAGAAGGAGAAGGTGAAGTCTGGAGGGCGAAGCAGAAGAAGCAGAAGAAGGAGAAGGAGTAGGTGAAGTCTGGAGGGTGAAGCAGAAGAAGCAGAAGAAGGAGAAGGAGAAGGTGAAGTCTGGAGGGTGAATCAGAAGAAGTAGAAGAAGGAGAAGGAGAAGGTGAAGTCAGGAGGGTGAAGCAGAAGAAGCAGAAGAAGGAGAAGGAGAAGGTGAAGTCTGGAGGGTGAATCAGAAGAAGCAGAAGAAGGAGAAGGAGAAGATGAAGTCTGGAGGGTGAATCAGAAGAAGTAGAAGAAGGAGAAGGAGAAGGTGAGGTCTGGAGGGTCAATCAGAAGAAGCAGAAGAAGGAGAAGGAGAAGGTGAAGTCTGGAGGGTGAATCAGAAGAAGCAGAAGAAGGAGAAGGAGAAGGTGAAGTCAGGAGGGTGAATCAGAAGAAGCAGAAGAAGGAGAAGGAGAAGGTGAAGTCTGGAGGGTGAATCAGAAGAAGCAGAAGAAGGAGAAGGAGAAGATGAAGTCTGGAGGGTGAATCAGAAGAAGTAGAAGAAGGAGAAGGAGAAGGTGAAGTCTGGAGGGTGAATCAGAAGAAACAGAAGAAGGAGAAGGAGAAGGTGAAGTCTGGAGGGTGAATCAGAAGAAGCAGAAGAAGGAGAAGGAGAAGGTGAAGTCTGGAGGGTGAATCAGAAGGAGTAGAAGAAGGAGAAGGAGAAGGTGAAGTCTGGAGGGTGAATCAGAAGAAGCAGAAGAAGGAGAAGGAGAAGGTGAAGTCTGGAGGGTGAATCAGAAGAAGTAGAAGAAGGAGAAGGAGAAGGTGAAGTCTGGAGGGTGAATCAGAAGAAGCAGAAGAAGGAGAAGGAGAAGGTGAAGTCTGGAGGGTGAATCAGAAGAAGCAGAAGAAGGAGAAGGAGAAGGTGAAGTCTGCAGGGTGAATCAGAAGAAGCAGAAGAAGGAGAAGGAGAAGGTGAAGTCTGGAGGGTGAATCAGAAGTAGCAGAATAAGGAGAAGGAGAAGGTGAAGTCTGGAGGGTGAATCAGAAGAAGCAGAAGAAGGAGAAGGAGAAGGTGAAGTCTGGAGGGTGAATCAGAAGGAGTAGAAGAAGGAGAAGGAGAAGGTGAAGTCTGGAGGGTGAATCAGAAGAAGCAGAAGAAGGAGAAGGAGAAGGTGAAGTCTGGAGGGTGAATCAGAAGAAGCAGAAGAAGGAGAAGGAGAAGGTGAAGTCTGGAGGGTGAATCAGAAGAAGCAGAAGAAGGAGAAGGAGAAGGTGAAGTCTGGAGGGTGAATCAGAAGAAGCAGAATAAGGAGAAGGAGAAGGTGAGGTCTGGAGGGTGAATCAGAAGAAGCAGAAGAAGGAGAAGGAGAAGGTGAAGTCTGGAGGGTGAATCAGAAGAAGTAGAAGAAGGAGAAGGAGAAGGTGAGGTCTGGAGGGTGAAGCAGAAGAAGTAGAAGAAGGAGAAGGAGAAGGTGAAGTCAGGAGGGTGAATCAGAAGAAGTAGAAGAAGGAGAAGGAGAAGGTGAAGTCAGGAGGGTGAATCAGAAGAAGTAGAATAAGGAGAAGGAGAAGGTGAAGTCTGGAGGGTGAATCAAAAGAAGCAGAAGAAGGAGAAGGAGAAGGTGAAGTCTGGAGGGTGAATCAGAAGAAGCAGAAGAAGGAGAAGGAGAAGGTGAAGTCTGGAGGGTGAATCAGAAGAAGCAGAAGAAGGAGAAGGAGAAGGTGAAGTCTGGAGGGTGAATCAGAAGAAGCAGAATAAGGAGAAGGAGAAGGTGAGGTCTGGAGGGTGAATCAGAAGAAGCAGAAGAAGGAGAAGGAGAAGGTGAAGTCTGGAGGGTGAATCAGAAGAAGCAGAAGAAGGAGAAGGAGAAGGTGAAGTCTGGAGGGTGAATCAGAAGAAGCAGAAGAAGGAGAAGGAGAAGGTGAAGTCTGGAGGGTGAATCAGAAGAAGCAGAAGAAGGAGAAGGAGAAGGTGAAGTCAGGAGGGTGAATCAGAAGAAGCAGAAGAAGGAGAAGGAGAAGGTGTAGTTAGGAGGGTGAATCAGAAGAAGCAGAAGAAGGAGAACTAGCAGGTGAAGTCAGGGGGGTGAAGCAGAAGAAGTAGAAGAAGGAGAAGGAGAAGGTGAAGTCAGGACGGTGAAGCAGAAGAAGCAGAAGAAGGAGAAGGAGAAGGTGAAGTCTGGAGGGCGCAGCAGAAGAAGCAGAAGAAGGAGAAGGAGAAGCTGAAGCCTGGAGGGTGAAGCAGAAGAAGCAGAAGAAGGAGAAGGAGAAGGTGAAGTCTGGAGGGTGAATCAGAAGAAGTAGAAGAAGGAGAAGGAGAAGGTGAAGTCAGGAGAGTGAAGCAGAAGAAGCAGAAGATGGAGAAGGAGAAGGTGAAGTCTGGAGGGCGAAGCAGAAGAAGCAGAAGAAGGAGAAGGAGTAGGTGAAGTCTGGAGGGTGAAGCAGAAGAAGCAGAAGAAGGAGAAGGAGAAGGTGAAGTCTGGAGGGTGAATCAGAAGAAGTAGAAGAAGGAGAAGGAGAAGGTGAAGTCAGGAGGGTGAAGCAGAAGAAGCAGAAGAAGGAGAAGGAGAAGGTGAAGTCTGGAGGGTGAATCAGAAGAAGCAGAAGAAGGAGAAGGAGAAGATGAAGTCTGGAGGGTGAATCAGAAGAAGTAGAAGAAGGAGAAGGAGAAGGTGAGGTCTGGAGGGTCAATCAGAAGAAGCAGAAGAAGGAGAAGGAGAAGGTGAAGTCTGGAGGGTGAATCAGAAGAAGCAGAAGAAGGAGAAGGAGAAGGTGAAGTCAGGAGGGTGAATCAGAAGAAGCAGAAGAAGGAGAAGGAGAAGGTGAAGTCTGGAGGGTGAATCAGAAGAAGCAGAAGAAGGAGAAGGAGAAGATGAAGTCTGGAGGGTGAATCAGAAGAAGTAGAAGAAGGAGAAGGAGAAGGTGAAGTCTGGAGGGTGAATCAGAAGAAACAGAAGAAGGAGAAGGAGAAGGTGAAGTCTGGAGGGTGAATCAGAAGAAGCAGAAGAAGGAGAAGGAGAAGGTGAAGTCTGGAGGGTGAATCAGAAGGAGTAGAAGAAGGAGAAGGAGAAGGTGAAGTCTGGAGGGTGAATCAGAAGAAGCAGAAGAAGGAGAAGGAGAAGGTGAAGTCTGGAGGGTGAATCAGAAGAAGCAGAAGAAGGAGAAGGAGAAGGTGAAGTCTGGAGGGTGAATCAGAAGAAGCAGAAAAAGGAGAAGGAGAAGGTGAAGTCTGGAGGGTGAATCAGAAGAAGCAGAATAAGGAGAAGGTGAAGTCTGGAGGTTGAATCAGAAGAAGCAGAAGAAGGAGAAGGAGAAGGTGAAGTCTGGAGGGTGAATCAGAAGAAGTAGAAGAAGGAGAAGGAGAAGGTGAAGTCTGGAGGGTGAAGCAGAAGAAGTAGAAGAAGGAGAAGGAGAAGGTGAAGTCAGGAGGGTGAATCAGAAGAAGTAGAAGAAGGAGAAGGAGAAGGTGAAGTCAGGAGGGTGAATCAGAAGAAGCAGAAGAAGGAGAAGGAGAAGGTGAAGTCTGGAGGGTGAATCAGAAGAATCAGAAGAAGGAGAAGGAGAAGGTGAAGTCTGGAGGGTGAATCAGAAGAAGCAGAAGAAAGAGAAGAAGAAGGTGAAGTCTGGAGGGTGAAGCAGAAGAAACAGAAGAAGGAGAAGGAGAAGGTGAAGACTGGAGGGTGAATCTGAAGAAGTATAAGAAGGAGAAGGAGAAGGTGAAGTCTGGAGGGTGAATCAGAAGAAGTAGAAGAAGGAGAAGGAGAAGGTGAAGTCTGGAGGGTGAATCAAAAGAAGCAGAAGAAGGAGAAGGAGAAGGTGAAGTCTGGAGGGTGAATCAGAAGAAGCAGAAGAAGGAGAAGGAGAAGATGAAGTCTGGAGGGTGAATCAGAAGAAGCAGAAGAAGGAGAAGGAGAAGGTGAAGTCTGGAGGGTGAATCAGAAGAAGCAGAAGAAGGAGAAGGAGAAGGTGAAGTCTGGAGGGTGAATCAGAAGAAGCAGAAGAAGGAGAAGGAGAAGGTGAAGTCAGGAGGGTGAATCAGAAGAAGCAGAAGAAGGAGAAGGAGAAGGTGTAGTTAGGAGGGTGAATCAGAAGAAGCAGAAGAAGGAGAACTAGCAGGTGAAGTCAGGGGGGTGAAGCAGAAGAAGTAGAAGAAGGAGAAGGAGAAGGTGAAGTCAGGACGGTGAAGCAGAAGAAGCAGAAGAAGGAGAAGGAGAAGGTGAAGTCTGGAGGGCGCAGCAGAAGAAGCAGAAGAAGGAGAAGGAGAAGCTGAAGTCTGGAGGGTGAAGCAGAAGAAGCAGAAGAAGGAGAAGGAGAAGGTGAAGTCTGGAGGGTGAATCAGAAGAAGTAGAAGAAGGAGAAGGAGAAGGTGAAGTCAGGAGAGTGAAGCAGAAGAAGCAGAAGATGGAGAAGGAGAAGGTGAAGTCTGGAGGGCGAAGCAGAAGAAGCAGAAGAAGGAGAAGGAGTAGGTGAAGTCTGGAGGGTGAAGCAGAAGAAGCAGAAGAAGGAGAAGGAGAAGGTGAAGTCTGGAGGGTGAATCAGAAGAAGTAGAAGAAGGAGAAGGAGAAGGTGAAGTCAGGAGGGTGAAGCAGAAGAAGCAGAAGAAGGAGAAGGAGAAGGTGAAGTCTGGAGGGTGAATCAGAAGAAGCAGAAGAAGGAGAAGGAGAAGATGAAGTCTGGAGGGTGAATCAGAAGAAGTAGAAGAAGGAGAAGGAGAAGGTGAGGTCTGGAGGGTCAATCAGAAGAAGCAGAAGAAGGAGAAGGAGAAGGTGAAGTCTGGAGGGTGAATCAGAAGAAGCAGAAGAAGGAGAAGGAGAAGGTGAAGTCAGGAGGGTGAATCAGAAGAAGCAGAAGAAGGAGAAGGAGAAGGTGAAGTCTGGAGGGTGAATCAGAAGAAGCAGAAGAAGGAGAAGGAGAAGATGAAGTCTGGAGGGTGAATCAGAAGAAGTAGAAGAAGGAGAAGGAGAAGGTGAAGTCTGGAGGGTGAATCAGAAGAAACAGAAGAAGGAGAAGGAGAAGGTGAAGTCTGGAGGGTGAATCAGAAGAAGTAGAAGAAGGAGAAGGAGAAGGTGTAGTCTGGAGGGTGAATCAGAAGAAGTAGACGAAGGAGAAGGAGAAGGTGAAGTCTGGAGGGTGAATCAGAAGAAGCAGAAGAAGGACAAGGAGAAGGTGAAGTCTGGAGGGTGAATTAGAAGAAGCAGAAGAAGGAGAAGGAGAAGGTGAAGTCAGGAGGGTGTTTCAGAAGAAGCAGAAGAAGGAGAAGGAGAAGGTAATGTTAGGAGGGTGAATCAGAAGAAGCAGAAGAAGGAGAAGGAGCAGGTGAAGTCTGGAGGGTGAAGCAGAAGAAGCAGAAGAAGGAGAAGGAGAAGGTGAAGTCTGGAGGGTGAATCAGAAGAAGTAGAAGAAGGAGAAGGAGAAGGTGAAGTCAGGAGGGTGAAGCAGAAGAAGCAGAAGAAGGAGAAGGAGAAGGTGAGGTCAGGAGGGTGAATCGGAAGAAGTAGAAGAAGGAGAAGGAGAAGGTGAAGTCTGGAGGGTGAATCAGAAGAAGTAGAAGAAGGAGAAGGAGAAGGTGAAGTCTGGAGGGTGAATCAGAAGAAGTAGAAGAAGGAGAATGAGAAGGTGAAGTCTGGAGGGTGAATCAGAAGAAGCAGAAGAAGGAGAAGGAGAAGGTGAAGTCTGGAGGGAGAAGCAGAAGAAGTAGAAGAAGGAGAAGGAGAAGGTGAAGTCTGGAGGGTGAATCAGAAGAAGTAGAAGAAGGAGAAGGAGAAGGTGAAGTCTGGAGGGTGAATCAGAAGAAGTAGAAGAAGGAGAAGGAGAAGGTGAAGTCTGGAGGGTGAATCAGAAGAAACAGAAGAAGGAGAAGGAGAAGGTGAAGTCTGGAGGGTGAATCAGAAGAAGTAGAAGAAGGAGAAGGAGAAGGTGTAGTCTGGAGGGTGAATCAGAAGAAGTAGACGAAGGAGAAGGAGAAGGTGAAGTCTGGAGGGTGAATCAGATGAAGCAGAAGAAGGAGAAGGAGAAGGTGAAGTCTGGAGGGTGAATCAGAAGAAGTAGAAGAAGGAGAAGGGGAAGGTGAAGTCTGGAGGGTGAATCAGAAGAAGCAGAAGAAGGAGAAGGAGAAGGTGAAGTCTGGAGGGTGAATCAGAAGAAGCAGAAGAAGGAGAAGGAGAAGGTGAAATCTGGAGGGTGAAACAGAAGAAGCAGAATAAGGAGAAGGAGAAGCTGAAGTCAGGAGGGTGAATCAGAAGAAGCAGAAGAAGGAGAAGGAGAAGGTGAAGTAAGGAGGGTGAATCAGAAGAAGCAGAAGAAGGAGAAGGAGAAGGTGAAGTCTGGAGTGTGAAGCAGAAGAAGCAAAAGAAGGAGAAGGAGAAGGTGAAGTCTGGAGGGTGAATCAGAAGAAGTAGAAGAAGGAGAAGGAGAAGGTGAAGTGTGGAGGGTGAATCAGAAGAAACAGAAGAAGGAGAAGGAGAAGTTGAAGTTTGGAGGGTGAATCAGAAGAATCAGAAGAAGGAGAAGGAGAAGTTGAAGTCTGGAGGGTGAATCAGAAGAAGCAGAAGAAAGAGAAGGAGAAGGTGAAGTCTGGAGGGTGAAGCAGAAGAAACAGAAGAAGCAGAAGGAGAAGGTGAAGACTGGAGGGTGAATCTGAAGAAGTAGAAGAAGGAGAAGGAGAAGGTGAAGTCTGGAGGGTGAATCAGAAGAAGTAGAAGAAGGAGAAGGAGAAGGTGAAGTCTGGAGGGTGAATCAGAAGAAGCAGAAGAAGGAGAAGGAGAAGGTGAAGTCTGGAGGGTGAATCAGAAGAAGCAGAAGAAGGAGAAGGAGAAGATGAAGTCTGGAGGGTGAATCAGAAGAAGCAGAAGAAGGAGAAGGAGAACGTGAAGTCTGGAGGGTGAAACAGAAGAAGCAGAAGAAGGAGAAGGAGAAGGTGAAGTCTGGAGGGTGAATCAGAAGAAGCAGAAGAAGGAGAAGGAGAAGGTGAAGTCAGGAGGGTGAATCAGAAGAAGCAGAAGAAGGAGAAGGAGAAGGTGAAGTTAGGAGGGTGAATCAGAAGAAGCAGAAGAAGGAGAAGGAGCAGGTGAAGTCAGGGGGGTGAAGCAGAAGAAGTAGAAGAAGGAGAAGGAGAAGGTGAAGTCAGGACGGTGAAGCAGAAGAAGCAGAAGAAGGAGAAGGAGAAGGTGAAGTCAGGAGGGTGAATCAGTAGAAGTAGAAGAAGGAGAAGGAGAAGGTGAAGTCAGGAGGGTGAATCAGAAGAAGTAGAAGAAGGAGAAGGAGAAGGTGAAGTCAGGAGGGTGAATCAGAAGAAGCAGAAGAAGGAGAAGGAGAAGGTGAAGTCTGGAGGGTGAATCAGAAGAATCAGAAGAAGGAGAAGGAGAAGGTGAAGTCTGGAGGGTGAATCAGAAGAAGCAGAAGAAAGAGAAGGAGAAGGTGAAGTCTGGAGGGTGAAGCAGAAGAAACAGAAGGAGGAGAAGGAGAAGGTGAAGACTGGAGGGTGAATCTGAAGAAGTAGAAGAAGGAGAAGGAGAAGGTGAAGTCTGGAGGGTGAATCAGAAGAAGTAGAAGAAGGAGAAGGAGAAGGTGAAGTCTGGAGGGTGAATCAGAAGAAGCAGAAGAAGGAGAAGGAGAAGGTGAAGTCTGGAGGGTGAATCAGAAGAAGCAGAAGAAGGAGAAGGAGAAGATGAAGTCTGGAGGGTGAATCAGAAGAAGCAGAAGAAGGAGAAGGAGAAGGTGAAGTCTGGAGGGTGAATCAGAAGAAGCAGAAGAAGGAGAAGGAGAAGGTGAAGTCAGGAGGGTGAATCAGAAGAAGCAGAAGAAGGAGAAGGAGAAGGTGAAGTTAGGAGGGTGAATCAGAAGAAGCAGAAGAAGGAGAAGGAGCAGGTGAAGTCAGGGGGGTGAAGCAGAAGAAGTAGAAGAAGGAGAAGGAGAAGGTGAAGTCAGGACGGTGAAGCAGAAGAAGCAGAAGAAGGAGAAGGAGAAGGTGAAGTCTGGAGGGCGCAGCAGAAGAAGCAGAAGAAGGAGAAGGAGAAGCTGAAGTCTGGAGGGTGAAGCAGAAGAAGCAGAAGAAGGAGAAGGAGAAGGTGAAGTCTGGAGGGTGAATCAGAAGAAGTAGAAGAAGGAGAAGGAGAAGGTGAAGTCAGGAGAGTGAAGCAGAAGAAGCAGAAGATGGAGAAGGAGAAGGTGAAGTCTGGAGGGCGAAGCAGAAGAAGCAGAAGAAGGAGAAGGAGAAGGTGAAGTCTGGAGGGTGAATCAGAAGAAGTAGAAGAAGGAGAAGGAGAAGGTGAAGTCAGGAGAGTGAAGCAGAAGAAGCAGAAGATGGAGAAGGAGAAGGTGAAGTCTGGAGGGCGAAGCAGAAGAAGCAGAAGAAGGAGAAGGAGAAGGTGAAGTCTGGAGGGTGAAGCAGAAGAAGCAGAAGAAGGAGAAGGAGAAGGTGAAGTCTGGAGGGTGAATCAGAAGAAGTAGAAGAAGGAGAAGGAGAAGGTGAAGTCAGGAGGGTGAAGCAGAAGAAGCAGAAGAAGGAGAAGGAGAAGGTGAAGTCTGGAGGGTGAAGCAGAAGAAGCAGAAGAAGGAGCAGGAGAAGGTGAAGTCTGGAGGGTGAAGCAGAAGAAGCAGAAGAAGGAGAAGGAGAAGGTGAAGTCAGGAGGGTGAATCAGAAGAAGTAGAAGAAGGAGAAGGAGAAGGTGAAGTCTGGAGGGTGAATCAGAAGAAGCAGAAGAAGGAGAAGGAGAAGGTGAAGTCTGGAGGGTGAATCAGAAGAAGCAGAAGAAGGAGAAGGAGAAGATGAAGTCTGGAGGGTGAATCAGAAGAAGTAGAAGAAGGAGAAGGAGAAGGTGAGGTCTGGAGGGTCAATCAGAAGAAGCAGAAGAAGGAGAAGGAGAAGGTGAAGTCTGGAGAGTGAATCAGAAGAAGCAGAAGAAGGAGAAGGAGAAGGTGAAGTCTGGAGGGTGAATTAGAAGAAGCAGAAGAAGGAGAAGGAGAAGGTGAAGTCAGGAGGGTGAATCAGAAGAAGCAGAAGAAGGAGAAGGAGAAGGTAAAGTTAGGAGGGTGAATCAGAAGAAGCAGAAGAAGGAGAAGGAGCAGGTGAAGTCAGGGGGGAGAAACAGAAGAAGTAGAAGAAGGAGAAGGAGAAGGTGAAGTCAGGAGGGTGAAGCAGAAGAAGCAGAAGAAGGAGAAGGAGAAGGTGAAGTCTGGAGGGCGCAGCAGAAGAAGCAGAAGAAGGAGAAGGAGAAGGTGAAGTCTGGAGGGTGAAGCAGAAGAAGCAGAAGAAGGAGAAGGAGAAGGTGAAGTCTGGAGGGTGAATCAGATGAAGTAGAAGAAGGAGAAGGAGAAGGTGAAGTCAGGAGAGTGAAGCAGAAGAAGCAGAAGAAGGAGAAGGAGAAGGTGAAGTCTGGAGGGTGAAGCAGAAGAAGCAGAAGAAGGAGAAGGAGAAGGTGATGTCTGGAGGGCGAATCAGAAGAAGCAGAAGAAGGAGAAGGAGAAGGTGAAGTCTGGAGGGTGAAGCAGAAGAAGCAGAAGAAGGAGAAGGAGAAGGTGAAGTCTGGAGGGTGAATCAGAAGAAGTAGAAGAAGGAGAAGGAGAAGGTGAAGTCAGGAGGGTGAAGCAGAAGAAGCAGAAGAAGGAGAAGGAGAAGGTGAAGTCAGGAGGGTGAATCGGAAGAAGTAGAAGAAGGAGAAGGAGAAGGTGAAGTCTGGAGGGTGAATCAGAAGAAGTAGAAGAAGGAGAAAGAGAAGGTGAAGTCTGGAGGGTGAATCAGAAGAAGTAGAAGAAGGAGAAGGGGTAGGTGAAGTCTGGAGGGTGAATCAGAAGAAGCAGAAGAAGGAGAAGGAGAAGGTGAAGTCTGGAGGGAGAAGCAGAAGAAGTAGAAGAAGGAGAAGGAGAAGGTGAAGTCTGGAGGGTGAATCAGAAGAAGTAGAAGAAGGAGAAGGAGAAGGTGAAGTCTGGAGTGTGAATCAGAAGAAGTAGAAGAAGGAGAAGGAGAAGGTGAAGTCTGGAGGGTGAATCAGAAGAAACAGAAGAAGGAGAAGGAGAAGGTGAAGTCTGGAGGGTGAATCAGAAGAAGTAGAAGAAGGAGAAGGAGAAGGTGTAGTCTGGAGGGTGAATCAGAAGAAGTAGACGAAGGAGAAGGAGAAGGTGAAGTCTGGAGGGTGAATCAGAAGAAGCAGAAGAAGGAGAAGGTGAAGGTGAAGTCTGGAGGGTGAATCAGAAGAAGTAGAAGAAGGAGAAGGAGAAGGTGAAGTCTGGAGGGTGAATCAGAAGAAGCAGAAGAAGGAGAAGGAGAAGGGGAAGTCTGGAGGGTGAATCAGAAGAAGCAGAAGAAGGAGAAGGAGAAGGTGAAGTCTGGAGGGTGAAACAGAAGAAGCAGAATAAGGAGAAGGAGAAGGTGAAGTCAGGAGGGTGAATCAGAAGAAGCAGAAGAAGGAGAAGGAGAAGGTGAAGTAAGGAGGGTGAATCAGAAGAAGCAGAAGAAGGAGAAGGAGAAGGTGAAGTCTGGAGTGTGAAGCAGAAGAAGCAAAAGAAGGAGAAGGAGAATGTGAAGTCTGGAGGGTGAATCAGAAGAAGTAGAAGAAGGAGAAGGAGAAGGTGAAGTCTGGAGGGTGAAGCAGAAGAAGTAGAAGAAGGAGAAGGAGAAGGTGAAGTCAGGAGGGTGAATCAGAAGAAGTAGAAGAAGGAGAAGGAGAAGGTGAAGTCAGGAGGGTGAATCAGAAGAAGCAGAAGAAGGAGAAGGAGAAGGTGAAGTCTGGAGGGTGAATCAGAAGAATCAGAAGAAGGAGAAGGAGAAGTTGAAGTCTGGAGGGTGAATCAGAAGAAGCAGAAGAAAGAGAAGGAGAAGGTGAATTCTGGAGGGTAAAGCAGAAGAAACAGAAGAAGGAGAAGGAGAAGGTGAAGACTGGAGGGTGAATCTGAAGAAGTAGAAGAAGGAGAAGGAGAAGGTGAAGTCTGGAGGGTGAATCAGAAGAAGTAGAAGAAGGAGAAGGAGAAGGTGAAGTCTGGAGGGTGAATCAGAAGAAGCAGAAGAAGGAGAAGGAGAAGGTGAAGTCTGGAGGGTGAATCAGAAGAAGCAGAAGAAGGAGAAGGAGAAGATGAAGTCTGGAGGGTGAATCAGAAGAAGCAGAAGAAGGAGAAGGAGAAGGTGAAGTCTGGAGGGTGAATCAGAAGAAGCAGAAGAAGGAGAAGGAGAAGGTGAAGTCTGGAGGGTGAATCAGAAGAATCAGAAGAAGGAGAAGGAGAGGGTGAAGCCTGGAGGGTGAATCAGAAGAAGCAGAAGAAAGAGAAGGAGAAGGTGAAGTCTGGAGGGTGAATCAGAAGAAGCAGAAGAAGGAGAAGGAGAAGGTGAAGTCTGGAGGGTGAATCAGAAGAAGCAGAAGAAGGAGAAGGAGAAGATGAAGTCTGGAGGGTGAATCAGAAGAAGCAGAAGAAGGAGAAGGAGAAGGTGAAGTCTGGAGGGTGAAACAGAAGAAGCAGAAGAAGGAGAAGGAGAAGGTGAAGTCTGGAGGGTGAATCAGAAGAAGCAGAAGAAGGAGAAGGAGAAGGTGAAGTCAGGAGGGTGAATCAGAAGAAGCAGAAGAAGGAAAAGGAGAAGGTGAAGTTAGGAGGGTGAATCAGAAGAAGCAGAAGAAGGAGAAGGAGCAGGTGAAGTCAGGGGGTGAAGCAGAAGAAGTAGAAGAAGGAGAAGGAGAAGGTGAAGTCAGGACGGTGAAGCAGAAGAAGCAGAAGAAGGAGAAGGAGAAGGTGAAGTCTGGAGGGCGCAGCAGAAGAAGCAGAAGAAGGAGAAGGAGAAGTTGAAGTCTAGAGGGTGAAGCAGAAGAAGCAGAAGAAGGAGAAGGAGAAGGTGAAGTCTGGAGGGTGAATCAGAAGAAGTAGAAGAAGGAGAAGGAGAAGGTGAAGTCAGGAGAGTGAAGCAGAAGAAGCAGAAGATGGAGAAGGAGAAGGTGAAGTCTGGAGGGCGAAGCAGAAGAAGCAGAAGAAGGAGAAGGAGAAGGTGAAGTCTGGAGGGTGAAGCAGAAGAAGCAGAAGAAGGAGAAGGAGAAGGTGAAGTCTGGAGGGTGAATCAGAAGAAGTAGAAGAAGGAGAAGGAGAAGGTGAAGTCAGGAGGGTGAAGCAGAAGAAGCAGAAGAAGGAGAAGGAGAAGGTGAAGTCTGGAGGGTGAAGCAGAAGAAGCAGAAGAAGGAGCAGGAGAAGGTGAAGTCTGGAGGGTGAAGCAGAAGAAGCAGAAGAAGGAGAAGGAGAAGGTGAAGTCAGGAGGGTGAATCAGAAGAAGTAGAAGAAGGAGAAGGAGAAGGTGAAGTCTGGAGGGTGAATCAGAAGAAGCAGAAGAAGGAGAAGGAGAAGGTGAAGTCTGGAGGGTGAATCAGAAGAAGCAGAAGAAGGAGAAGGGGAAGATGAAGTCTGGAGGGTGAATCAGAAGAAGTAGAAGAAGGAGAAGGAGAATGTGAGGTCTGGTGGGTCAATCAGAAGAAGCAGAAGAAGGAGAAGGAGAAGGTGAAGTCTGGAGGGTGAATCAGAAGAAGCAGAAGAAGGAGAAGGAGTAGGTGAAGTCTGGAGGGTGAATTAGAAGAAGCAGAAGAAGGAGAAGGAGAAGGTGAAGTCAGGAGGGTGAATCAGAAGAAGCAGAAGAAGGAGAAGGAGAAGGTAAAGTTAGGAGGGTGAATCAGAAGAAGCAGAAGAAGGAGAAGGAGCAGGTGAAGTCAGGGGGGTGAAACAGAAGAAGTAGAAGAAGGAGAAGGAGAAGGTGAAGTCAGGAGGGTGAAGCAGAAGAAGCAGAAGAAGGAGAAGGAGAAGGTGAAGTCTGGAGGGCGCAGCAGAAGAAGCAGAAGAAGGAGAAGGAGAAGGTGAAGTCTGGAGGGTGAAGCAGAAGAAGCAGAAGAAGGAGAAGGAGAAGGTGAAGTCTGGAGGGTGAATCAGAAGAATTAGAAGAAGGAGAAGGAGAAGGTGAAGTCAGGAGAGTGAAGCAGAAGAAGCAGAAGAAGGAGAAGGAGAAGGTGAAGTCTGGAGGGTGAAGCAGAAGAAGCAGAAGAAGGAGAAGGAGAAGGTGATGTCTGGAGGGCGAAGCAGAAGAAGCAGAAGAAGGAGAAGGAGAAGGTGAAGTCTGGAGGGTGAAGCAGAGGAAGCAGAAGAAGGAGAAGGAGAAGGTGAAGTCTGGAGGGTGAATCAGAAGAAGTAGAAGAAGGAGAAGGAGAAGGTGAAGTCAGGAGGGTGAAGCAGAAGAAGGAGAAGGAGAAGGTGAAGTCAGGAGGGTGAATCGGAAGAAGTAGAAGAAGGAGAAGGAGAAGGTGAAGTCTGGAGGGTGAATCAGAAGAAGTAGAAGAAGGAGAAGTAGAAGGTGAAGTCTGGAGGGTGAATCAGAAGAAGTAGAAGAAGGAGAAGGAGAAGGTGAAGTCTGGAGGGTGAATCAGAAGAAGCAGAAGAAGGAGAAGGAGAAGGTGAAGTCTGGAGGGAGAAGCAGAAGAAGTAGAAGAAGGAGAAGGAGAAGGTGAAGTCTGGAGGGTGAATCAGAAGAAGTAGAAGAAGGAGAAGGAGAAGGTGAAGTCTGGAGGGTGAATCAGAAGAAGCAGAAGAAGGAGAAGGAGAAGGTGAAGTCTGGAGGGTGAATCAGAAG
Source organism: Somniosus microcephalus (assembly GCF_052327205.1). Classification (NCBI taxonomy): domain Eukaryota; kingdom Metazoa; phylum Chordata; class Chondrichthyes; order Squaliformes; family Somniosidae; genus Somniosus; species Somniosus microcephalus. The sequence continues at coordinate 29,314 of NW_028225399.1, read as the reverse complement.
AAGCAGAAGAAGGAGAAGGAGAAGGTGAAGTCTGGAGGGTGAAACAGAAGAAGCAGAATAAGGAGAAGGAGAAGGTGAAGTCAGGAGGGTGAATCAGAAGAAGCAGAAGAAGGAGAAGGAGAAGGTGAAGTAAGGAGGGTGAATCAGAAGAAGCAGAAGAAGGAGAAGGAGAAGGTGAAGTCTGGAGTGTGAAGCAGAAGAAGCAAAAGAAGGAGAAGGAGAAGGTGAAGTCTGGAGGGTGAATCAGAAGAAGTAGAAGAAGGAGAAGGAGAAGGTGAAGTCTGGAGGGTGAAGCAGAAGAAGTAGAAGAAGGAGAAGGAGAAGGTGAAGTCAGGAGGGTGAATCAGAAGAAGTAGAAGAAGGAGAAGGAGAAGGTGAAGTCAGGAGGGTGAATCAGAAGAAGCAGAAGAAGGAGAAGGAGAAGGTGAAGTCAGGAGGGTGAATCAGAAGAGGCAGAAGAAGGAGAAGGAGAAGGTGAAGTTAGGAGGGTGAATCATAAGAAGCAGAAGAAGGAGAAGGAGCAGGTGAAGTCAGGGGGGTGAAGCAGAAGAAGTAGAAGAAGGAGAAGGAGAAGGTGAAGTCAGGACGGTGAAGCAGAAGAAGCAGAAGAAGGAGAAGGAGAAGGTTAAGTCTGGAGGGCGCAGCAGAAGAAGCAGAAGAAGGAGAAGGAGAAGTTGAAGTCTAGAGGGTGAAGCAGAAGAAGCAGAAGAAGGAGAAGGAGAAGGTGAAGTCTGGAGGGTGAATCAGAAGAAGTAGAAGAAGGAGAAGGAGAAGGTGAAGTCAGGAGAGTGAAGCAGAAGAAGCAGAAGATGGAGAAGGAGAAGGTGAAGTCTGGAGGGCGAAGTAGAAGAAGCAGAAGAAGGAGAAGGAGAAGGTGAAGTCTGGAGGGTGAAGCAGAAGAAGCAGAAGAAGGAGAAGGAGAAGGTGAAGTCTGGAGGGTGAATCAGAAGAAGTAGAAGAAGGAGAAGGAGAATGTGAAGTCAGGAGGGTGAAGCAGAAGAAGCAGAAGAAGGAGAAGGAGAAGGTGAAGTCTGGAGGGTGAAGCAGAAGAAGCAGAAGAAGGAGCAGGAGAAGGTGAAGTCTGGAGGGTGAAGCAGAAGAAGCAGAAGAAGGAGAAGGAGAAGGTGAAGTCAGGAGGGTGAATCAGAAGAAGTAGAAGAAGGAGAAGGAGAAGGTGAAGTCTGGAGGGTGAATCAGAAGAAGCAGAAGAAGGAGAAGGAGAAGGTGAAGTCTGGAGGGTGAATCAGAAGAAGCAGAAGAAGGAGAAGGAGAAGATGAAGTCTGGAGGGTGAATCAGAAGAAGTAGAAGAAGGAGAAGGAGAAGGTGAGGTCTGGAGGGTCAATCAGAAGAAGCAGAAGAAGGAGAAGGAGAAGGTGAAGTCTGGAGGGTGAATCAGAAGAAGCAGAAGAAGGAGAAGGAGTAGGTGAAGTCTGGAGGGTGAATTAGAAGAAGCAGAAGAAGGAGAAGGAGAAGGTGAAGTCAGGAGGGTGAATCAGAAGAAGCAGAAGAAGGAGAAGGAGAAGGTAAAGTTAGGAGTGTGAATCAGAAGAAGCAGAAGAAGGAGAAGGAGCAGGTGAAGTCAGGGGGGTGAAACAGAAGAAGTAGAAGAAGGAGAAGGAGAAGGTGAAGTCAGGAGGGTGAAGCAGAAGAAGCAGAAGAAGGAGAAGGAGAAGGTGAAGTCTGGAGGGCGCAGCAGAAGAAGCAGAAGAAGGAGAAGGAGAAGGTGAAGTCTGGAGGGTGAAGCAGAAGAAGCAGAAGAAGGAGAAGGAGAAGGTGAAGTCTGGAGGGTGAATCAGAAGAAGTAGAAGAAGGAGAAGGAGAAGGTGAAGTCAGGAGAGTGAAGCAGAAGAAGCAGAAGAAGGAGAAGGAGAAGGTGAAGTCTGGAGGGTGAAGCAGAAGAAGCAGAAGAAGGAGAAGGAGAAGGTGATGTCTGGAGGGCGAAGCAGAAGAAGCAGAAGAAGGAGAAGGAGAAGGTGAAGTCTGGAGGGTGAAGCAGAGGAAGCAGAAGAAGGAGAAGGAGAAGGTGAAGTCTGGAGGGTGAATCAGAAGAAGTAGAAGAAGGAGAAGGAGAAGGTGAAGTCAGGAGGGTGAAGCAGAAGAAGGAGAAGGAGAAGGTGAAGTCAGGAGGGTGAATCGGAAGAAGTAGAAGAAGGAGAAGGAGAAGGTGAAGTCTGGAGGGTGAATCAGAAGAAGTAGAAGAAGGAGAAGTAGAAGGTGAAGTCTGGAGGGTGAATCAGAAGAAGTAGAAGAAGGAGAAGGAGAAGGTGAAGTCTGGAGGGTGAATCAGAAGAAGCAGAAGAAGGAGAAGGAGAAGGTGAAGTCTGGAGGGAGAAGCAGAAGAAGTAGAAGAAGGAGAAGGAGAAGGTGAAGTCTGGAGGGTGAAACAGAAGAAGCAGAATAAGGAGAAGGAGAAGGTGAAGTCAGGAGGGTGAATCAGAAGAAGCAGAAGAAGGAGAAGGAGAAGGTGAAGTAAGGAGGGTGAATCAGAAGAAGCAGAAGAAGGAGAAGGAGAAGGTGAAGTCTGGAGTGTGAAGCAGAAGAAGCAAAAGAAGGAGAAGGAGAAGGTGAAGTCTGGAGGGTGAATCAGAAGAAGTAGAAGAAGGAGAAGGAGAAGGTGAAGTCTGGAGGGTGAAGCAGAAGAAGTAGAAGAAGGAGAAGGAGAAGGTGAAGTCAGGAGGGTGAATCAGAAGAAGTAGAAGAAGGAGAAGGAGAAGGTGAAGTCAGGAGGGTGAATCAGAAGAAGCAGAAGAAGGAGAAGGAGAAGGTGAAGTCAGGAGGGTGAATCAGAAGAGGCAGAAGAAGGAGAAGGAGAAGGTGAAGTTAGGAGGGTGAATCATAAGAAGCAGAAGAAGGAGAAGGAGCAGGTGAAGTCAGGGGGGTGAAGCAGAAGAAGTAGAAGAAGGAGAAGGAGAAGGTGAAGTCAGGACGGTGAAGCAGAAGAAGCAGAAGAAGGAGAAGGAGAAGGTTAAGTCTGGAGGGCGCAGCAGAAGAAGCAGAAGAAGGAGAAGGAGAAGTTGAAGTCTAGAGGGTGAAGCAGAAGAAGCAGAAGAAGGAGAAGGAGAAGGTGAAGTCTGGAGGGTGAATCAGAAGAAGTAGAAGAAGGAGAAGGAGAAGGTGAAGTCAGGAGAGTGAAGCAGAAGAAGCAGAAGATGGAGAAGGAGAAGGTGAAGTCTGGAGGGCGAAGTAGAAGAAGCAGAAGAAGGAGAAGGAGAAGGTGAAGTCTGGAGGGTGAAGCAGAAGAAGCAGAAGAAGGAGAAGGAGAAGGTGAAGTCTGGAGGGTGAATCAGAAGAAGTAGAAGAAGGAGAAGGAGAATGTGAAGTCAGGAGGGTGAAGCAGAAGAAGCAGAAGAAGGAGAAGGAGAAGGTGAAGTCTGGAGGGTGAAGCAGAAGAAGCAGAAGAAGGAGCAGGAGAAGGTGAAGTCTGGAGGGTGAAGCAGAAGAAGCAGAAGAAGGAGAAGGAGAAGGTGAAGTCAGGAGGGTGAATCAGAAGAAGTAGAAGAAGGAGAAGGAGAAGGTGAAGTCTGGAGGGTGAATCAGAAGAAGCAGAAGAAGGAGAAGGAGAAGGTGAAGTCTGGAGGGTGAATCAGAAGAAGCAGAAGAAGGAGAAGGAGAAGATGAAGTCTGGAGGGTGAATCAGAAGAAGTAGAAGAAGGAGAAGGAGAAGGTGAGGTCTGGAGGGTCAATCAGAAGAAGCAGAAGAAGGAGAAGGAGAAGGTGAAGTCTGGAGGGTGAATCAGAAGAAGCAGAAGAAGGAGAAGGAGTAGGTGAAGTCTGGAGGGTGAATTAGAAGAAGCAGAAGAAGGAGAAGGAGAAGGTGAAGTCAGGAGGGTGAATCAGAAGAAGCAGAAGAAGGAGAAGGAGAAGGTAAAGTTAGGAGTGTGAATCAGAAGAAGCAGAAGAAGGAGAAGGAGCAGGTGAAGTCAGGGGGGTGAAACAGAAGAAGTAGAAGAAGGAGAAGGAGAAGGTGAAGTCAGGAGGGTGAAGCAGAAGAAGCAGAAGAAGGAGAAGGAGAAGGTGAAGTCTGGAGGGCGCAGCAGAAGAAGCAGAAGAAGGAGAAGGAGAAGGTGAAGTCTGGAGGGTGAAGCAGAAGAAGCAGAAGAAGGAGAAGGAGAAGGTGAAGTCTGGAGGGTGAATCAGAAGAAGTAGAAGAAGGAGAAGGAGAAGGTGAAGTCAGGAGAGTGAAGCAGAAGAAGCAGAAGAAGGAGAAGGAGAAGGTGAAGTCTGGAGGGTGAAGCAGAAGAAGCAGAAGAAGGAGAAGGAGAAGGTGATGTCTGGAGGGCGAAGCAGAAGAAGCAGAAGAAGGAGAAGGAGAAGGTGAAGTCTGGAGGGTGAAGCAGAGGAAGCAGAAGAAGGAGAAGGAGAAGGTGAAGTCTGGAGGGTGAATCAGAAGAAGTAGAAGAAGGAGAAGGAGAAGGTGAAGTCAGGAGGGTGAAGCAGAAGAAGGAGAAGGAGAAGGTGAAGTCAGGAGGGTGAATCGGAAGAAGTAGAAGAAGGAGAAGGAGAAGGTGAAGTCTGGAGGGTGAATCAGAAGAAGTAGAAGAAGGAGAAGTAGAAGGTGAAGTCTGGAGGGTGAATCAGAAGAAGTAGAAGAAGGAGAAGGAGAAGGTGAAGTCTGGAGGGTGAATCAGAAGAAGCAGAAGAAGGAGAAGGAGAAGGTGAAGTCTGGAGGGAGAAGCAGAAGAAGTAGAAGAAGGAGAAGGAGAAGGTGAAGTCTGGAGGGTGAATCAGAAGAAGTAGAAGAAGGAGAAGGAGAAGGTGAAGTCTGGAGGGTGAATCAGAAGAAGCAGAAGAAGGAGAAGGAGAAGGTGAAGTCTGGAGGGTGAATCAGAAGAAGCAGAAGAAGGAGAAGGAGAAGGTGAAGTCTGGAGGGTGAAACAGAAGAAGCAGAAGAAGGAGAAGGAGAAGGTAAAGTTAGGAGGGTGAATCAGAAGAAGCAGAATAAGGAGAAGGAGAAGGTGAAGTCAGGAGGGTGAATCAGAAGAAGCAGAAGAAGGAGAAGGAGAAGGTGAAGTAAGGAGGGTGAATCAGAAGAAGCAGAAGAAGGAGAAGGAGAAGGTGAAGTCTGGAGTGTGAAGCAGAAGAAGCAAAAGAAGGAGAAGGAGAAGGTGAAGTCTGGAGGGTGAATCAGAAGAAGTAGAAGAAGGAGAAGGAGAAGGTGAAGTCTGGAGGGTGAAGCAGAAGAAGTAGAAGAAGGAGAAGGAGAAGGTGAAGTCAGGAGGGTGAATCAGAAGAAGTAGAAGAAGGAGAAGGAGAAGGTGAAGTCAGGAGGGTGAATCAGAAGAAGCAGAAGAAGGAGAAGGAGAAGGTGAAGTCAGGAGGGTGAATCAGAAGAGGCAGAAGAAGGAGAAGGAGAAGGTGAAGTTAGGAGGGTGAATCATAAGAAGCAGAAGAAGGAGAAGGAGCAGGTGAAGTCAGGGGGGTGAAGCAGAAGAAGTAGAAGAAGGAGAAGGAGAAGGTGAAGTCAGGACGGTGAAGCAGAAGAAGCAGAAGAAGGAGAAGGAGAAGGTTAAGTCTGGAGGGCGCAGCAGAAGAAGCAGAAGAAGGAGAAGGAGAAGTTGAAGTCTAGAGGGTGAAGCAGAAGAAGCAGAAGAAGGAGAAGGAGAAGGTGAAGTCTGGAGGGTGAATCAGAAGAAGTAGAAGAAGGAGAAGGAGAAGGTGAAGTCAGGAGAGTGAAGCAGAAGAAGCAGAAGATGGAGAAGGAGAAGGTGAAGTCTGGAGGGCGAAGTAGAAGAAGCAGAAGAAGGAGAAGGAGAAGGTGAAGTCTGGAGGGTGAAGCAGAAGAAGCAGAAGAAGGAGAAGGAGAAGGTGAAGTCTGGAGGGTGAATCAGAAGAAGTAGAAGAAGGAGAAGGAGAATGTGAAGTCAGGAGGGTGAAGCAGAAGAAGCAGAAGAAGGAGAAGGAGAAGGTGAAGTCTGGAGGGTGAAGCAGAAGAAGCAGAAGAAGGAGCAGGAGAAGGTGAAGTCTGGAGGGTGAAGCAGAAGAAGCAGAAGAAGGAGAAGGAGAAGGTGAAGTCAGGAGGGTGAATCAGAAGAAGTAGAAGAAGGAGAAGGAGAAGGTGAAGTCTGGAGGGTGAATCAGAAGAAGCAGAAGAAGGAGAAGGAGAAGGTGAAGTCTGGAGGGTGAATCAGAAGAAGCAGAAGAAGGAGAAGGAGAAGATGAAGTCTGGAGGGTGAATCAGAAGAAGTAGAAGAAGGAGAAGGAGAAGGTGAGGTCTGGAGGGTCAATCAGAAGAAGCAGAAGAAGGAGAAGGAGAAGGTGAAGTCTGGAGGGTGAATCAGAAGAAGCAGAAGAAGGAGAAGGAGTAGGTGAAGTCTGGAGGGTGAATTAGAAGAAGCAGAAGAAGGAGAAGGAGAAGGTGAAGTCAGGAGGGTGAATCAGAAGAAGCAGAAGAAGGAGAAGGAGAAGGTAAAGTTAGGAGGGTGAATCAGAAGAAGCAGAAGAAGGAGAAGGAGCAGGTGAAGTCAGGGGGGTGAAACAGAAGAAGTAGAAGAAGGAGAAGGAGAAGGTGAAGTCAGGAGGGTGAAGCAGAAGAAGCAGAAGAAGGAGAAGGAGAAGGTGAAGTCTGGAGGGCGCAGCAGAAGAAGCAGAAGAAGGAGAAGGAGAAGGTGAAGTCTGGAGGGTGAAGCAGAAGAAGCAGAAGAAGGAGAAGGAGAAGGTGAAGTCTGGAGGGTGAATCAGAAGAAGTAGAAGAAGGAGAAGGAGAAGGTGAAGTCAGGAGAGTGAAGCAGAAGAAGCAGAAGAAGGAGAAGGAGAAGGTGAAGTCTGGAGGGTGAAGCAGAAGAAGCAGAAGAAGGAGAAGGAGAAGGTGATGTCTGGAGGGCGAAGCAGAAGAAGCAGAAGAAGGAGAAGGAGAAGGTGAAGTCTGGAGGGTGAAGCAGAGGAAGCAGAAGAAGGAGAAGGAGAAGGTGAAGTCTGGAGGGTGAATCAGAAGAAGTAGAAGAAGGAGAAGGAGAAGGTGAAGTCAGGAGGGTGAAGCAGAAGAAGGAGAAGGAGAAGGTGAAGTCAGGAGGGTGAATCGGAAGAAGTAGAAGAAGGAGAAGGAGAAGGTGAAGTCTGGAGGGTGAATCAGAAGAAGTAGAAGAAGGAGAAGTAGAAGGTGAAGTCTGGAGGGTGAATCAGAAGAAGTAGAAGAAGGAGAAGGAGAAGGTGAAGTCTGGAGGGTGAATCAGAAGAAGCAGAAGAAGGAGAAGGAGAAGGTGAAGTCTGGAGGGAGAAGCAGAAGAAGTAGAAGAAGGAGAAGGAGAAGGTGAAGTCTGGAGGGTGAATCAGAAGAAGTAGAAGAAGGAGAAGGAGAAGGTGAAGTCTGGAGGGTGAATCAGAAGAAGCAGAAGAAGGAGAAGGAGAAGGTGAAGTCTGGAGGGTGAATCAGAAGAAGCAGAAGAAGGAGAAGGAGAAGGTGAAGTCTGGAGGGTGAAACAGAAGAAGCAGAATAAGGAGAAGGAGAAGGTGAAGTCAGGAGGGTGAATCAGAAGAAGCAGAAGAAGGAGAAGGAGAAGGTGAAGTAAGGAGGGTGAATCAGAAGAAGCAGAAGAAGGAGAAGGAGAAGGTGAAGTCTGGAGTGTGAAGCAGAAGAAGCAAAAGAAGGAGAAGGAGAAGGTGAAGTCTGGAGGGTGAATCAGAAGAAGTAGAAGAAGGAGAAGGAGAAGGTGAAGTCTGGAGGGTGAAGCAGAAGAAGTAGAAGAAGGAGAAGGAGAAGGTGAAGTCAGGAGGGTGAATCAGAAGAAGTAGAAGAAGGAGAAGGAGAAGGTGAAGTCTGGAGGGTGAATCAGAAGAAGCAGAAGAAGGAGAAGGAGAAGGTGAAGTCTGGAGGGTGAAACAGAAGAATCAGAAGAAGGAGAAGGAGAAGGTGAAGTCTGGAGGGTGAATCAGAAGAAGCAGAAGATAGAGAAGGAGAAGGTGAAGTCTGGAGGTTGAATCAGAAGAAGCAGAAGAAGGAGAAGGAGAAGGTGAAGTCTGGAGGGAGAAGCAGAAGAAGTAGAAGAAGGAGAAGGAGAAGGTGAAGTCTGGAGGGTGAATCAGAAGAAGTAGAAGAAGGAGAAGGAGAAGGTGAAGTCTGGAGGGTGAATCAGAAGAAGCAGAAGAAGGAGAAGGAGAAGGTGAAGTCTGGAGGGTGAATCAGAAGAAGCAGAAGAAGGAGAAGGAGAAGGTGAAGTCTGGAGGGTGAAGCAGAAGAAGTAGAAGAAGGAGAAGGAGAAGGTGTAGTCTGGAGGGTGAATCAGAAGAAGTAGACGAAGGAGAAGCAGAAGGTGAAGTCTGGAGGGTGAACCAGTAGAAGCAGAAGAAGGAGAAGGAGAAGGTGAAGTCTGGAGGGTGAATCAGAAGAAGTAGAAGAAGGAGAAGGAGAAGGTGAAGTCTGGAGGGTGAATCAGAAGAAGCAGAAGAAGGAGAAGGAGAAGGTGAAGTCTGGAGGGTGAAGCAGAAGAAGCAGAAGAAGGAGAAGGAGAAGGTGATGTCTGGAGGGCGAAGCAGAAGAAGCAGAAGAAGGAGAAGGAGAAGGTGAAGTCTGGAGGGTGAAGCAGAGGAAGCAGAAGAAGGAGAAGGAGAAGGTGAAGTCTGGAGGGTGAATCAGAAGAAGTAGAAGAAGGAGAAGGAGAAGGTGAAGTCAGGAGGGTGAAGCAGAAGAAGGAGAAGGAGAAGGTGAAGTCAGGAGGGTGAATCGGAAGAAGTACAAGAAGGAGAAGGAGAAGGTGAAGTCTGGAGGGTGAATCAGAAGAAGTAGAAGAAGGAGAAGTAGAAGGTGAAGTCTGGAGGGTGAATCAGAAGAAGTAGAAGAAGGAGAAGGAGAAGGTGAAGTCTGGAGGGTGAATCAGAAGAAGCAGAAGAAGGAGAAGGAGAAGGTGAAGTCTGGAGGGAGAAGCAGAAGAAGTAGAAGAAGGAGAAGGAGAAGGTGAAGTCTGGAGGGTGAATCAGAAGAAGTAGAAGAAGGAGAAGGAGAAGGTGAAGTCTGGAGGGTGAATCAGAAGAAGCAGAAGAAGGAGAAGGAGAAGGTGAAGTCTGGAGGGTGAATCAGAAGAAGCAGAAGAAGGAGAAGGAGAAGGTGAAGTCTGGAGGGTGAAACAGAAGAAGCAGAATAAGGAGAAGGAGAAGGTGAAGTCAGGAGGGTGAATCAGAAGAAGCAGAAGAAGGAGAAGGAGAAGGTGAAGTAAGGAGGGTGAATCAGAAGAAGCAGAAGAAGGAGAAGGAGAAGGTGAAGTCTGGAGTGTGAAGCAGAAGAAGCAAAAGAAGGAGAAGGAGAAGGTGAAGTCTGGAGGGTGAATCAGAAGAAGTAGAAGAAGGAGAAGGAGAAGGTGAAGTCTGGAGGGTGAAGCAGAAGAAGTAGAAGAAGGAGAAGGAGAAGGTGAAGTCAGGAGGGTGAATCAGAAGAAGTAGAAGAAGGAGAAGGAGAAGGTGAAGTCAGGAGGGTGAATCAGAAGAAGCAGAAGAAGGAGAAGGAGAAGGTGAAGTCTGGAGGGTGAAACAGAAGAAACAGAAGAAGGAGAAGGAGAAGGTGAAGTCTGGAGGGTGAATCAGAAGAAGCAGAAGAAAGAGAAGGAGAAGGTGAAGTCTGGAGGGTGAATCAGAAGAAGCAGAAGAAGGAGAAGGAGAAGGTGAAGTCTGGAGGGAGAAGCAGAAGAAGTAGAAGAAGGAGAAGGAGAAGGTGAAGTCTGGAGGGTGAATCAGAAGAAGTAGAAGAAGGAGAAGGAGAAGGTGAAGTCTGGAGGGTGAATCAGAAGAAGTCGAAGAAGGAGAAGGAGAAGGTGAAGTCTGGAGGGTGAATCAGAAGAAACAGAAGAAGGAGAAGGAGAAGGTGAAGTCTGGAGGGTGAATCAGAAGAAGTAGAAGAAGGAGAAGGAGAAGGTTAGTCTGGAGGGTGAATCAGAAGAAGTAGACGAAGGAGAAGCAGAAGGTGAAGTCTGGAGGGTGAACCAGAAGAAGCAGAAGAAGGAGAAGGAGAAGGTGAAGTCTGGAGGGTGAATCAGAAGAAGTAGAAGAAGGAGAAGGAGAAGGTGAAGTCTGGAGGGTGAATCAGAAGAAGCAGAAGAAGGAGAAGGAGAAGGTGAAGTCTGGAGGGTGAATCAGAAGAAGCAGAAGAAGGAGAAGGAGAAGGTGAAGTCTGGAGGGTGAAACAGAAGAAGCAGAATAAGGAGAAGGAGAAGGTGAAGTCAGGAGTGTGAATCAGAAGAAGCAGAAGAAGGAGAAGGAGAAGGTGAAGTAAGGAGGGTGAATCAGAAGAAGCAGAAGAAGGAGAAGGAGAAGGTGAAGTCTGGAGTGTGAAGCAGAAGAAGCAAAAGAAGGAGAAGGAGAAGGTGAAGTCTGGAGGGTGAATCAGAAGAAGTAGAAGAAGGAGAAGGAGAAGGTGAAGTCTGCAGGGGGAAGCAGAAGAAGTAGAAGAAGGAGAAGGAGAAGGTGAAGTCAGGAGGGTGAATCAGAAGAAGTAGAAGAAGGAGAAGGAGAAGGTGAAGTCAGGAGGGTGAATCAGAAGAAGCAGAAGAAGGAGAAGGAGAAGGTGAAGTCTGGAGGGTGAATCAGAAGAATCAGAAGAAGGAGAAGGAGAAGGTGAAGTCTGGAGGGTGAATCAGAAGAAGCAGAAGAAAGAGAAGGAGAAGGTGAAGTCTGGAGGGTGAATCAGAAGAAGTAGAAGAAGGAGAAGGTGAAGTCTGGAGGGTGAATCAGAAAAAGGAGAAGAAGGAGAAGGAGAAGGTGAAGTCTGGAGGGTGAATCAGAAGAAGCAGAAGAAGGAGAAGGAGAAGGTGAAGTCTGGAGGGTGAATCAGAAGAAGCAGAAGAAGGAGAAGGAGAAGGTGAAGTCTGGAGGGTGAATCAGAAGAAGCAGAATAAGGAGAAGGAGAAGGTGAAGTCTGGAGGGTGAATCAGAAGAAGCAGAAAAAGGAGAAGCAGAAGGTGAAGTCTGAAGGGTGAATCAGAAGAAGTAGAAGAAGGAGAAGGAGAAGGTGAAGTCTGCAGGGGGAAGCAGAAGAAGTAGAAGAAGGAGAAGGAGAAGGTGAAGTCAGGAGGGTGAATCAGAAGAAGTAGAAGAAGGAGAAGGAGAAGGTGAAGTCAGGAGGGTGAATCAGAAGAAGCAGAAGAAGGAGAAGGAGAAGGTGAAGTCTGGAGGGTGAATCAGAAGAATCAGAAGAAGGAGAAGGAGAAGGTGAAGTCAGGAGAGTGAAGCAGAAGAAGCAGAAAAAGGAGAAGGAGAAGGTGAAGTCTGGAGGGTGAAGCAGAAGAAGCAGAAGAAGGAGAAGGAGATGGTGAAGTCTGGAGGGTGAATCAGAAGAAGTAGAAGAAGGAGAAGGAGAAGGTGAAGTCAGGAGGGTGAAGCAGAAGAAGCAGAAGAAGGAGAAGGAGAAGGTGAAGTCTGGAGGGTGAAGCAGAAGAAGCAGAAGAAGGAGCAGGAGAAGGTGAAGTCTGGAGGGTGAAGCAGAAGAAGCAGAAGAAGGAGAAGGAGAAGGTGAAGTCAGGAGGGTGAATCAGAAGAAGTAGAAGAAGGAGAAGGAGAAGGTGAAGTCTGGAGGGTGAATCAGAAGAAGCAGAAGAAGGAGAAGGAGAAGGTGAAGTCTGGAGGGTGAATCAGAAGAAGCAGAAGAAGGAGAAGGAGAAGATGAAGTCTGGAGGGTGAATCAGAAGAAGTAGAAGAAGGAGAAGGAGAAGGTGAGGTCTGGAGGGTCAATCAGAAGAAGCAGAAGAAGGAGAAGGAGAAGGTGAAGTCTGGAGGGTGAATCAGAAGAAGCAGAAGAAGGAGAAGGAGTAGGTGAAGTCTGGAGGGTGAATTAGAAGAAGCAGACGAAGGAGAAGGAGAAGGTGAAGTCAGGAGGGTGAATCAGAAGAAGCAGAAGAAGGAGAAGGAGAAGGTAAAGTTAGGAGGGTGAATCAGAAGAAGCAGAAGAAGGAGAAGGAGCAGGTGAAGTCAGGGGGGTGAAACAGAAGAAGTAGAAGAAGGAGAAGGAGAAGGTGAAGTCAGGAGGGTGAAGCAGAAGAAGCAGAAGAAGGAGAAGGAGAAGGTGAAGTCTGGAGGGCGCAGCAGAAGAAGCAGAAGAAGGAGAAGGAGAAGGTGAAGTCTGGAGGGTGAAGCAGAAGAAGCAGAAGAAGGAGAAGGAGAAGGTGAAGTCTGGAGGGTGAATCAGAAGAAGTAGAAGAAGGAGAAGGAGAAGGTGAAGTCAGGAGAGTGAAGCAGAAGAAGCAGAAGAAGGAGAAGGAGAAGGTGATGTCTGGAGGGCGAAGCAGAAGAAGCAGAAGAAGGAGAAGGAGAAGGTGAAGTCTGGAGGGTGAAGCAGAGGAAGCAGAAGAAGGAGAAGGAGAAGGTGAAGTCTGGAGGGTGAATCAGAAGAAGTAGAAGAAGGAGAAGGAGAAGGTGAAGTCAGGAGGGTGAAGCAGAAGAAGGAGAAGGAGAAGGTGAAGTCAGGAGGGTGAATCGGAAGAAGTAGAAGAAGGAGAAGGAGAAGGTGAAGTCTGGAGGGTGAATCAGAAGAAGTAGAAGAAGGAGAAGTAGAAGGTGAAGTCTGGAGGGTGAATCAGAAGAAGTAGAAGAAGGAGAAGGAGAAGGTGAAGTCTGGAGGGTGAATCAGAAGAAGCAGAAGAAGGAGAAGTCTGGAGGGAGAAGCAGAAGAAGTAGAAGAAGGAGAAGGAGAAGGTGAAGTCTGGAGGGTGAATCAGAAGAAGTAGAAGAAGGAGAAGGAGAAGGTGAAGTCTGGAGGGTGAATCAGAAGAAGCAGAAGAAGGAGAAGGAGAAGGTGAAGTCTGGAGGGTGAATCAGAAGAAGCAGAAGAAGGAGAAGGAGAAGGTGAAGTCTGGAGGGTGAAACAGAAGAAGCAGAATAAGGAGAAGGAGAAGGTGAAGTCAGGAGGGTGAATCAGAAGAAGCAGAAGAAGGAGAAGGAGAAGGTGAAGTAAGGAGGGTGAATCAGAAGAAGCAGAAGAAGGAGAAGGAGAAGGTGAAGTCTGGAGTGTGAAGCAGAAGAAGCAAAAGAAGGAGAAGGAGAAGGTGAAGTCTGGAGGGTGAATCAGAAGAAGGAGAAGAAGGAGAAGGAGAAGGTGAAGTCTGGAGGGTGAAGCAGAAGAAGTAGAAGAAGGAGAAGGAGAAGGTGAAGTCAGGAGGGTGAATCAGAAGAAGTAGAAGAAGGAGAAGGAGAAGGTGAAGTCAGGAGGGTGAATCAGAAGAAGCAGAAGAAGGAGAAGGAGAAGGTGAAGTCTGGAGGGTGAAACAGAAGAGTCAGAAGAAGGAGAAGGAGAAGGTGAAGTCTGGAGGGTGAATCAGAAGAAGCAGAAGAAAGAGAAGGAGAAGGTGAAGTCTGGAGGGTGAATCAGAAGAAGCAGAAGAAGGAGAAGGAGAAGGTGAAGTCTGGAGGGAGAAGCAGAAGAAGTAGAAGAAGGAGAAGGAGAAGGTGAAGTCTGGAGGGTGAATCAGAAGAAGTAGAAGAAGGAGAAGGAGAAGGTGAAGTCTGGAGGGTGAATCAGAAGAAGTCGAAGAAGGAGAAGGAGAAGGTGAAGTCTGGAGGGTGAATCAGAAGAAACAGAAGAAGGAGAAGGAGAAGGTGAAGTCTGGAGGGTGAATCAGAAGAAGTAGAAGAAGGAGAAGGAGAAGGTGTAGTCTGGAGGGTGAATCAGAAGAAGTAGACGAAGGAGAAGCAGAAGGTGAAGTCTGGAGGGTGAACCAGAAGAAGCAGAAGAAGGAGAAGGAGAAGGTGAAGTCTGGAGGGTGAATCAGAAGAAGTAGAAGAAGGAGAAGGAGAAGGTGAAGTCTGGAGGGTGAATCAGAAGAAGCAGAAGAAGGAGAAGGAGAAGGTGAAGTCTGGAGGGTGAATCAGAAGAAGCAGAAGAAGGAGAAGGAGAAGGTGAAGTCTGGAGGGTGAAGCAGAAGAAGCAGAAGAAGGAGAAGGAGAAGGTGATGTCTGGAGGGCGAAGCAGAAGAAGCAGAAGAAGGAGAAGGAGAAGGTGAAGTCTGGAGGGTGAAGCAGAGGAAGCAGAAGAAGGAGAAGGAGAAGGTGAAGTCTGGAGGGTGAATCAGAAGAAGTAGAAGAAGGAGAAGGAGAAGGTGAAGTCAGGAGGGTGAAGCAGAAGAAGGAGAAGGAGAAGATGAAGTCAGGAGGGTGAATCGGAAGAAGTAGAAGAAGGAGAAGGAGAAGGTGAAGTCTGGAGGGTGAATCAGAAGAAGTAGAAGAAGGAGGAGAAGGTGAAGTCAGGAGGGTGAATCAGAAGAAGCAGAAGAAGGAGAAGGAGAAGGTGAAGTCTGGAGGGTGAAACAGAAGAGTCAGAAGAAGGAGAAGGAGAAGGTGAAGTCTGGAGGGTGAATCAGAAGAAGCAGAAGAAAGAGAAGGAGAAGGTGAAGTCTGGAGGGTGAATCAGAAGAAGCAGAAGAAGGAGAAGGAGAAGGTGAAGTCTGGAGGGAGAAGCAGAAGAAGTAGAAGAAGGAGAAGGAGAAGGTGAAGTCTGGAGGGTGAATCAGAAGAAGTAGAAGAAGGAGAAGGAGAAGGTGAAGTCTGGAGGGTGAATCAGAAGAAGTCGAAGAAGGAGAAGGAGAAGGTGAAGTCTGGAGGGTGAATCAGAAGAAACAGAAGAAGGAGAAGGAGAAGGTGAAGTCTGGAGGGTGAATCAGAAGAAGTAGAAGAAGGAGAAGGAGAAGGTGTAGTCTGGAGGGTGAATCAGAAGAAGTAGACGAAGGAGAAGCAGAAGGTGAAGTCTGGAGGGTGAACCAGAAGAAGCAGAAGAAGGAGAAGGAGAAGGTGAAGTCTGGAGGGTGAATCAGAAGAAGTAGAAGAAGGAGAAGGAGAAGGTGAAGTCTGGAGGGTGAATCAGAAGAAGCAGAAGAAGGAGAAGGAGAAGGTGAAGTCTGGAGGGTGAATCAGAAGAAGCAGAAGAAGGAGAAGGAGAAGGTGAAGTCAGGAGGGTGAAGCAGAAGAAGGAGAAGGAGAAGATGAAGTCAGGAGGGTGAATCGGAAGAAGTAGAAGAAGGAGAAGGAGAAGGTGAAGTCTGGAGGGTGAATCAGAAGAAGTAGAAGAAGGAGAAGTAGAAGGTGAAGTCTGGAGGGTGAATCAGAAGAAGTAGAAGAAGGAGAAGGAGAAGGTGAAGTCTGGAGGGTGAATCAGAAGAAGCAGAATAAGGAGAAGGAGAAGGTGAAGTCAGGAGGGTGAATCAGAAGAAGCAGAAGAAGGAGAAGGAGAAGGTGAAGTAAGGAGGGTGAGTCAGAAGAAGCAGAAGAAGGAGAAGGAGAAGGTGAAGTCTGGAGTGTGAAGCAGAAGAAGCAAAAGAAGGAGAAGGAGAAGGTGAAGTCTGGAGGGTGAATCAGAAGAAGTAGAAGAAGGAGAAGGAGAAGGTGAAGTCTGGAGGGTGAAGCAGAAGAAGTAGAAGAAGGAGAAGGAGAAGGTGAAGTCAGGAGGGTGAATCAGAAGAAGTAGAAGAAGGAGAAGGAGAAGGTGAAGTCAAGAGGGTGAATCAGAAGAAGCAGAAGAAGGAGAAGGAGAAGGTGAAGTCTGGAGGGTGAAACAGAAGAATCAGAAGAAGGAGAAGGAGAAGGTGAAGTCTGCAGGGTGAATCAGAAGAAGCAGAAGAAAGAGAAGGAGAAGGTGAAGTCTGGAGGGTGAATCAGAAGAAGCAGAAGAAGGAGAAGGAGAAGCTGAAGTCTGGAGGGAGAAGCAGAAGAAGTAGAAGAAGGAGAAGGAGAAGGTGAAGTCTGGAGGGTGAATCAGAAGAAGTAGAAGAAGGAGAAGGAGAAGGTGAAGTCTGGAGGGTGAATCAGAAGAAGTCGAAGAAGGAGAAGGAGAAGGTGAAGTCTGGAGGGTGAATCAGAAGAAACAGAAGAAGGAGAAGGAGAAGGTGAAGTCTGGAGGGTGAATCAGAAGAAGTAGAAGAAGGAGAAGGAGAAGGTGTAGTCTGGAGGGTGAATCAGAAGAAGTAGACGAAGGAGAAGCAGAAGGTGAAGTCTGGAGGGTGAACCAGAAGAAGCAGAAGAAGGAGAAGGAGAAGGTGAAGTCTGGAGGGTGAATCAGAAGAAGTAGAAGAAGGAGAAGGAGAAGGTGAAGTCTGGAGGGTGAATCAGAAGAAGCAGAAGAAGGAGAAGGAGAAGGTGAAGTCTGGAGGGTGAAGCAGAAGAAGCAGAAGAAGGAGAAGGAGAAGGTGAAGTCTGGAGGGTGAAACAGAAGAAGCAGAATAAGGAGAAGGAGAAGGTGAAGTCAGGAGTGTGAATCAGAAGAAGCAGAAGAAGGAGAAGGAGAAGGTGAAGTAAGGAGGGTGAATCAGAAGAAGCAGAAGAAGGAGAAGGAGAAGGTGAAGTCTGGAGTGTGAAGCAGAAGAAGCAAAAGAAGGAGAAGGAGAAGGTGAAGTCTGGAGGGTGAATCAGAAGAAGTAGAAGAAGGAGAAGGAGAAGGTGAAGTCTGCAGGGGGAAGCAGAAGAAGTAGAAGAAGGAGAAGGAGAAGGTGAAGTCAGGAGGGTGAATCAGAAGAAGTAGAAGAAGGAGAAGGAGAAGGTGATGTCAGGAGGGTGAATCAGAAGAAGCAGAAGAAGGAGAAGGAGAAGGTGAAGTCTGGAGGGTGTATCAGAAGAATCAGGAGAAGGAGAAGGTGAAGTCTGGAGGGTGAATCAGAAGAAGCAGAAGAAAGAGAAGGAGAAGGTGAAGTCTGGAGGGTGAATCAGAAGAAGTAGAAGAAGGAGAAGGTGAAGTCTGGAGGGTGAATCAGAAGAAGCAGAAGAAGGAGAAGGAGAAGGTGAAGTCTGGAGGGTGAATCAGAAGAAGCAGAAGAAGGAGAAGGAGAAGGTGAAGTCTGGAGGGTGAATCAGAAGAAGCAGAATAAGGAGAAGGAGAAGGTGAAGTCTGGAGGGTGAATCAGAAGAAGCAGAAGAAGGAGAAGGAGAAGGTGAAGTCTGGAGGGTGAATCAGAAGAAGCAGAAGAAGGAGAAGGAGAAGGTGAAGTCTGGAGGGTGAATCAGAAGAAGCAGAATAAGGAGAAGGAGAAGGTGAAGTCTGGAGGGTGAATCAGAAGAAGCAGAAAAAGGAGAAGCAGAAGGTGAAGTCTGAAGGGTGAATCAGAAGAAGTAGAAGAAGGAGAAGGAGAAGGTGAAGTCTGCAGGGGGAAGCAGAAGAAGAAGAAGAAGGAGAAGGAGAAGGTGAAGTCAGGAGGGTGAATCAGAAGAAGTAGAAGAAGGAGAAGGAGAAGGTGAAGTCAGGAGGGTGAATCAGAAGAAGCAGAAGAAGGAGAAGGAGAAGGTGAAGTCTGGAGGGTGAATCAGAAGAATCAGAAGAAGGAGAAGGAGAAGGTGAAGTCTGGAGGGTGAATCAGAAGAAGCAGAAGAAAGAGAAGGAGAAGGTGAAGTCTGGAGGGTGAATCAGAAGAAGTAGAAGAAGGAGAAGGAGAAGGTGAAGTCTGGAGGGTGAATCAGAAAAAGCAGAAGAAGGAGAAGGAGAAGGTGAAGTCTGGAGGGTGAATCAGAAGAAGCAGAAGAAGGAGAAGGAGAAGGTGAAGTCTGGAGGGTGAATCAGAAGAAGCAGAATAAGGAGAAGGAGAAGGTGAAGTCTGGAGGGTGAATCAGAAGAAGCAGAAAAAGGAGAAGCAGAAGGTGAAGTCTGAAGGGTGAATCAGAAGAAGTAGAAGAAGGAGAAGGAGAAGGTGAAGTCTGGAGGGTGAAGCAGAAGAAGTAGAAGAAGGAGAAGGAGAAGGTGAAGTCAGGAGGGTGAATCAGAAGAAGTAGAAGAAGGAGAAGGAGAAGGTGAAGTCAGGAGGGTGAATCAGAAGAAGCAGAAGAAGGAGAAGGAGAAGGTGAAGTCTGGAGGGTGAATCAGAAGAATCAGAAGAAGGAGAAGGAGAAGGTGAAGTCTGGAGGGTGAATCAGAAGAAGCAGAGGAAAGAGAAGGAGAAGGTGAAGTCTGGAGGGTGAAGCAGAAGAAACAGAAGAAGGAGAAGGAGAAGGTGAAGACTGGAGGGTGAATCAGAAGAAGTAGAAGAAGGAGAAGGAGAAGGTGAAGTCTGGAGGGTGAATCAGAAGAAGTAGAAGAAGGAGAAGGAGAAGGTGAAGTCTGGAGGGTGAATCAGAAGAAGTAGAAGAAGGAGAAGGAGAAGGTGAGGTCTGGAGGGTGAATCAGAAGAATCAGAAGAAGGAGAAGGAGAAGGTGAAGTCTGGAGGGTGAATCAGAAGAAGCAGAGGAAAGAGAAGGAGAAGGTGAAGTCTGGAGGGTGAAGCAGAAGAAACAGAAGAAGGAGAAGGAGAAGGTGAAGACTGGAGGGTGAATCAGAAGAAGCAGAAGAAGGAGAAGGAGAAGGTGAAGTCTGGAGGGTGAATCAGAAGAAGCAGAAGAAGGAGAAGGAGAAGATGAAGTCTGGAGGGTGAATCAGAAGAAGTAGAAGAAGGAGAAGGAGAAGGTGAGGTCTGGAGGGTGAATCAGAAGAAGCAGAAGAAGGAGAAGGAGAAGGTGAAGTCTGGAGGGTGAATCAGAAGAAGTAGAAGAAGGAGAAGGAGAAGGTGAAGTCAGGAGGGTGAATCAGAAGAAGTAGAAGAAGGAGAAGGAGAAGGTGAAGTCAGGAGGGTGAATCAGAAGAAGCAGAAGAAGGAGAAGGAGAAGGTGAAGTAAGGAGGGTGAATCAGAAGAAGCAGAAGAAGGAGAAGGAGAAGGTGAAGTCTGGAGTGTGAAGCAGAAGAAGCAAAAGAAGGAGAAGGAGAAGGTGAAGTCTGGAGGGTGAATCAGAAGAAGTAGAAGAAGGAGAAGGAGAAGGTGAAGTCTGCAGGGGGAAGCAGAAGAAGTAGAAGAAGGAGAAGGAGAAGGTGAAGTCAGGAGGGTGAATCAGAAGAAGCAGAAGAAGGAGAAGGAGAAGGTGAAGTCTGGAGGGTGAATCAGAAGAATCAGAAGAAGGAGAAGGAGAAGGTGAAGTCTGGAGGGTGAATCAGAAGAAGCAGAAGAAAGAGAAGGAGAAGGTGAAGTCTGGAGGGTGAATCAGAAGAAGTAGAAGAAGGAGAAGGAGAAGGTGAAGTCTGGAGGGTGAATCAGAAAAAGCAGAAGAAGGAGAAGGAGAAGGTGAAGTCTGGAGGGTGAATCAGAAGAAGCAGAAGAAGGAGAAGGAGAAGGTGAAGTCTGGAGGGTGAATCAGAAGAAGCAGAAGAAGGAGAAGGAGAAGGTGAAGTCTGGAGGGTGAATCAGAAGAAGCAGAATAAGGAGAAGGAGAAGGTGAAGTCTGGAGGGTGAATCAGAAGAAGCAGAAAAAGGAGAAGCAGAAGGTAAAGTCTGAAGGGTGAATCAGAAGAAGTAGAAGAAGGAGAAGGAGAAGGTGAAGTCTGGAGGGTGAAGCAGAAGAAGTAGAAGAAGGAGAAGGAGAAGGTGAAGTCAGGAGGGTGAATCAGAAGAAGTAGAAGAAGGAGAAGGAGAAGGTGAAGTCAGGAGGGTGAATCAGAAGAAGCAGAAGAAGGAGAAGGAGAAGGTGAAGTCTGGAGGGTGAATCAGAAGAATCAGAAGAAGGAGAAGGAGAATTGAAGTCTGGAGGGTGAATCAGAAGAAGCAGAAGAAAGAGAAGGAGAAGGTGAAGTCTGGAGGGTGAAGCAGAAGAAACAGAAGAAGGAGAAGGAGAAGGTGAAGACTGGAGGGTGAATCAGAAGAAGTAGAAGAAGGAGAAGGAGAAGGTGAAGTCTGTAGGGTGAATCAGAAGAAGTAGAAGAAGGAGAAGGAGAAGGTGAAGTCTGGAGGGTGAATCAGAAGAAGCAGAAGAAGGAGAAGTTGAAGGTGAAGTCTGGAGGGTGAATCAGAAGAAGCAGAAGAAGGAGAAGGAGAAGATGAAGTCTGGAGGGTGAATCAGAAGAAGTAGAAGAAGGAGAAGGAGAAGGTGAGGTCTGGAGGGTGAATCAGAAGAAGCAGAAGAAGGAGAAGGAGAAGGTGAAGTCTGGAGGGTGAATCAGAAGATGCAGAAGAAGGAGAAGGAGAAGGTGAAGTCTGGACGGTGAATCAGAAGAAGCAGAAGAAGGAGAAGGAGAAGGTGAAGTCAGGAGGGTGAATCAGAAGAAGCAGAAGAAGGAGAAGGAGAAGGTGAAGTTAGGAGGGTGAATCAGAAGAAGCAGAAGAAGGAGAAGGAGCAGGTGATGTCAGGGGGATGAAGCAGAAGAAGTAGAAGAAGGAGAAGGAGAAGGTGAAGTCAGGACGGTGAAGCAGAAGAAGCAGAAGAAGGAGAAGGAGAAGGTGAAGTCTGGAGGATGAATCAGAAGAAGTAGAAGAAGGAGAAGGAGAAGGTCAAGTATGGAGGGTGAATCAGAAGAAGTAGAATAAGGAGAAGGAGAAGGTGAAGTCTGGAGGGTGAAGCAGAAGAAGTAGAAGAAGGAGAAGGAGAAGGTGAAGTCAGGAGGGTGAATCAGAAGAAGTAGAAGAAGGAGAAGGAGAAGGTGATGTCAGGAGGGTGAATCAGAAGAAGCAGAAGAAGGAGAAGGAGAAGGTGAAGTCTGGAGGGTGAATCAGAAGAATCAGAAGAAGGAGAAGGAGAAGGTGAAGTCTGGAGGGTGAATCAGAAGAAGCAGAAGAAAGAGAAGGAGAAGGTGAAGCCTGGAGGGTGAATCAGAAGAAGTAAAAGAAGGAGAAGGAGAAGGTGAAGTCTGGAGTGTGAATCAGAAGAAGCAGAAGAAGGAGAAGGAGAAGGTGAAGTCTAGAGGGTGAATCAGAAGAAGCAGAATAAGGAGAAGGAGAAGGTGAAGTCTGGAGGGTGAATCAGAAGAAGCAGAAGAAGGAGAAGGAGAAGGTGAAGTCTGGAGGGTGAATCAGAAGAAGTAGAAGAAGGAGAAGGAGAAGGTGAAGTCAGGAGGGTGAATCAGAAGAAGTAGAAGAAGGAGAAGGAGAAGGTGAAGTCAGGAGGGTGAATCAGAAGAAGCAGAAGAAGGAGAAGGAGAAGGTGAAGTCTGGAGGGTGAATCAGAAGAATCAGAAGAAGGAGAAGGAGAAGGTGAAGTCTGGAGGGTGAATCAGAAGAAGCAGAGGAAGGAGAAGGAGAAGGTGAAGTCTGGAGGGTGAATCAGAAGAAGCAGAATAAGGAGAAGGAGAAGGTGAAGTCTGGAGGGTGAATCAGAAGAAGCAGAATAAGGAGAAAGAGAAGGTGAAGTCTGGAGGGTGAATCAGAAGAAGCAGAAGAAGGAGAAGGAGAAGATGAAGTCTGGAGGGTGAATCAGAAGAAGTAGAAGAAGGAGAAGGAGAAGGTGAAGTCTGGAGGGTGAAGCAGAAGAAGTAGAAGAAGGAGAAGGAGAAGGTGAAGTCAGGAGGGTGAATCAGAAGAAGTAGAAGAAGAAGTAGGAGAAGGTGAAGTCAGGAGGGTGAATCAGAAGAAGCAGAAGAAGGAGAAGGAGAAGGTGAAGTCTGGAGGGTGAATCAGAAGAATCAGAAGAAGGAGAAGTAGAAGGTGAAGTCTGGAGGGTGAATCAGAAGAAGCAGAAGAAAGAGAAGGAGAAGGTGAAGTCTGGAGGGTGAAGCAGAAGAAACAGAAGAAGGAGAAGGAGAAGGTGAAGACTGGAGGGTGAATCAGAAGAAGTAGAAGAAGGAGAAGGAGAAGGTGAAGTCTGGAGGGTGAATCAGAAGAAGTAGAAGAAGGAGAAGGATAAGGTGAAGTCTGGAGGGTGAATCAGAAGAAGCAGAAGAAGGAGAAGGAGAAGGTGAAGTCTGGAGGGTGAATCAGAAGAAGCAGAAGAAGGAGAATGAGAAGATGAAGTCTGGAGGGTGAATCAGAAGAAGTAGAAGAAGGAGAAGGAGAAGGTGAAGTCTGGAGGGTGAATCCGAAGTAGTAGAAGAAGGAGAAGGAGAAGGTGAAGTCTGGACGGTGAATCAGAAGAAACAGAAGAAGGAGAAGGTGAAGTCTGGAGGGTGAATCAGAAGAAGTAGAAGAAGGAGAAGGAGAAGGTGTAGTCTGGAGGGTGAATCAGAAGAAGTAGACGAAGGAGAAGGAGAAGGTGAAGTCTGGAGGGTGAATCAGAAGAAGCAGAAGAAGGAGAAGGAGAAGGTGAAGTCTGGAGGGTGAATCAGAAGAAGCAGAAGAAGGAGAAGGAGAAGGTGAAGTCTGGAGGGTGAATCAGAAGAAGCAGAATAAGGAGAAGGAGAAGGTGAAGTCTGGAGGGTGAATCAGAAGAAGCAGAAAAAGGAGAAGGAGAAGGTGAAGTCTGAAGGGTGAATCAGAAGAAGTAGAAGAAGGAGAAGGAGAAGGTGAAGTCTGGAGGGTGAAGCAGAAGAAGTAGAAGAAGGAGCAGGAGAAGGTGAAGTCAGGAGGGTGAATCAGAAGAAGTAGAAGAAGGAGAAGGAGAAGATGAAGTCAGGAGGGTGAATCATAAGAAGCAGAAGAAGGAGAAGGAGAAGGTGAAGTCTGGAGGGTGAATCAGAAGAATCAGAAGAAGGAGAAGGAGAAGGTGAAGTCAGGAGGGTGAATCAGAAGAAGTAGAAGAAGGAGAAGGAGAAGGTGAAGTCAGGAGGGTGAATCAGAAGAAGCAGAAGAAGGAGAAGGAGAAGGTGAAGTCTGGAGGGTGAAGCAGAAGAAGTAGAAGAAGGAGAAGGAGAAGGTGAAGTCAGGAGGGTGAATCAGAAGAAGTAGAAGAAGGAGAAGGAGAAGGTGAAGTCAGGAGGGTGAATCAGAAGAAGCAGAAGAAGGAGAAGGAGAAGGTGAAGTCTGGAGGGTGAATCAGAAGAATCAGAAGAAGGAGAAGGAGAAGGTGAAGTCTGGAGGGTGAATCAGAAGAAGCAGAAGAAAGAGAAGGAGAAGGTGAAGTCTGGAGGGTGAAGCAGAAGAAACAGAAGAAGGAGAAGGAGAAGGTGAAGACTGGAGGGTGAATCAGAAGAAGTAGAGGAAGGAGAAGGAGAAGGTGAAGTCTGTAGGATGAATCAGAAGAAGTAGAAGAAGGAGAAGGAGAAGGTGAAGTCTGGAGGGTGAAGCAGAAGAAGTAGAAGAAGGAGCAGGAGAAGGTGAAGTCAGGAGGGTGAATCAGAAGAAGTAGAAGAAGGAGAAGGAGAAGATGAAGTCAGGAGGGTGAATCATAAGAAGCAGAAGAAGGAGAAGGAGAAGGTGAAGTCTGGAGGGTGAATCAGAAGAATCAGAAGAAGGAGAAGGAGAAGGTGAAGTCTGGAGGGTGAATCAGAAGAAGCAGAAGAAGGAGAAGGAGAAGGTGAAGTCTGGAGGGTGAATCAGAAGAAGCAGAATAAGGAGAAGGAGAAGGTGAAGTCTGGAGGGTGAATCAGAAGAAGCAGAAAAAGGAGAAGGAGAAGGTGAAGTCTGAAGGGTGAATCAGAAGAAGTAGAAGAAGGAGAAGGAGAAGGTGAAGTCTGGAGGGTGAAGCAGAAGAAGTAGAAGAAGGAGCAGGAGAAGGTGAAGTCAGGAGGGTGAATCAGAAGATGTAGAAGAAGGAGAAGGAGAAGATGAAGTCAGGAGGGTGAATCATAAGAAGCAGAAGAAGGAGAAGGAGAAGGTGAAGTCTGGAGGGTGAATCAGAAGAATCAGAAGAAGGAGAAGGAGAAGGTGAAGTCAGGAGGGTGAATCAGAAGAAGTAGAAGAAGGAGAAGGAGAAGGTGAAGTCTGGAGGGTGAAGCAGAAGAAGTAGAAGAAGGAGAAGGAGAAGGTGAAGTCAGGAGGGTGAATCAGAAGAAGTAGAAGAAGGAGAAGGAGAAGGTGAAGTCAGGAGGGTGAATCAGAAGAAGCAGAAGAAGGAGAAGGAGAAGGTGAAGTCTGGAGGGTGAATCAGAAGAATCAGAAGAAGGAGAAGGAGAAGGTGAAGTCTGGAGGGTGAATCAGAAGAAGCAGAAGAAAGAGAAGGAGAAGGTGAAGTCTGGAGAGTGAAGCAGAAGAAACAGAAGAAGGAGAAGGAGAAGGTGAAGACTGGAGGGTGAATCAGAAGAAGTAGAAGAAGGAGAAGGAGAAGGTGAAGTCTGGAGGGTGAAGCAGAAGAAGTAGAAGAAGGAGCAGGAGAAGGTGAAGTCAGGAGGGTGAATCAGAAGAAGTAGAAGAAGGAGAAGGAGAAGATGAAGTCAGGAGGGTGAATCATAAGAAGCAGAAGAAGGAGAAGGAGAAGGTGAAGTCTGGAGGGTGAATCAGAAGAATCAGAAGAAGGAGAAGGAGAAGGTGAAGTCTGGAGGGTGAATCAGAAGAAGCAGAAGAAGGAGAAGGAGAAGGTGAAGTCTGGAGGGTGAATCAGAAGAAGTAGAAGAAGGAGAAGGAGAAGGTGAAGTCTGGAGGGTGAATCAGAAAAAGCAGAAGAAGGAGAAGGAGAAGGTGAAGTCTGGAGGGTGAATCAGAAGAAGCAGAAGAAGGAGAAGGAGAAGGTGAAGTCTGGAGGGTGAATCAGAAGAAGCAGAAGAAGGAGAAGGAGAAGGTGAAGTCTGGAGGGTGAATCAGAAGAAGCAGAATAAGGAGAAGGAGAAGGTGAAGTCTGGAGGGTGAATCAGAAGAAGCAGAAAAAGGAGAAGCAGAGGGTGAAGTCTGAAGGGTGAATCAGAAGAAGTAGAAGAAGGAGAAGGAGAAGGTGAAGTCTGCAGGGGGAAGCAGAAGAAGTAGAAGAAGGAGAAGGAGAAGGTGAAGTCTGGAGGGTGAATCAGAAGATGCAGAAGAAGGAGAAGGAGAAGGTGAAGTCTGGACGGTGAATCAGAAGAAGCAGAAGAAGGAGAAGGTGAAGTCAGGAGGGTGAATCAGAAGAAGCAGAAGAAGGAGAAGGAGAAGGTGAAGTTAGGAGGGTGAATCAGAAGAAGCAGAAGAAGGAGAAGGAGCAGGTGATGTCAGGGGGATGAAGCAGAAGAAGTAGAAGAAGGAGAAGGAGAAGGTGAAGTCAGGACGGTGAAGCAGAAGAAGCAGAAGAAGGAGAAGGAGAAGGTGAAGTCTGGAGGGTGAATCAGAAGAAGTAGAAGAAGGAGAAGGAGAAGGTCAAGTATGGAGGGTGAATCAGAAGAAGTAGAATAAGGAGAAGGAGAAGGTGAAGTCTGGAGGGTGAAGCAGAAGAAGTAGAAGAAGGAGAAGGAGAAGGTGAAGTCAGGAGGGTGAATCAGAAGAAGTAGAAGAAGGAGAAGGAGAAGGTGATGTCAGGAGGGTGAATCAGAAGAGGCAGAAGAAGGAGAAGGAGAAGGTGCAGTCTGGAGGGTGAATCAGAAGAATCAGAAGAAGGAGAAGGAGAAGGTGAAGTCTGGAGGGTGAATCAGAAGAAGCAGAAGAAAGAGAAGGAGAAGGTGAAGTCTGGAGGGTGAATCAGAAGAAGTAAAAGAAGGAGAAGGAGAAGGTGAAGTCAGGAGGGTGAATCAGAAGAAGTAGAAGAAGGAGAAGGAGAAGGTGAAGTCAGGAGGGTGAATCAGAAGAAGCAGAAGAAGGAGAAGGAGAAGGTGAAGTCTGGAGGGTGAATCAGAAGAATCAGAAGAAGGAGAAGGAGAAGGTGAAGTCTGGAGGGTGAATCAGAAGAAGCAGAGGAAGGAGAAGGAGAAGGTGAAGTCTGGAGGGTGAATCAGAAGAAGCAGAATAAGGAGAAGGAGAAGGTGAAGTCTGGAGGGTGAATCAGAAGAAGCAGAATAAGGAGAAAGAGAAGGTGAAGTCTGGAGGGTGAATCAGAAGAAGCAGAAGAAGGAGAAGGAGAAGATGAAGTCTGGAGGGTGAATCAGAAGAAGTAGAAGAAGGAGAAGGAGAAGGTGAAGTCTGGAGGGTGAAGCAGAAGAAGTAGAAGAAGGAGAAGGAGAAGGTGAAGTCAGGAGGGTGAATCAGAAGAAGTAGAAGAAGAAGTAGGAGAAGGTGAAGTCAGGAGGGTGAATCAGAAGAAGCAGAAGAAGGAGAAGGAGAAGGTGAAGTCTGGAGGGTGAATCAGAAGAATCAGAAGAAGGAGAAGTAGAAGGTGAAGTCTGGAGGGTGAATCAGAAGAAGCAGAAGAAAGAGAAGGAGAAGGTGAAGTCTGGAGGGTGAAGCAGAAGAAACAGAAGAAGGAGAAGGAGAAGGTGAAGACTGGAGGGTGAATCAGAAGAAGTAGAAGAAGGAGAAGGAGAAGGTGAAGTCTGGAGGGTGAATCAGAAGAAGTAGAAGAAGGAGAAGGATAAGGTGAGGTCTGGAGGGTGAATCAGAAGAAGCAGAAGAAGGAGAAGGAGAAGGTGAAGTCTGGAGGGTGAATCAGAAGAAGCAGAAGAAGGAGAAGGAGAAGATGAAGTCTGGAGGGTGAATCAGAAGAAGTAGAAGAAGGAGAAGGAGAAGGTGAAGTCTGGAGGGTGAATCAGAAGTAGTAGAAGAAGGAGAAGGAGAAGGTGAAGTCTGGACGGTGAATCAGAAGAAACAGAAGAAGGAGAAGGTGAAGTCTGGAGGGTGAATCAGAAGAAGTAGAAGAAGGAGAAGGAGAAGGTGTAGTCTGGAGGGTGAATCAGAAGAAGTAGACGAAGGAGAAGGAGAAGGTGAAGTCTGGAGGGTGAATCAGAAGAAGCAGAAGAAGGAGAAGGAGAAGGTGAAGTCTGGAGGGTGAATCAGAAGAAGCAGAAGAAGGAGAAGGAGAAGGTGAAGTCTGGAGGGTGAATCAGAAGAAGCAGAATAAGGAGAAGGAGAAGGTGAAGTCTGGAGGGTGAATCAGAAGAAGCAGAAAAAGGAGAAGGAGAAGGTGAAGTCTGAAGGGTGAATCAGAAGAAGTAGAAGAAGGAGAAGGAGAAGGTGAAGTCTGGAGGGTGAAGCAGAAGAAGTAGAAGAAGGAGCAGGAGAAGTTGAAGTCAGGAGGGTGAATCAGAAGAAGTAGAAGAAGGAGAAGGAGAAGATGAAGTCAGGAGGGTGAATCATAAGAAGCAGAAGAAGGAGAAGGAGAAGGTGAAGTCTGGAGGGTGAATCAGAAGAATCAGAAGAAGGAGAAGGAGAAGGTGAAGTCAGGAGGGTGAATCAGAAGAAGTAGAAGAAGGAGAAGGAGAAGGTGAAGTCAGGAGGGTGAATCAGAAGAAGCAGAAGAAGGAGAAGGAGAAGGTGAAGTCTGGAGGGTGAAGCAGAAGAAGTAGAAGAAGGAGAAGGAGAAGGTGAAGTCAGGAGGGTGAATCAGAAGAAGTAGAAGAAGGAGAAGGAGAAGGTGAAGTCAGGAGGGTGAATCAGAAGAAGCAGAAGAAGGAGAAGGAGAAGGTGAAGTCTGGAGGGTGAATCAGAAGAATCAGAAGAAGGAGAAGGAGAAGGTGAAGTCTGGAGGGTGAATCAGAAGAAGCAGAAGAAAGAGAAGGAGAAGGTGAAGTCTGGAGGGTGAAGCAGAAGAAACAGAAGAAGGAGAAGGAGAAGGTGAAGACTGGAGGGTGAATCAGAAGAAGTAGAAGAAGGAGAAGGAGAAGGTGAAGTCTGTAGGGTGAATCAGAAGATGTAGAAGAAGGAGAAGGAGAAGGTGAAGTCTGGAGGGTGAAGCAGAAGAAGTAGAAGAAGGAGCAGGAGAAGGTGAAGTCAGGAGGGTGAATCAGAAGAAGTAGAAGAAGGAGAAGGAGAAGATGAAGTCAGGAGGGTGAATCATAAGAAGCAGAAGAAGGAGAAGGAGAAGGTGAAGTCTGGAGGGTGAATCAGAAGAATCAGAAGAAGGAGAAGGGGAAGGTGAAGTCTGGAGGGTGAATCAGAAGAAGCAGAAGAAGGAGAAGGAGAAGGTGAAGTCTGGAGGGTGAATCAGAAGAAGCAGAATAAGGAGAAGGAGAAGGTGAAGTCTGGAGGGTGAATCAGAAGAAGCAGAAAAAGGAGAAGGAGAAGGTGAAGTCTGAAGGGTGAATCAGAAGAAGTAGAAGAAGGAGAAGGAGAAGGTGAAGTCTGGAGGGTGAAGCAGAAGAAGTAGAAGAAGGAGCAGGAGAAGGTGAAGTCAGGAGGGTGAATCAGAAGATGTAGAAGAAGGAGAAGGAGAAGATGAAGTCAGGAGGGTGAATCATAAGAAGCAGAAGATGGAGCAGGAGAAGGTGAAGTCTGGAGGGTGAATCAGAAGAATCAGAAGAAGGAGAAGGAGAAGGTGAAGTCAGGAGGGTGAATCAGAAGAAGTAGAAGAAGGAGAAGGAGAAGGTGAAGTCAGGAGGGTGAATCAGAAGAAGCAGAAGAAGGAGAAGGAGAAGGTGAAGTCTGGAGGGTGAAGCAGAAGAAGTAGAAGAAGGAGAAGGAGAAGGTGGAGTCAGGAGGGTGAATCAGAAGAAGTAGAAGAAGGAGAAGGAGAAGGTGAAGTCAGGAGGGTGAATCAGAAGAAGCAGAAGAAGGAGAAGGAGAAGGTGAAGTCTGGAGGGTGAATCAGAAGAATCAGAAGAAGGAGAAGGAGAAGGTGAAGTCTGGAGGGTGAATCAGAAGAAGCAGAAGAAAGAGAAGGAGAAGGTGAAGTCTGGAGGGTGAAGCAGAAGAAACAGAAGAAGGAGAAGGAGAAGGTGAAGACTGGAGGGTGAATCAGAAGAAGTAGAAGAAGGAGAAGGAGAAGGTGAAGTCTGTAGGGTGAATCAGAAGAAGTAGAAGAAGGAGAAGGAGAAGGTGAAGTCTGGAGGGTGAAGCAGAAGAAGTAGAAGAAGGAGCAGGAGAAGGTGAAGTCAGGAGGGTGAATCAGAAGAAGTAGAAGAAGGAGAAGGAGAAGATGAAGTCAGGAGGGTGAATCATAAGAAGCAGAAGAAGGAGAAGGAGAAGGTGAAGTCTGGAGGGTGAATCAGAAGAATCAGAAGAAGGAGAAGGAGAAGGTGAAGTCTGGAGGGTGAATCAGAAGAAGCAGAAGAAGGAGAAGGAGAAGGTGAAGTCTGGAGGGTGAATCAGAAGAAGTAGAAGAAGGAGAAGGAGAAGGTGAAGTCTGGAGGGTGAATCAGAAAAAGCAGAAGAAGGAGAAGGAGAAGGTGAAGTCTGGAGGGTGAATCAGAAGAAGCAGAAGAAGGAGAAGGAGAAGGTGAAGTCTGGAGGGTGAATCAGAAGAAGCAGAAGAAGGAGAAGGAGAAGGTGAAGTCTGGAGGGTGAATCAGAAGAAGCAGAATAAGGAGAAGGAGAAGGTGAAGTCTGGAGGGTGAATCAGAAGAAGCAGAAAAAGGAGAAGCAGAAGGTGAAGTCTGAAGGGTGAATCAGAAGAAGTAGAAGAAGGAGAAGGAGAAGGTGAAGTCTGCAGGGGGAAGCAGAAGAAGTAGAAGAAGGAGAAGGAGAAGGTGAAGTCTGGAGGGTGAAGCAGAAGAAGTAGAAGAAGGAGAAGGAGAAGGTGAAGTCAGGAGGGTGAATCAGAAGAAGTAGAAGAAGGAGAAGGAGAAGGTGAAGTCAGGAGGGTGAATCAGAAGAAGCAGAAGAAGGAGAAGGAGAAGGTGAAGTCTGGAGGGTGAATCAGAAGAATCAGAAGAAGGAGAAGGAGAAGGTGAAGTCTGGAGGGTGAATCAGAAGAAGCAGAAGAAAGAGAAGGAGAAGGTGAAGTCTGGAGGGTGAAGCAGAAGAAACAGAAGAAGGAGAAGGAGAAGGTGAAG